>NC_090384.1:29948433-30258141 GCF_036365525.1 Heterodontus francisci
TAGGTCATATGGATAGAACTTAAAAACAAAAAGGGGGCAATCATTTGGCTGGGAGTGTACTACAGGCCTCCAAACAGTCAGGGAGAGATAGAGGAGCAGATATGTAGGCAAATCTCAGAGAGGTGCAAAAATAATAGGGTAATAATAGTAGAGGATCTCAACTTCCCCCATATTAGAGGGGATAGTATTAGTGCAAAAGGTTTAAAATTCCACTTTAAGGTGGAATTCTTAAAGTGCATTCAGGAGATCTTTTTGAGCCAGCACATAGAGAGTCCTACAAGAGAAGGGGCGGTACTGGACCTAATCCTAGGGAATGAAGCTGGAAAAGTGGTAGAAGTGGCAGTGGGGGAGCATTTTGGGGATAGTGACCATAACTCTAAGATTTAAGGTAGTTATGGAAAAGGACAAAGAGGGACCAGAAATGAAAGTACTGAATTGGGGAAGGCAGATTTCAATATGACAAAACAGGATCTGGCCAAAGTGGACTGGCAGCACCTTCTTGTAGGAAAGTCTACATCGGTCCTGTAGGAGTCATCCAGAAAGGAAATAGTGAGAGTTCAGGTCCAACATGTTCCCGTAAAGGTGAGGAGTAGGACCAACAAGTCCAGGGAACCCTGGATGTCAAGGAATATAGAGGATTGGATAAGGAAAAGAAAGGAGGCTTGTGGCAGATTCAGAGCGCTGAAAACAGCAGAGGCCCGAGAGGAGTCTAGAAAGTGTAGGGGGGTACTTAAAAAAGTAATTAGGAGAGTGAAGAGGGGGCATGAAAAAACACTGGCAGACAGGATAAAGGAAAATCCCAAGACATTTTATAAGTATATTAAGGGCAAGAGGATAACCAGGGAAAGAGTGGGGCCCATTAAGGACCAAAGTGGCAATGTGTGTGTGGAGCCAGAGGACATAGGTGAGGTTTTGAATTATTACTTTTCATCTGTGTTCACTCTGGTGAAGGACGATGTAGGTGTAGAGATCAGGGAAGGGGATTGTGATATACTTGAACATATTAGCATTGAAAGGGAAGAAGTATTAGCTGTTTCAGCGGGCTTAAAAGTGGATAAATCCCCAGGCCCAGATGATATGTATCCCAGGCTGTTATGTGAGGCAAGGGAGGAGATTGCAGGGGCTCTGACACAAATTTTCAAATCCTCTCTGGCCATAGGAGAGGTACCAGAGGACTGGAGGACAGCAAATATGGTACCATTATTCAAGAAGGGTAGCAGGTAATTACAGGCCAGTGAGTCTAATGTCAGTGGTAGTGAAACTATTGGAAAAAATTCTGAGAGACAGGATTCATCTTCACTTGGAGAGGCAGGGATTAATCAGGGATAGTCAGCATGGCTTTGTCAGGGGGAGACCGTCTAACAAATTTGATTGAATTTTTCAAGGAGGTGACTAGATGTGTAGATGAGGGTAAAGCAGTTGATGAAGTCTACATGGACTTCAGTAAGGCTTTTGATAAGGTCCCACTTGGGAGATTGGTTAAGAAGGTACGAGCCCATGAGATCCAGGGCAATTTGGCAAATTGGATCCAAAATTGGCTTAGTGGCAGGAGGCAGAGGGTGATGGTGGATGGTTATTTTTGAGAATGAAAGCCTGTGACCGGTGGTGTACCGCAGGGATCGGTGCTGGGACCCTTATTGTTTGTAGTGTACATTAATGATTTAAATGTGAATGTAGGCGGTATAATCGATACTTTAATCTCCGATCCTGCTGTCTTCACAGTCCAGAGTGTCTGCAGCCACGGCATGCGGTAAGTCCATTGAGGTGAAGAAGGAGCTGCGGGACCCGAGAGAAGTCCTGTGAAAAGGTGCCCCGAACACCCAAAACATCCACGAACGGCCCCCCCGGCCGCAACTTCAAAGCGCCCGCGGGAGATGGCTCGGAGAGCATCTGCAGCGCACTGTCGGCAATGCTGCATGCCTTTATTTAAACCACTGCAAAAAAAAAAAACCCTTAGCAAATGTAATCACCTCTAAGTCTGCCAAATGATGCTTCACCTCCCGAAGGACGTGGATGAGCTTTCCGGACGTCGATGGTGGGCACTGAGGAAATGGCTTATTACCTGCACCAGATTCCACCCCCCCTCCCCCCCCCTTTACCCCCCTTCCACCCCCCCCCCACCCCCGTCCCCTTCCCTGCTCCACCCTCTCAGCTCACCCCCTCACAACCCCGTCCCAGCCCGCCCCCCCCTCGCACCACCTTCACCCCGCACCCCCTTCCCCTGCACCCCCCCCCACCCCCTCCCTCTACCCCTCCCCCTTGCATCCCCTCCTCCCACCGGCACCATCCTACACCTGTGTAGGGGCCCCAACAACCCCACTGCCTTGTGGGCGTCTCGGGAGAGACCAAGGCTAAGGGAGTAAACCCTAACAGAAAATCCGGAGCGGAACCCCGTAGGCGGTCATGTGTCACCTTTGGCATGTTTCCGGCAGTTCCTGCAGCCATACTGGTGCCAAACGTCGTGTCCTGCACTCCTTTGGACCCCACCAGAAAGGCCGAGAGGGGGGTTTTGACGACTGGGCAACTCTCAACCTCCATAAATTTGCCCAGGCATGCGCCATGGAGAGGTCACTCCATAGTTGCCTCACAGCGACTGAAACAACACGGAAGGCAGCAGTTACGGGTTATAAGTCCAGATAAATTGGCGTAGAAACTGGGCGCCACGGGTTGCCTTTGTCGGTGGGAGAGGTCATTGCACCTCACTGGACAGCTACCGCCCGCCTCAAACCGGGCAGCCCCCGGTCAATAAGGTTCTGTCCCGCCACAGTCTGCCTGCTTCAATGGGTGCTTGGAGCTCAGGGTCATTGCCCGAAAGGTGGACTGATACACCGCACCAAACAACATGAAAAAAGGAAAGAAGGTACCAGCCCTTCGCTTTGCAAGCTGGAACGTCAGAACTATGTGTCCTGGCCTGTCGGAAGACCTTACACAAATCAACGATTCTCGGAAGACCGCCATCATTAACAACGAGCTCAGTAGACTCAATGTGGACATTGCAGCACTTCAGGAGACTCGCCTCCCCGCGAGTGGCTCTCTAGCAGAGCAAGACTACACCTTCTTCTGGCAGGGCAGGGATCCTGAAGAACCAAGACAGCATGGAGTGGGCTTCGCCATCAGAAACTCCTTGCTCAGCATGATAGAGCCTCCCTCAAATGGCTCGGAACGCATACTGTCCATCCGACTGCTCACCACCTCTGGTCCAGTACACCTACTCAGCATCTATGCTCCAACACTCTGTTCCGCACCTGAAGCTAAAGACCAGTTCTATGAACAACTCCATAACATCATTAGCAGCATCCCCAACACCGAACACCTATTCCTGCTGGGGGACTTTAATGCCAGGGTTGGGGCCGACCATGACTCATGGCCCTCCTGCCTTGGGCGCTATGGCGTTGGAAGGATGAATGAGAACGGGCAGAGACTGCTTGAGTTGTGTACCTATCATAACCTCTGCATCACCAACTCGTTCTTTCACACTAAACCCTGTCACCAGGTTTCATGGAGGCACCCAAGATCACGTCGTTGGCACCAGCTAGACCTCATTGTCACAAGGCGAGCCGCCTTAAACAGTGTTCAAATCACACGCAGCTTCCACAGTGCGGACTGCGACACCGACCACTCCCTGGTGTGCAGCAAGGTTAGACTCAGACCAAAGAAGTTGCATCATTCCAAGCAGAAGGGCCACCCGCGCATCAACACGAGCAGAATTTCTCACCCACAGCTGTTACAAAAATTTCTAAATTCACTTGTAACAGCCCTTCAAAACACTCCCACAGGGGATGCTGAGACCAAGTGGGCCCACATCAGAGACGCCATCTATGAGTCAGCTTTGACCACCTACGGCAAAAGTGCGAAGAGAAATGCAGACTGGTTTCAATCTCATAATGAAGAGCTGGAACCTGTCATAGCCGCTAAGCGCATTGCACTTTTGAACTACAAGAAAGCCCCCAGCGATTTAACATCCGCAGCACTTAAAGCAGCCAGAAGTACTGCACAAAGAACAGCTAGGCGTTGCGCAAACGACTACTGGCAACACCTATGCAGTCATATTCAGCTGGCCTCAGACACCGGAAACATCAGAGGAATGTATGATGGCATGAAGAGAGCTCTTGGGCCAACCATCAAGAAGATCACCCCCCTCAAATCTAAATCGGGGGACATAATCACTGACCAACACAAACAGATGGACCGCTGGGTTGAGCACTACCTAGAACTGTACTCCAGGGAGAATGCTGTCACTGAGACTGCCCTCAATGCAGCCCAGCCTCTACCAGTCATGGATGAGCTGGACATACAGCCAACCAAATCGGAACTCAGTGATGCCATTGATTCCCTAGCCAGCGGAAAAGCCCCTGGGAAGGACAGCATTACCCCTGAAATAATCAAGAGTGCCAAGCCTGCTATACTCTCAGCACTACATGAACTGCTATGCCTGTGCTGGGACGAGGGAGCAGTACCCCAGGACATGCGCGATGCCAACATCATCACCCTCTATAAAAACAAAGGTGACCGCGGTGACTGCAACAACTACCGTGGAATCTCCCTGCTCAGCATAGTGGGGAAAGTCTTTGCTCGAGTCGCTCTGAACAGGCTCCAGAAGCTGGCCGAGCGCGTCTACCCTGAGGCACAGTGTGGCTTTCGTGCAGAGAGATCGACTATTGACATGCTGTTCTCCCTTCGTCAGATACAGGAGAAATGCCGTGAACAACAGATGCCCCTCTACATTGCTTTCATTGATCTCACCAAAGCCTTTGACCTCGTCAGCAGACGTGGTCTCTTCAGACTACTAGAAAAGATCGGATGTCCACCAAAGCTACTAAGTATCATCACCTCATTCCATGACAATATGAAAGGCACAATTCAACATGGTGGCTCCTCATCATATGCCTTTCCTATCCTGAGTGGTGTGAAACAGGGCTGTGTTCTCGCACCCACACTTTTTGGGATTTTCTTCTCCCTGCTGCTTTCACATGCGTTCAAATCCTCTGAAGAAGGAATTTTCCTCCACACAAGATCAGGGGGCAGGTTGTTCAACCTTGCCCGTCTAAGAGCGAAGTCCAAAGTACGGAAAGTCCTCATCAGAGAACTCCTCTTTGCTGACGATGCTGCTTTAACATCTCACACTGAAGAATGCCTGCAGAGTCTCATCGACAGGTTTGCGTCTGCCTGCAATGAATTTGGCCTAACCATCAGCCTCAAGAAAACGAACATCATGGGGCAGGATGTCAGAAATGCTCCATCCATCAATATTGGCGACCACGCTCTGGAAGTGGTTCAAGAGTTCACCTACCTAGGCTCAACTATCACCAGTAACCTGTCTCTAGATGCAGAAATCAACAAGCGCATGGGTAAGGCTTCCACTGCTATGTCCAGACTGGCCAAGAGAGTGTGGGAAAATGGCGCACTGACACGGAACACAAAAGTCCGAGTGTATCAGGCCTGTGTCCTCAGTACCTTGCTCTACGGCAGCGAGGCCTGGACAACGTATGCCAGCCAAGAGCGACGTCTCAATTCATTCCATCTTCGCTGCCTTCGGAGAATACTTGGCATCAGGTGGCAGGACTATATCTCCAACACAGAAGTCCTTGAAGCGGCCAACACCCCCAGCTTATACACACTACTGAGTCAGCGGCGCTTGAGATGGCTTGGCCATGTGAGCCGCATGGAAGATGGCAGGATCCCCAAAGACACATTGTACAGCGAGCTCGCCACTGGTATCAGACCCACCGGCCGTCCATGTCTCCGTTATAAAGACGTCTGCAAACGCGACATGAAATCGTGTGACATTGATCACAAGTCGTGGGAGTCAGTTGCCAGCATTCGCCAGAGCTGGCGGGCAGCCATAAAGACAGGGCTAAATTGTGGCGAGTCGAAGAGACTTAGTAGTTGGCAGGAAAAAAGACAGAGGCGCAAGGGGAGAGCCAACTGTGCAACAGCCCCAACAAACAAATTTCTCTGCAGCACCTGTGGAAGAGCCTGTCACTCCAGAATTGGCCTTTATAGCCACTCCAGGCGCTGCTTCACAAACCACTGACCACCTCCAGGCGCGTATCCATTGTCTCTCGAGATAAGGAGGCCCAAAAGAAAGAATCAGTAAGTTCACAGATGACACGAAAATTGACGGAGTCGTAAATAGTGAGGAGGAAAGCCTTAGATTACAGGACAATACAGATGGGCTAGTAAGATGGGCAGAGCAGTGGCAGATGGAATTTAATCCTGAGAAGTGTGAGCTGATGCATTTTGTGAGAACTAACAAGGCAAGGGAATAGACAATGGATGGTGGGACCCTTGGAAGTACAGAGGATCAGAGGGACCATGGTGTACTTGTCCATAGATCACTGAAGGCAGCAGCAAAGGTAGATAAGGTAGTTAGGAAGGCATACGGGATACTTGCCTTTATGAGCCAAGGTTATGATGGAGCTGTATAAACGCTGGTTAGGCCACAGCTGGAATACTGTGTACAGTTATGGTCACAACATTATAGGAAGGATGTGATTGCACTGGAGAGGGTGCAAAGGAAATTCACCAGGATGTTGCCTGGGCTGGAGCATTTCAGCTATGAAGAGAGATGGGATAGACTGGGGTTGTTCTCTTTGGAGCAGAGAAGGCTGAGGGGGGATCTGATTGAGGTATACAAAATTATGAGGGGCATTGATAGGATAGATAGGAAGAAACTTTTTCCCTTAGCAGAGGGATCAAAAACCAGGGGGCATAGATTGAAGGTAAGGTGCAGGAGATTTAGAGAGGAGTTGAGGAAACTTTTTTCACCCAGATGGTGGTTGGAATCTGGAACACACTGCCTGAAGGGGTAGTAAAGGCAGGAACCCTCACAACAATTAAGAAGTATTTAGATGAGCACTTGAAACACCATAGCATACAAGGCTACAGGCCAAGTGCGGGAAAATGGGATTAGATTGGATGGGTGCTTGATGGTCGGTGCAGACGCCTTTGACTGAAGGGCCTGTTTCTGTGCTGTATAACTCTATGACTCTATGACTTCACTCCTCCCTATCTCTGTAAGCTCCTCCAGCTCTGCAACCCTCAGAGATATCTGTGCTCATCCAATTCTGGCCACTTGAGCATCCCAATTTTTATCAAACGCAGCCAGCCGGTGATGTCATCCGACTGCACCAATCTACGCACATGCGCAAACGGGATCCTGCTCTCTGCGCATGCGCTGAGTTCTGCATTGCCAGGACCGGTTGGGGAATGTGCAGATGACATCATCGCATAACGCGGGAGAGAGAGCAAGTGGAGAAGCAGGGAGAGAGCAGGGTTGGGGGGAAGCATGGCGAGAGCAGGGTGGTGGGGGGGGGGGGGGAATTGCCGGAGAGAACGGGCGGGGGGGGCGGAGTTTTCAGAGAGTGTGGGCGGGTGGTGGGGGGGAGGAGGAGAGCGCACCCGCCACCACCAAGGTCTTCGGTTGCTCTCTCCCCGCTTCCCCCCCCATCCCGCTCTCTCCCCGCTTCCCCCCCCATGCTCTCTCCCTGCTTCCCCCCCCACCCTACCCTCTCCCCACTTCCCCCCCCCACAGTCTGCCATCTCCCCGCTTCCCCCCCCACCCTCCCCTCTCCCCGCTTCCCCCCCCAGCCTGCCATCTCCCCGCTTCCCCCCCCACCCTGCCATCTCCCCGCTTCCCCCCCCCACCCTGCCCTCTCCCCGCTGCCCCCCACAGCCTGCCCTCTCCCCGCTTCCCCCCCATCCCACTCTCTCCCTGCTTCCCCCCCACCCCGCTCTCTCCCTGCTTCCCCTCCACCCCGCTCTCTCCCTGCTTCCCCCCCACCCCACTCTCTTCCTGCTTCCCCCCACAAAATTATGAGGGGCATTGATAGGATAGATAGGAAGAAACTTTTTCCCTTAGCAGTAATGCACTGAAAGGTTAGGAAGACATTATAATATGAAAGAGCAAAGCTCTGTCAGTTTATCAATGTCTTCCAAACCCTGAGAACATTCTATCCTTGAAACATGTTCCAATCTGTGTTATTCTAGCTAATGCATAGTGATAGATTGCAAAGGGGAACAACATTATTCAATTTTGAGCAAGTTGTTCTATTTGGCACTGATGAATCTCATGGTGGACAGTGGCAGTCATCAGCCTGTCACAATTAAGTTGTGCGATTTGAACTGAAGTGCCACGCTATCACATAATTTGAACTGCAGTGATACCAAGTTCTGCTTCACAGCATTTGCTGGGGTGCAGTATTTCTTTCATGTATATTACATATATATCAGACTTTTTAAAAGAAAATCATTCTCTTTATTTTTACTGACAACATTATCACACAACACAAGACCCAAATTTCGTTGCAGAGGATATTTCTATTGCCACATACTGACTCATTCCAAATATAAATATAACCAGAGACCATGATTCCTTTCTATTTTCTACAGTAAGCAACATAACTGGTATAACATAAATGTTATTTTACAAAAGGAAAAGAAGTTTAAAAAGTATATGGGAAAAGATAGAGAAATGTGTCTATTCCATTTGATGCTCCAATGCAACTGTTCCTCTAGGAGCCACATCCCCAGTCCCAGCCGGAAATGTCTAGGAAGGGCTGGATAAGCACGAGTTCAAATCCCCCTACGATGAGAAAATGGAAATGACAAGACAGGAAATTAGCAGGGCAACTTTATATACCTTCGGGCAATTGGTTACAGAGTTGGCAGGGGCCTATTCTCTCAGTAAGGGAGGGGGGGCATAATGTGGGGAGACCAGTAGAAGGAAGGAAAATTTGGGATCACCCTTGTAAAATGGCCACTTTAGGGAGGTGGTTCACACTGTCTGATGACCATGGAACCATAAGAGTTGGGGAAAAAGGACAGACAAAATTGGGGAAAAGATTAACTTAAGGGAGCCTTTCTGATGCCTCCTCAGTAGCCCTAAATGGAGAAGCAGTTGTTGCATACCGATCGGTATTTGAAATTGACTGGGGACCAAGCAGCTCTGAGGCCAAAACTGACAGATTATATTGAAAAATTGAAGATTTTGCAGAGTTCATACTGATGTACTTCAGTCAGTCCCAGATGGATACATTGCTGAATGACACAGCTACAGAACACCACTGTGCTTTGGACATAACTAGCAAAGTATTGGGTCTCTCAGGCCAAAAATATACCTCTGAAAATAGGTAAAGTAACTTATCCTAGAAAACAACAACAAGAATCATCTGCTCTCGCCCCGAACAAGAAAATTTCATTAAATTTGCTTCCAATTTCCATCCTTCCCTTGCCCTCACATGGCCTATTTCTGACACGTACCTTCTCTTCTACAACTTCTCTGTCTCCATTTCAGGAGGTAGGCTATCATTTAATATTCACCATAAGTCCACTGACTTCCACAGCTACCTTGATGACAGTTCCTCATACCCTGCTTCCTGTAAGAACTCTATTCTAATCTCCCAGTTTTGCCATATTCATCGCAAATGTTTCTGACAACGCAACCTTCCATACCAATGTTTCCAATATATCTTCCTTCTTCATCAGCTGAAGATTCCCCTCCACCATGGTTGACAGGGCCCTCAATCGTGTCTGTTCTATTTCACGCACTTCTGCTCTCACCATTTTCCCTCCCTACCAGAACCACGATAGGGTTCCTCTCGTCTTCACCTTCCACCTCACAAGCCTTTACATTCAATGGATCATCTTCTCCCATTTCTGCCACCTCCAGCGTGATGCCACCATCAAACACATCTTCCCCTTCCCTACCATATTAGCATTCCAAAGGGACCATTCCCTTTGTGACACCATACTGAATCATCCCCACAGCACCTTCCCTCCCCATGACACCTTTCCATGCAAGTGCAGGAATTGCAACACCTGCCCTTTTACCTCTTCCTTTCTCAAAGTTCAGGGCCCCAAATACTCCTTCCAGACAAAACAGCGATTTAGTTATACTTTAAATTTTGTGTGCCGTATTTGCTGCTCATGATACGATCTCCTCTACATGGGGGCGGCCAAACACAGACTGGATGACTGCTTTCTGGAACACTTCCATTCAGTTTACAAGCATGACCCCAAGCTTTCGATTGATTGTCATTTTAATTCTCCACCTTGCTCCCACTCTGAACTTGGCTTCCTACACTGTTCCAATGAAACTCAACGTAAGCACAACTTTTGATTAGGTACTCAACAGCCTTCCAAATTAAACATTGAGTTCAACAATTTCAGATCATAACCTCTGTCCCCATTTTTTTTTGGACAGCAGGTGTTGGTGATGATTCTGCTATTCTCATTTACACCTCCTCTAGACCCATCTTTTGGTGCTTTACTTGTACAATTATTATTTCTTTATGCCTTACGCCAGCATCCGTCAGTCATTTCATCTCTCCTGCCTTCTACCCCATCACAGACCTTCCCCTTTGTTCTCCCCCACCCAGATCTGTACTTGCTAAAAAGCTAATACATCTGTAACTTTTTCCAGTTCTGTCAAACTGTCATTGACCTGAAACGTTAGTTCTGTTTCTTTCCACAGATGCTGCCTAACCTGCTAAGTATTTCCAGCATTTTCTGTTTTATTAGAACTTTTTTAGTCTCTCTATGTAACTGAAGTCCTACATTCCTAATGGCTTTCTTGTAAATCTCCTCTGCAACCTCCCAAAGGCCTTGACATCTACACTAAAGTATGGTTCCCAGAATTGGTCACAATACTCCATCTGGGGCCAACCAGTGATTTATAAAGGTTCAGCATAACTTCCTTGTTTTTGTACTCTAGGCCTTTGCTTATAAACCTAAGGATGTCATATGCTTTTTTAACAGCCTTCTCAACTTGTCCAGTCACCTTCAAAGATTTGTGTGCATACAGCCCCAAGATAACACCATGGTATCTTTTATGTCCATCTGAGAAGGCAGACAGTGCCTTGGTTTAAGGCGTCATCCAAAAGACAGCACTCGCTCAGTACTGCAGTGAAGCACCAGCAAAGATCTTGCATCCAAGTCTTTGGAGTGGGACCTGAACCCACATTCCCCGATTCAATCATTGAACATTGCCAATAAAATACCACTGATTGCCCAATACTTCCAGATTGCTAATTGTATATTCCCAAATGGATGCGAGTTTTTTTTAAATTCATTCATGGGATGTGGTCGACGCTGGCCAGGCCAGCATTTATTGCCCATCCCTAATTGCCCTTGAGAAGGTGGTGGTGATCTGCCTTCTTGAACCGCTGCAGTCCATTTGAGGTAGGTATACCCATAGTGCTGTTAGGAAGGGAGTTCCAGGATTTTGACCCAGCGACAGTGAAGGAACGGCGATATAGTTCCAAGTCAGGATGGTGTGTGACTTGGAGGGGAACTTACAGGTGGTAGTATTCCCATGTATTTGCCTCCCTTGTCCTCCTAGTTGGTAGAGATCGTGGGTTTGGAAGGTGCTGTCTAAGGAGCCTTGGTGCATTGCTGCAGTGCATCTTGTAGATGGTACACACTGCTGCCACTGTGCATCGGTGGGGAGGCAGTGAATGTTTGTAGATGGGGTGCCAATCAAGCGGGCTGCTTTGTCCTGGATGGTGACAAGCTTCTTGAGTGTTGTTGGAGCTGCACCCATCCAGGAAAGTGGAGAGTATTCCATCACACTCCTGACTTGTGCCTTGTAGATGGTGGACAGGCTTTGGGGAGTCAGGAGGGGAGTTACTCGCCTCAGGATTCCTAGCCTCTGACCTGCTCTTGAAGCCACGGTATTTATATGGCTACTCCAGTTCAGTTTCTGGTCAATGGTAACCCCTAGGATGTTGATAGTGGGGGATTCAGTGATGGTACTGCTGTTGAATGTCAAGGGGAGATGGTTAGATTGTCTCTTGTTGGAGATGGTCATTGCCTGGCACTTGTGTGGCGCAAATGTTACTTGCCACTTATCAGCCCAAACCTGGATATTGTCCAGGTCTTGCTGCATTTCTACACGGACTGCTTCAGTATCTGAGGAACATTGTGCAATCATCAGCGAACATCCCCACTTCTGACCTTATGATTGAAGGAAGGTCATTGATGAAGCAGCTGAAGATGGTTGGGACTAGGACACTACCCTGAAGAACTCCTGCAGTGATGTTCTGGAGCACAGATGATTGACCTCCAACAACCACAACCATCTTCCTTTGTGCTCGGTATGACTCCAGCCAGCAGAGGGTTTTCCCCCTGATTCCCATTGACCTCAGTTTTGCTAGAACTCCTTGATGCCATACTCGGTCAAATGCTGCCTTGATGTCAAGGGCAGTCACTTTCACTCCACCTCTTGAGTTCAGCTCTTTTGTCCATGTTTGAACCAAGGCTGTAATGAGGTCAGGAGCCAAGTGGCCCTGGCAGAACCCAAACAGAGCGGCACTGAGCAGGTTATTGCGAAGCAAATGCCACTTGATGGCACTATTGATGACACCTTCCCTCACTTTACTGATGATTGAGAGTAGGCTGATGGGGCGGTAATTGGCTGGGTTGGACTTGGCCTGCTTTTTGTGTACAGGACATACCTGGGCAATTTTCCACATTGCAGGGTAGATGCCAGTGTTGTAGCTGTACTGGAACAGCTTGGCTAGGGGCGCGGCAAGTTCTGGAGCACAGGTCTTCAATACTATTGCCGGAATATTGTCAGGGCCCATAGCTTTTGCAGTATCCAGTGCCTTCAGTCGTTTCTTGATATCACGCGAAGTGAATCGAATTGACTGAAGTCTGGTATCTGTGATGCTGGGGACTTCAGGAGGAGGCCAAGATGGATCATCAACTCGGCACTTCTGGCTGAAGATTGTTGCAAATGCTTCAGCCTTATCTTTCGCACTGATGTGCTGGGCTCCCCCATCATTGAGGATGGGGATATGTGTGGAGCCACCTCCTCCAGTTAGTTGTTTAATTATCCACCACCATTCTCGGCTGGATGTGGCTGGACTGCAGAGCTTAGATCTGATCCGTTGGTTATGGGATCGCTTAGCTCTGTCTATCACATGCTGCTTATGCAGTTTGGCACGCAGATAGTCCTGTGTTGTAGCTTCACCAGGTTGACACCTCATTTTGAGGTGTGCCTGGTGCTGCTCCTGGCATGCCCTCCTGCACTCTTCATTGAACCAGGGTTGGTCTCCTGGCTTGATGGTAATGGTAGAGTGGGGGATATGCCGGGCCATGAGGTTAGATTGTGGTTGAGCACAATTCTGCTGCTGCTGATGGCCCACAGCGCCTCATGGATGCCCAGTTTTGCAGATCTGTTTGAAATCTATCCCATTTAGCACGGTGATAGTGCCACACAACACGATGGACGGTATCCTTATTGTGAAGGCGGGACTTCGGCTCCACAAGGACTGTGCGGTGGTCACTCCTACCAATACAGTCATGGACAGAAGCTTCTGCAGCAGGCAGATTAGTGAGGACGAGGTCAAGTATGTTTCTCCCTCATGTTGGTTTCCTCACCACCTGCCGCAGACCCAGTCTAGCAGCTATGTCCTTTAGGACTCGGCCAGCTCAGTCAGTAGTGGTGCTACCGAGCCACTCTTGGTGATGGACATTGAAGTCCCCCACCCAGAGTTCATTTTGTGCCCTTGCCACCCTCAGTGCTTCCTCCAAGTGATGTTCAACATGGTGGAGTACTGAGTCATCAGCTGAGGGAGGGTGGTAATCAGCAGGAGGTTACCTTGCCCATGTTTGACCTGATGCCATGTGACTTCATGGGGTCCGGAGTCGATGTTGAGGCCTCGCAGGGCAACCCCCTCCCTACTGTATACCACTATGCCACCACCTCTGGTGGGTCTGTCCTGCCGGTGGGACAGGACATACCCGGGGATGGTGATGGCAGTTTGTCTGGGACATTGTCTGTAAGATATTATTCCGTGAGTATGACTATGAGTTTGGCTAGTCTGTGGGACAGCTCTCCAAACTTTGGCACAAACCCCCAGATGTTAGTAAGGAGGACTTTTCAGCGTCGACAGGGCTGGGTTTGCCATTGTCGTTTACCGGTGCCTAGGTCGATGCCGGGTGGTCCGTCTGGTTTAATTCCTTTTTATTGACTTCGTAGCGGTTAGATACAACTGAGTGGCTTGCTAGGCCATTTCAGAGGGCATGTAAGAGTTAACCACATTGCCGTGGGTCTGGAGTCACGTAGGCCAGACCAGGTAAGGACAGCAGATTTCCTTCCCTAAAGGACATTAGTGAACCAGATGGGTTTTTACAACAATTGATAATGGTTTCATGACCATCATTAGACTAGCTTTTAATTCCAGATTTATTAATTAAATTCAAATTCCACCTTCTCCTGTGGTGGGATTCGAACCCATGTCCCCAAAGAAATACCCTGGGTCTCTGGGTTACTAGACCAGTGATAATACCACTACACCACCGCCTACCCATAATACCACTACGCCACCGCCTACCCTTCATCATGTGCACAAGTATCATGTGGAAATAACAGAAGTCACAGTCAGGAGCACACAGACACTCAGAAGTTGTCCAATGGAGACACCTAAATACACACAAGAGGACAAAGTAGAACACTCAAGCATAAGGTCACACATGTAATAGCATTTCAGACAGTATATGATGATGTATATAATATTTTATAACTGGCACAGATCTGCAAAACATTTGCGTCAAGTTAGTATCTTCATTGCAACAGTAGTTCTTTAAATATAGGATTTCTAGTTATTCTTTCACCAAAGACTTTAACAGAATCAACAGTTCCTAACTCTGGAAAAAGCTGCATAAAGTTGTCCATGTGTAAAACAGGCCTGGGAATATAAATACAAATTTTGTCAAGAGTCTGGCCTTCTGACTTGTTTATAGTCATTGAATATTAAAGTCTAATTGGGAACTGTTTTCTCCTGAATTGAAAAGGCAGGTTTACATCTGATGGGCTCAATATTATCTGAGGAATAAACACGCTATTTCCTTGAAATCTGCCTGTAATAATTTCAGCATTTGTCGTGGAAGAAAACAGCTTCCTAACTGCCAATCTTGTTCCATGACAAAGTCCTTGTTTAGGATTCAGGTTTCATAGCATTATAACTGCTCCTTCCTTAAGTGTAAGTTCGATCGGTGGTATACCCATTGGAGTAAAACAGTGTAGAAACTCTGGAAAGTATAGACAGCGTCTCCTTCGTCTATAGAATCACGCTGATGTATTCCTTTAATTCACCTGACAGCTTTCCCAAAATTCAAATCTACTGAATCTTAATCTTTCGCACAAAGAATAGCTTTTGAATAATAAATTGTATCAAATAATTGCCCCTACCATTTTGCCACACTTACCCAATTCCATCATTTCCTTCCCATACCATCCCATCTCGTTCTTACCAACCCCATCCCTCCCATCAATCCCATCTCATCCCTCACAGAAAAAAATCTCTCCAGCCAGGGTAACTTTTTTGTTGAGCTTCTGCTGTTTTTGTTCTCCACCAAACCTCCCCCACCCTTCTGCTGCCACCGCCACCAACTGTGCTCCAGTCCTCCACGCGCCCTATGTGCCTCTGCATGTACAAGGCACCACCCACCAAACAACCCCACCGCAGAAGCTCCCCTTAAATCGAACAATCAAAACATCTGGACAAACAAAAACTGAGCATTATTATAGATTGGTCCTTTATTGGTATGGATTAATGAATCCATACTATGGGGTCTGTTCGAAGGACCAAGTGCTTGATCTCTGTGATTTCTTTTTACGTCACAATTAAAATGGAAAAAGCTAACTGTAATCAGCAGTTGGTTATCTCATTCAAATAAAGCATATTTGACTGAACAGTAATGAAGGAGCCACATGTTGGTCTGGGCATTAGCTTGTCATCAGTGGATTATTTACAGAGCATCTACATACTAAGAAAATAGAATCTCCATGTGGTTATAGCCTATCACATATACAAACCAGGGAAATACAGGAGTGGCATAGATTGTTTTTTGTTGTCCAGCATTTTGTTTTTGTTCCAGATTCTGGATAAATGGATGAACCTGCCATCATTCTGGAACACTGCATCAGTCACTTGTTGAATGCAAGCAGACATAGTGTCTTTACCAATACCGTGTTAATCACTACCTAGAGCTTGAAATGACCCACTAGCCAAAAATAAATGATGATTGCTGTTATTTTAACAGACACGACACAAGAAGTTGGAGTCAGTAAGGCTCCCTCCAATACCTTGGTAATTTCTCTAGTTAGTTTACAAGTCCGATCACGTTCTTGCTTATATAAGGCTAGATAGTTAACCTGAGACCAGCATAGCTTTTCCTGAGGGTGTGGCTTTCTCTTTGCTGCACTCCTGTGTGTCTGCAACCTCTACTCTTTCTGTTCCTTTTCCGACAGCAGAATATGGCTGCTGTAACCAATATAGAAAGTGTTAGCAGCAGTCTATCACACTTCGTTAATCATGGCTATGGTTTTAAAACCAGACCTAACTTAAGCTTATACTGCTGGCGATAAATGGAATATAGCTGCAGTACTTAAAGGGGTGCTAAGTCTAAGAGAAGTACCTCATTTTCAAAATACTAGCATTTTATCTAAAAAGATTAAGATATTCATGAGAATTTTTTTCATGTTTTTGGAGAAATGTCAATTCCATCACCCCTGTGGAGATCCTTGAGGCCGTCCTTGAAAAGAACATTTTCCCTAGTAGCAGAGTAGCTGATGAGAGATCATCAATTTAAAATTGTCTCCAAGTGATTAGAAGTCATTTCTTTACTCAGCAGGTTGTTGGAGCATTGAATGCTTTGCCCCAGTTAATGGTTGAGGAAGAGATCATTGTATCTTTTAAGGTAAAAAAATGAATAAAAATTTAATTCAGGGGAATATGCAGGGTTATAGCAAGAGAGTGAGGCAGGGATTAGCAAACAGCTGGCACAAGCACAATGGGCTGAATGGCCTCCTTCCATGCTGTAAACTTCCATGTTCTCTGGAGAAGTTTCACATTCAAATTATGATCAGCTTCTTTATTTTTACTTCACAGAGGCAGCCAACATGCCAGTACCTGCTGTTTGGAAGTCTCACTCCTTTCAGCCACAGTAGAGTGTGTTTTCCCACAGAAGCCTGATAACACATCAAAAAATATATTTAAAGTTTGTACCACAAATGTCAAATTTGTTTTTCCCTCAATGTATAACCATCTTATCACTGGTTTTATAAACTGTGTGAAAACCAGATGACGGCACTGGAAAGGCAGCATTTATTGCTCATCCTTAGTTTCCCCAAGAATGTAGTGGTGAATTTGTAGCAATTCTTTTACAACCAAATGGCTTTTGATGGCACTTTAGTACATAGTACCAGTCTTATTTACTGTGGGAGTGGAATCACATATAGCCCAGACTGATAGGTTTCCATCCCTCAAAAACATTGGTGAACCAAGTGGGTCCTTACGACAATTCTGTACCTTTCATGGTTACCCAACTGATTTTTGTTTTCTGGAAAAGAATTTAGTCAAGAGGCACAGAAAAATTCCTGATTATAACATCGGGGCCTGAGTTTTCCTCTGTTACACATCTGATTTGGTATGGTGGCAGCAGACTAGGGAAAATGGAACAGGATAAGGCCTGCTGCCAGATCTCAGCCATCTGCTCTTTGACTGACAGCTGCATTTAAAAATGGCAAGGAGGTAAGGGCTATGGTTTGGGGAAATGGATGATATTTTAATGTTCCTGCCACTGAATCACCAACTCCAGAAAAGACGACAAGAGGAGTGGTGGGGCTTACTGCCGCAGCAATGGGAAGATCGCTGAAGGCCCTGAATGCAGGCAAAGACATACAATGTCCACTGCTCTCTCTTCCGTCTTTCTGATGCTGGGACTGAGACTAGGCTCATTCAGAACCATTTCACAGAAATCCATGTAAGTCTTTAAGTGTCTTTTGCCTCTAATAAAACATCTGCTTCCTTTTAGATGATTCAGTGAGTGTCCCTCCACAGCAGCACTGGGTTTCTCTGGCTGGGAGTGATGGGCTGCCTGTGTAGGATGAAGGTAGTGTCAGCAGCTCATGCTGTGTACTGGGAGGAAAGGTGGGGGGGTCCGTAAAATGGCGAGGGAAGGCAGAGGGTGGAGTGCCCGTCGCCTTCCTGCCACTGTGGCATTTTACCAATGGTGGGGAAGGTGGAGGGCTGCCCTCCAACCCAGAGGCTAATTGTGCTACTTAAGTGGCCAATTAAGGTCTCTTCCCACTACTGCTGGCATTTTACTAGTGGCAGGTGGGTCCTCCGTCATGTGGGGAAACCACTTGGTGAACCCTGCGGGCTTGGGGGGAGCCCAGCCCTCCTAATCGGGCACTACGTGGCACACTGAGGGACCCCCCCCCCCCCCCCCCCGAGTGCAATGGCCACCCCTGTGGCAATAACCCATTACCTTCACCAACACCTACCACCACCACCCCCTACCCCACCTCCACCCAAGGCCTGCCTGACTGGCCTCGGCAACCCCTAACCCCACTCAACTTGTTTTGAGGACTGCATCCATCACGGTATCCTCAGCTGAGTGCAGTCCCAACAGTGGCCACTGCTTGCAGTGGTGCTGCTGAGATTGAAGTGCTACCAGCCCTTCAATTGGCCGGCAGCTCTTGGAGGCGGGCTCCTGGTTTTCAAAAGAACAAGAGCCCTGACGGCAACTAATTATAGGAAGGATGTGGAAGCTTTGGAAAGGGTGCAGAGGAGATTTACTAGGATGTTGCCTGGTATGGAGGGAAGGTCTTACGAGGAAAGGCTGAGGGACTTGAGGTTGTTTTCGTTGGAGAGAAGGAGGAGGAGAGGTGACTTAATAGAGACATATAAGATAATCAGAGGGTTAGATAGGGTGGATAGTGAGAGTCTTTTTCCTCGGATGGTGATGGCAAACACGAGGGGACATAGCTTTAAGTTGAGGGGTGATAGATATAGGACAGATGTTAGAGGTAGTTTCTTTACTCAGAGAGTAGTAGGGGCGTGGAACGCCCTGCCTGCAACAGTAGTAGACTCGCCAACTTTAAGGGCATTTAAGTGGTCATTGGATAGACATATGGATGAAAATGGAATAGTGTAGGTCAGATGGTTTCACAGGTCGGTGCAACATCGAGGGCCGAAGGGCCTGTACTGCGCTGTAATGTTCTAATCTAATCTAATCTAATTAGTTGCCGGAACGGCCCAAAATGCAGCCGGGGTCCCTAAACGGTCAAGGCAGTGTTGCCAGCCGGTTTTCGGGCCCCTCATCGGAGTCCCCGCCGCCCTGACTAAATTCAGACCTATATGTGTAATCTACCCCCTCTGGCAAATGGATCAGGGACATGGTAGAGTTGAAACCATCCTCTGTTCTCAGTCTTCTTTTGAAATTCTCAAATTGCTCAATCACTGTTTATAGAAAAATTATATACACAACTGCAGATGCTAATGAAAATACTAATTAATTATTTTACAGATTCTTTCACTGGAGATGTGTTACCTTTTTGAGTCTTCTACTACCCTGGATATTTTTGGTTTCTGTGTTCAGATTAGTCTTGTAGGTGAGCCCACATCTCCTACATCAACAAAAGTGTTCACACTTGCCCTGATATGTTTGATAGTATGCCCAGAATGACAAACAGAAACTGTTTCTTTAGATTGCTGTAGCTACTTGGTTCCATGCCATACATCTACAGAATCCTGCTTATCTTCAAAAAGCAAAATAACCTTGTTCAAGTCAACTTAATTTATTGAACAGTAAATGAACACGATGCAGCAGAAACTCTACATATACTTTCATTGTCACTTTCCAACTTTGCTAACATCTCATACAGTAGAAAATAATAGTTTGCCATGTTGTACAAATCAATCTTATTACAATGATTCATTTTCCCCTCCCCACCTCCACCACCCCCATCTATAACTAATACTGTTCCAAAATCCCAGATAAAGAGTCTTTGAAGCCTCCAGATTAAACTCATTGGCCCAGATTTTGCTGTACTAACAATGGTGAGGCTGTCAGCGCGCCATCATTACAGAGTAAAACTGACAGCAACTTCAGGCATCTGCCCATGCACAGTTAAACACAGAAATCCTGAGCTGCTTCTCCACAGATTGTGCTGCTGCATTCTTCGCCATTAGAATCTGCACAGAATTCACTGTAATGACATGAACACCCACTAGTTTTGTACTAAAAATGGATGAAA
This sequence comes from Heterodontus francisci, assembly GCF_036365525.1. NCBI lineage: Eukaryota > Metazoa > Chordata > Chondrichthyes > Heterodontiformes > Heterodontidae > Heterodontus > Heterodontus francisci. Next base: position 29,968,484 of record NC_090384.1, read on the forward strand.
ATGTTAGGGTTAGTACCATAAGGGGGAGCTGAGTTTTTAACAATGTAATAAGTGATAATTACTGAACAACTTCTCTGGCCCTGAAAAATTAATTTTACGAGTGTGGCGTCTCATTCCTAAAAAAAAAAATTGAAGTAATTTTTTAAGTTTCTCTGTTTTTCACTTTCATGACTCTCGCTTAATTCCATGTGTATGATGCAATCTTAATTTCAGTTCCTGTACAATAATTTAAATGTAATTTATACACCCTCTATAAATAAATGTAATTTACTTCCTGCTATGCAGATTCTAAAGGCTGTATTTTTCTGTCCTGCCTCATGTCCTGATGTCGGGCCCGGATGCGGGAGGCCTTTGCGCGCATATGAGGGTTGGCCAGGTGAATTCAATTATGTCAGTGCCAGCCAATTAGCTGCTGTCAGGTGTGAGGGCCGGCATCCCCAGTGGTGTGCGCGCCATCAAGTCACATCGCAGGAAGTGCTATTGCCATCTTTAAAAGACTGCCAGCACTTCCTGAAAAGAATAAATAACAGCTGGAGGTTCCAGCTACAGCAGTAGCACCAAGGATGGCCAAGCAGCATCCCAGGGTGGCCCCACAATTTAGTCATGCTTCCCTATAGATTCTTCTTCAGGCAGTGCAGGCGGTGGGGGGTTGGGGGGTGCGGTGTGTGGGGGAGGTCCTCTTCCCCCGGGTTGGGAAGATGAGACTGGCCTCCCAAGCAAGCAAGCCTGGCCCGAGAATGGAGAGGAGGTCAGCAGCCATGAGGTCAACACCTGCAGATGGCCCCAATGCCGGAAGAGGAAGAATGACCTCCTTTGCTCTGCCAAGGTGAGTCTAGAACACAGTGTGAACCCTTCAACCTTACACTTGCAAGTGTTATGGGGTTCAAGTGAGATTGCCAATAAGGGTTTGCCCACTCAGGCAGTCAATGCCCAGGCAGCAGAATTGGCTGTCAGAGGCAAGGCAATCTTGCTGTGAAGGGCTCCAGTCCAACAGAGCTATGGCTGAGTGGCAGCATGTAGTAGGCATGCCTGTGCCTCCATCATGTCTTGGCGTGCTTCCACCTGCTCAGGCATTATGGTTGTCTGCTCTGGGCACATAACTATATTCTTTTCTGTGCTTGCAGGAGAAAACCGTGCATAACTCTAGAGAAAAGGCAAAGATGGGTGGCAGTGTCCCCTTTCTGCAGATCCTGGAGGAGAACAGGGAAGCCATTCCATCGCCAATGTGGAATCAGGAATTGGGAAAGTGAGTGGTCCAAGGGCTGGCAGGAAATAATCCCTGAATTGGGGAGGAATGGTGCTCCACTGTCCACCACTGGTGGCACCGAGCACCACAACAGGGGCAGTCTTAAGGGGGCATTGGCATTCCTGAAAACCACTAATTACTCTTCTTTCTCATGCAGGTAAAAGTCAAGAGCAGCCACCAGCCATGACCAAGGGACAGCCTTTCACCTCTGGCGAAGAGGAGGGGACCTCAGAGGGTACACCATCACACCATTCCTCCACACCCTCCACCAGCACAGATATTCTCACCTTTAGATATGGGGTCACAACCTGGTGAGCATAGCACACACGCACCAGATCGGTTGACAGAGGCTGTGACAGCCCAGGACATCGTCACTCGGAGAACTGCGGGAAGCCAGGGCATTGCTGATCCTCAGGTTGCTGACGTGCCTCTGGAGTCATCCACAAGGTGCCAAGTCCCAGATCTGCAGCATGAGGTCGGGGACAACTGGTAGAGCTGCCAAAGGAGGAATCCATCCAGATCATGAGTGGAACCTTGAATCTGGCTTCCTCCATTCAGAGCTCGGTGACTCTGAGGGACAGTCAAATGCAGCAGGTCACTAGTGGATGTAAGCAACTCACTCGGACCTGCACTCCATCACCATCTCCATTCAGTCCATGGAGCGATGGATGAGCAAGAGTGGGGAGAGGCATCTGGATTTGCCGCCAGATCCTCGAGCCCTTCAGCTGAGCAGGAAGTTACAAGTGTGCCTTCAAAGGGAAGAGCAGCAGGCTGATGCAGTTGGGGGCTCCTCTCAGAGTGCTCCTAAAGTGACCACTGACACATGATCCTCAAGTGGCACTGATGATGAAGGAGACCCCTGCAGCAATGCAGGAGGCCCTCAGTATGCCAAGACCCTCCAGATCTCAGGCATCCAGAGGACGGCCACCAAGATCATCAGAGGTAAAGGGGCAGCAGGATCAGCAGCCTGCCTCCACCTCAGCTGACAGCGCTAGGGGAGCACCTAGGAGCACCCGTAAAAGATTTAAGCAGAGCACCTAGATGCACTCGGGGTTCACGGGTGATTATTTTGTATTATAAAGAGGATGTTCAGTTTGGAATGGCTCCAAATAAAAATGGAATGTGGCAAGGCAAGTGTTAGGCCTCTACTTATCGCGAGCTGTCTGGCCTTCCAGGGTAACCTGGCTCCCTGGCAGGGAATACAACTCAAGAGGTTGATGCCATCCCCATGATGCTGTGTCATGTCTTGCTGTGTGCAGGCACGCTTTGAGTACAATCATACAGTAGGCATCAGGGCTGCAGAAACTTGGCACTTTATTGGATTGCTCGGGTCATACAAGCAGTTTCAAACGTCTCTGCATAAACACCTCCCTAGCCTCCCTTGCGTATCTTAGAAGTGGTCGTTGAGTTACCTCTTCATCTGGCACTGCTCACCATCTTCCTCCAGCTCCCCTTCGTTGGAGGAGGCAAAACACTCATGGTCCTCCTGACTGGCCAAAGCCTCCTCCCCCCAGCGAAGTGCCAGGTTGTGTAGAGCACAGACCACAATGATATGAGAGACCTTGTCAGGGTCATACTAAAAGGCTCCACCAGATCTATCCAGACACCCTGAACCGCATCTTCAGAAGCCCTATAGCTTGCTCGATGGTCACCCTAGTTGACCCATGACATTTGTTGTATTTTTCCTCTGCTTCAGTGCTTGGCCTCCTCACAGGCATCATTAGCCACGTCTTCAATGGGTAGCCCTCGTCACCTAGTAACCATCCTTGAAGGGGTGCAGAAGGTTTCCTGGTACCTGGGACTGGTGAAGAATGAACACGCCGGTGCTGCTGCCCAGGAACCAAGTACATACTTGAAGGATCCTTCTGCAGTGGTCACAGACTAATTGGACATTGAAGGAATGGAAGCCCTTCCTGTTCACAAAAGCTGCTGGCAGTTCTGTGGGTGCCTTGATGGCTCATGTGTACAGTTTGGAATCCAGCAATTACCCCGCATCCTACAGCCCTCTCAGCCCGACTGTCCAGATCAGTACTGAAGATGATGAACTAACTAACCCTCCTGAACATGACATTGGTGACCATCACAAAGCATCGATGAGCTGTGGACTGGGATATCCCACACCTATTTCCGGAGGAACCCTGTAATGATCCTGAAGTGTAGAAATTCAGCACCACGGTGACCTTCAGTGCCACTGGCAGAGAATGCCCACCACTTCCCTTGGGCCTGAGCTCGTCCTCCACCGTGGCATACAGCTCTGTGACAGCCTCCCTGAAAAGGTGGATTCTTTGGCAACACCGCTGTTCCAACATATGCTTTGTGCGGTAGACCCTTTCTGGTGGACAAGAGGCTTGTGGCATGTCCCTCTGTGCCCTCCTCCTGTGTCCACCTCCTGGGGGCAAGGCTCTTGGTGGCCCACAGGTTGCTTCTCACTGGAGGTTCTGAAGACTGACTGGATGAGGCCAATGACAGGTCTCTGCACAGATGTTCCAAGATCTCCTTCCACCAGACCCTCCACGTCCCCCCACCACCAGCCCCCACCCCCCCCCCCCCCCACCTAATCAATGGAAGATACTCATGCATGTCTGTGCAAGATATCTTGGAAGCTGTCATGATGCCTTCATTCTGCATCAGTCAAGTCTCCCACAGATATTAGCACCCCCAAGCAGAGTAAGTGGCTGGCTCCTTGGAAACAAGGACTACCTTCTAAGGTTGTGGCTGCTGACACCGGAGAGGAACCCTACAACCGATACAGGAAAGGGACAACAGTAGTGACATGAGCACAAGAATGGTCATTGAGAAAGCCACTGGGTTGCTGATGATATGATTCAGATGCCTGGACAGATCTGGGGAAGCCTTTCAGTAAGTACCAGCAAACGTGTCCAGAACGGCAGTGGTCTGCCATGCCTTGCATAACATAGAGCAGCAGAGAGGACTGGAGCACTAGGAGGAGGAAGGTGATAATCATTCTGCAGGAAGAGGAGGAGGAAAAGGAGGAGCAGGAGCCTGATATGGACCAGATACCTAGCTGCCAAAGATGCCCGCAATGGACTATACAGACACAATTCAGCTAGATAGGCAGCCAGATGGCATTCAATGCTGAACCCACTGGGGACTCCACCCCGCACCCCCACCCCCACCCCAACACAAAACAGTCCTACAGTCAATAATAATTTCATCTTCTGACACCCATTGCTTGTTTTCTACTCTTGTCATATCATTTTCCTCAAGGCTCATGGTCACTGGGCAGGCAAAAGGCAACAATGGAGATGACTGGACAACGGACACTGGAAATAAGTATATAATTCTATCACCAGGTATCTGGGTGACCCCCATCTCTCCATCTCCAATGGTCATCCACTCTGCTGATCATCTCTATTGCCTCCTCCTCTGCTGCTGTCAGGGGGCTATGACTGGAGGGCCACCCAGTTCTCTCCCTAATGTTCTGCAAGAAAAGAAAGAAGAGTTAGGAGTGTGAGAAATGGAATGTTTTGAGAGGATGGAAGGATAACATTTGTGAAGGGTGACTGTGAGGGATGGGTGTGAGATAGCAATAGGATGAGGGTGAATGTCAGTGGCGACTGTTCAGATGGGGATGTGATGTGGTGCCTCAAGAGAGAGGAATGGGTGGAGCTGCAAAGTGTGTTGCGGAGTGCTATGCAGGAGAACACTGGGGAACCCAGAATGAGGGGTATGCCACTCACCTTTCCTGCCCTGATCAAGTTATTGAACCTGTTGCAGCACACTATCCATGAGCGAGGAACTGCTCACCTCCTCAGTGACTTCCCGCCACACCTGCCTGATCTCAGAGACTAGCCTCTTTCTCCCATCTGCTGGGAAGAATATTTCTCTGCAGGTCCTTACAGCCTGCAGCATTACCTCCAGGGATGCCTCAGAAAAGCAGGGCACAGCCATCCCACGTTGAGACTCCATCAGTACAGTTGTTATCTCTGTCCTGACGATTTAAAATGGATCCATTCTGACTCCTACTGGAGTCCCTTTAAATCGTGAGGGTGGGTCATGATCCTTCTCACCCTCTCCGATTGATTAGGAAACCCAGAAGTGGGATGTTGATGCTGTGGCTGAGTTAAAAGGTCATGGCAAAGCCTGCTCTAGGATCTTATGGGTTCCCAACCTGCTGTGAGTGGGTCCAAAATTTAAAATTCTGCCCACTGAATCAAGTCAGCTTGAAACAAGATTTCAACAAGAGAAATTGTTTTTTAACGTCTCACATACAATAACTGAATTGAATAAGCAAATACCAAGCTAAAACAAATAATAATGTAAACTCCTCTTCCTCATCACCCACATGGAAACACCATAAAACATGAACTTATGAATATTTTACAACACAAAGAACAAAGAACAAAGAACAAAGAAAATTACAGCACAGGAACAGGCCCTTCAGCCGATCCAAATCCTCTATCTAAACCTGTCGCCTATTTTCTAAGGGTCTGTATCTCTTTACTTCCTGCCCATTCATGTATCTGTCTAGATACATCTTAAAAGACGCTATCGTGCCCGCATCTACCACCTCCGCTGGCAACGCGTTCCAGGCACCCACCACCCTCTGCGTAAAGAACTTTCCACGCATATCCCCCCTAAACTTTTCCCCTCTCACTTTGAACTCGTGTCCCCTTGTAATTGAATCCCCCACTCTGGGAAAAAGCTTCTTGCTATCCACCCTGTCTATACCTCTCATGATTTTGTACACCTCAATCAGGTCCCCCCTCAACCTCCGTCTTTCTAATGAAAATAATCCTAATCTACTCAACCTCTCTTCATAGCTAGCGCCCTCCATACCAGGCAACATCCTGGTGAACCTCCTCTGCACCCTCTCCAAAGCATCCACATCCTTTTGGTAATGTGGCGACCAGAACTGCACGCAGTATTCCAAATGTGGCCAAACCAAAGTCCTATACAACTGTAACATGACCTGCCAACTCTTGTACTCAATACCCCGTACGATGAAGGAAAGCATGCCGGATGCTTTCTTGACCACTCTATTGACCTGCGTTGCCACCTTCAGGGAACAATGGACCTGAACACCCAAATCTCTCTGTACATCAATTTTCCCCAGGACTTTTCCATTTACTGTATAGTTCACTCTTGAATTGGATCTTCCAAAATGCATCACCTCGCATTTGCCCTGATTGAACTCCATCTGCCATTTCTCTGCCCAACTCTCCAATCTATCTATATTCTGCTGTATTCTCTGACAGTCCCCTTCACTATCTGCTACTCCACCAATCTTAGTGTCGTCTGCAAACTTGCTAATCAGACCACCTATACTTTCCTCCAAATCATTTATGTATATCACAAACAACAGTGGTCCCAGCACGGATCCCTGTGGAACACCACTGGCCACACGTCTCCATTTTGAGAAACTCCCTTCCACTGCTACCCTCTGTCTCCTGTTGCCCAGCCAGTTCTTTATCCATCTAGCTAGTACACCTTGGACCCCATGTGCCTTCACTTTCTCCATCAGCCTACCATGGGGAACCTTATCAAACGCCTTACTGAAGTCCATGTATACGACATCTACAGCCCTTCCCTCATCAATCAACTTTGTCACTTCCTCAAAGAATTCTATTAAGTTGGTAAGACATGACCTTCCCTGCACAAAACCATGTTGCCTATCACTGATAAGCCCATTTTCTTCCAGATGGGAATAGATCCTATCCCTCAGTATCTTCTCCAGCAGCTTCCCTACCACTGACGTCAGGCTCACCGGTCTATAATTACCTGGATTATCCCTGCTACCCTTCTTAAACAAGGGGACAACATTAGCAATTCTCCAGTCCTCTGGGACCTCACCCATGTTTAAGGATGTTGCAAAGATATCTGTTAAGACCCCAGCTATTTCCTCTCTCGCTTCCCACAGTAACCTGGGATAGATCCCATCCGGACCTGGGGACTTGTCCACCTTAATGCCTTTTAGAATACCCAACACTTCCTCCCTCCTTATGCCGACTTAACAAAAAGAACAAAGAACAAAGATAATTACAGCACAGGAACAGGCCCTTCGGCCCTCCAAGCCTGCGCCGATCCAGATCCTCTCTCTAAACATGTCGCCTATTTTCTAAGGTTCTGTATCTCTTTTCTTCCTGCCCATTCATGTATCTGTCTAGATACATCTTAAAAGACTCCATCGTGCCCGCATCTACCACCTCCGCTGGCAATGCGTTCCAGGTGCCCACCACCCTCTGCGTAAAGAACTTTCCACGCATATCCCCCCTAAACTTTTCCCCTTTCACTTTGAACTCGTGTCCTCTAGTAATTGAAACCCCCACTCTGGGAAAAAGCCTCTTGCTATCCACCCTGTCTATACCTCTCATGATTTTGTACACCTCAATCAGGTCCCCCCTCAATCTCCGTCTTTCTAATGAAAATAATCCTAATCTACTCAACCTCTCTTCATAGCTAGCGCCCTCCATACCAGGCAACATCCTGGTGAACCTCCTCTGCACCCTCTCCAAAGCATCCACATCCTTTTGATAATGTGGCGACCAGAACTGCACGCAGTATTCCAAATGTGGCCGAACCAAAGTCCTATACAACTGTAACATGACCTGCCAACTCTTGTACTCAATGCCCCGTCCGATGAAGGAAAGCATGCCGTATGCCTTCTTGACCACTCTATTTACCTGCGTTGCCACCTTCAGGGAACAGTGGACCTGAACACCCAAATCTCTCTGGACATCAATTTTCCCCAGGACTTTTCCATTTACTGTATAGTTCACTCTTGAATTGGATCTTCCAAAATGCATCACCTCGCATTTTCCCTGATTGAACTCCATCTGCCATTTCTCTGCCCAACTCTCCAATCTATCTATATTCTGCTGTATTCTCTGACAGTCCCCTTCACTATCTGCTACTCCACCAATCTTAGTGTCGTCTGCAAACTTGCTAATCAGACCACCTATACTTTCCTCCAAATCATTTATGTATATCACAAACAACAGTGGTCCCAGCACGGATCCCTGTGGAACACCACTGGCCACACGTCTCCATTTTGAGAAACTCCCTTCCACTGCTACCCTCTGTCTCCTGTTGCCCAGCCAGTTCTTTATCCACCTAGCTAGTACACCTTGGACCCCAAGCGCCTTCACTTTCTCCATCAGCCTGCCATGGGGAACCTTATCAAACGCCTTACTGAAGTCCATGTATATGACATCGACAGCCCTTCCCTCATCAATCAACTTTGTCACTTCCTCAAAGAGTTCTATTAAGTTGGTAAGACATGACCTTCCCTGCACAAAACCATGTTGCTTATCACTGATGAGCCCATTTTCTTCCAAATGGGAATAGATCCTATCCCTCAGTATCTTCTCCAGCAGCTTCCCTACCACTGACGTCAGGCTCACCGGTCTATAATTACCTGGATTATCCCTGCTACCCTTCTTAAACAAGGGGACAACATTAGCTATTCTCCAGTCCTCCGGGACCTCACCCGTGTTTAAGGATGCTGCAAAGATATCTGTTAAGGCCCCAGCTATTTCCTCTCTCGCTTCCCTCAGTAACCTGGGATAGATCCCATCCGGACCTGGGGACTTGTCCACCTTAATGCCCTTTAGAATACCCAACACTTCCTCCCTCCTTATGCCGACTTGACCTAGAGTAATCAAACATCTGTTCCTAACCTCAACATCCGTCATGTCCCTCTCCTCGGTGAATACCGATGCAAAGTACTCGTTTAGAATCTCACCCATTTTCTCTGAGTCCAAGCATAACATTCCTCCTTTGTCCTTTAGTGGGCCAATCCTTTCTCGAGTTACCCTCTTTCTCCTTATATATGAATAAAAGGCTTTGGGATTTTCCTTAACCCTGTTTGCTAAAGATATTTCATGACCCCTTTTAGCCCTCTTAATTCCTCGTTTCAGATTGGTCCTACATTCCCGATATTCTTTCAAAGCTTCGTCTTTCATCAGCCGCCTAGACCTTATGTATGCTTCCTTTTTCCTCTTAGCTAGTCTCACAATTTCACCTGTCATCCATGGTTCCCTAATCTTGCCATTTCTATCCCTCATTTTCACAGGAACATGTCTCTCCTGCACGCTAATCAACCTCTCTTTAAAAGCCTCCCACATATCACATGTGGATTTACCTTCAAACAGCTGCTCCCAATCTGCATTTCCCAGCTCCTGCCGAATTTTGGGATAGTTGGCCTTCCCCCAATTTAGCACTCTTCCTTTCGGACCACTCTCGTCTTTGTCCATGAGTATTTTAAAGCTTACGGAATTGTGATCACTATTCCCAAAGTAGTCCCCTACTGAAACTTCAACAACCTGGCCGGGCTCATTCCCCAACACCAGGTCCAGTATGGCCCCTTCCCGAGTTGGACTATTTACATACTGCTCTAGAAAACCCTCCTGGATGCTCCTTACAAATTCTGCTCCATCTGGACCTAAATAACTTTCCTCCTTTGTCCTTGAGTGGGCCAATCCTTTCTCTAGTTACCCTCTTGCTCCTTATATATGAATAAAAGGCTTTGGGATTTTCCTTAACACAAAACAGATTATCCTAGCAGTATGTTTCAATGAAACAGTCATGTAATTATTTACTGGTAGTGGTGTCTGAAAACACAGGTTTATTTATTTCAAAGCACCAAATCAAAAAACATTTCCCTACAAAGGTAACAAACCCCCAAACACACCCCACCCCTGTGTTGCCAGACCCCATATTGTAGCCCCAAATTCTGCCAAACTCCAAATCGTTACCTCTGTAGTGCTACAAAGCCACAGGACTCCCACTTTCAGTCGCACCAAACCTCAAGAATTGCCCTCCGGAACCCATGTGCCTTAAAACCCAAGATCCCGCCACAGTGTTACCAAACCCCAGGACCATCCCTTTTATGTTGCTAAACCTCAGGACCTCCCTCATGCGCTCCTAAACTTCATTCTCCATCACAGTGCTGCAAACTTCAGGACTTCTACTACAGTGCTATGCAACTCCAAGACCCCAAGCAGTGCTATGAAACTCTAGTTCTACTTGCTCACTGGGACAAATCCCTGCCCCTAACCACCTCCACCCAAGCTGCCTAATTTCAGGATCCCCATACCAGAGCTGCAAAACCCTGAACTACCCTATTGGTTCTGCTGAACCTCAGGATTCCATTCATATGTTACTTAGCTCAGTTTTCCCAAGTACTGCCAAATTTCAGGACCCTCCATGTGCCACAAAACCTCAGTATACCCACTGTACTTGGGTACATCCTGCTGCATATTCTGGGTATTACAAAATAAAAGATAAAAAGCGAGTACAAAAGTAAAGAACAAGAGTCGGAAACATGTTCGAATGGACACCAGAGTCCGTGGTAAAAGTTTTGAGGCCTGTGACTGGTAATTTCAGGGATGAGAAATTTCCTATTGGCTTCTTCTTTCTGACCAGGCTGACTATAAACAAAATCACAGCCGTCCGTTTCACAGCTGACAGGTGCTTAAAGCGGGAACAGCGCTTCCGAATTTCGGACAAGTTCATGGTTTACTGGCGGGTTCTGGGTTTCTTTTTTATATAAAAGCCCACCATAAAAGCCTAAACTTGTGCAAGATTCTGATACGCTGTCTCTGCTCTAAGCACCTGTCGGCTGTGAATTTAAAAAAAAGCAGATGAACCACAAAACTGCTCAGTGGAGAATTCTCACTCTCTGCAACTGTCAGGGGGGGGGGGAAGAGAGAGAGAAAAAGATGAGAGAGAGGGGGCAGAAAGAGAGAGGGGGCAGAGAGTGAGGGAGCAAAGAGAGAAAGGGAGCAAAGAGAGAGAGGGAGCAAAGAGAGAGAGGGGGCAGAGGGAAAGAGGGAGGCAGAGAGAGAGGGGCAGAGAGAGAGAGAGAGGGGGCAGAGAGAGAGGGGGGCAGAGAATGAGGGCAGACAGTGAGAGGGCGGGATGGCATAGGCAGGGCAGAATGACACAGAGAGGGAGGTGGAGAGAGAGACAGACACAGAGAGAGGTAGGAGAAAGAGCGATCAAAATCACTCCTGATAGCTGGACGTCTATCTGGCATACCCAGCATCATTACAAGAAGTGTGCCGTCAAACATTGACTACTTGTGCAAGCAAAAGAATGCCAGGTCTCTCACTAAATCAATGTCCAACATAGTGATGAGAAAGTAAGTCAATAAATTAGTCTTCTCATTTAAAGCTTCTACACAAAAATACACCTTTGTTGTTGTTTTGATTAATAGCAAGATAAATTTTTAATGCCTTTATCTTTCTGAAATTGTCTCCACAGCCCCCTACGTAAGACAAAAATTGTAATGTGGCCCCCCCACCCAAAAATGTTGGACACCCCTGCTTCAAGCTTTTAACCTTGTATTTAAAAATAACTTAGCAGCTAGGTTATTTTAAAACACAAATTTAAAGGACTGTGTTACGTAAACTCATTTAAAATGGCAAAAGTCACTTAGGGAATGTCTCGAATTTTTACGCTCTGGCAAATATTACTTTCACCTGGGACACAAGCTCAGTAACATGTTGAAAGTTGCTGGACGTTTACTTCTATATAAATGTTGCATATATAAATATAAATGCCAATATCATCAACCTCTATAAGAACAAGGGTGACCGCGGTGACTGCAACAACTACCGTGGAATCTCCCTGCTCAGCATAGTAAGGAAAGTCTTCACTCGAGTCATTTTAAACAGACTCCAGAAGCTGGCTGAGCATGTCTACCCTGAGGCACAATGTGGCTTTCGAGCAGAGAGATCCACCATTGACATGTTGTTCTCCCTTTGCCAGCTACAGGAGAAATGCCGTGAACAACAGATGCCCCTCTACGTTGCTTTCATTGATCTCACCAAAGCCTTTGACCTCGTCAGCAGACGTGGTCTCTTCAGACTACTAGAAAAGATCGGATGTCCACCAAAGCTACTAAGTGTCATCACCTCATTCCATGACAATATGAAAGGCACAATTCAGCATAGCGGTGCCTCATCAGACCCCTTTCCTATCCTGAGTGGCGTGAAACAGGTCTGTGTTCTCGCACCAACACTGTTTGGGATCTTTTTCTCCCTGCTGCTCTCACATGCGTTCAAGTCTTCAGTGGAAGGATTTTTCCTCCACACAAGATCAGGTGGCAGGTTGTTCAACCTTGCCCGTCTTAGAGCAAAGATCAAAGTACGGAAGGTCCTCATCAGGGAACTCCTCTTTGCTGACGATGCTGCATTAACATACCACACAGAAGAGTGTCTGCAGAGACTCATCAACAGGATTGCGGCTGCCTGCAATGAATTTGGCCTAACCATCAGCCTCAAGAAAACGAACATCATGGGACAGGACGTCAGAAATGCTCCATCCATCAATATCGGCGACCACACTCTAGAAGTGGTTCAAGAGTTCACCTACCTAGGCTCAATTATCACCAGTAACCTGTCTCTCGATGCAGAAATCAACAAGCGCATGGGAAAGGCGTCTGCTGCTATGTCCAGACTGGCCAAGAGGGTGTGGGAAAATGGCGCACTGACACAGAACAGAAAAGTCCGAGTGTATCAAGCCTGTGTCCGCAGTACCTTGCTCTACGGCAGCGAGGCCTGGACAACATATGTCAGCCAAGAGCGACATCTCAACTCATTCCATCTTCGCTGCCTCCGGAGAATCCTTGGCATCAGGTGGCAGGACCGTATCTCCAACACGGAAGTCCTCGAGGCAGCCAACATCCCCAGCATATACACCCTACTGAGTCAGTGGCGCTTGAGATGGCTTGGCTATGTGAGCTGCATGGAAGATGGCAGGATCCCCAAGGATGCATTGTACAGTGAGCACGTCACTGGTATCAGACCCACTGGCTGTCCATGTCTCCACTTTAAAGACATCTGCAAATGCAACATGAAGTCCTGTGACTTGTCCTGGCAGTCAGTTGCCAGTGATTGCCAGTGATCGCCAGAGCTGGCGGGCAGCCATAAAGGCGGGGCTAAAGAGTGGTGAGTCGAAGAGACTTAGCAGTTGGCAGGAAAAAAGACAGAAGCGCAAGGGGAGAGCCAACTGTGTAACAGCCCTGACAACCAATTTTATCTGTAGCGCCTGTGGAAGAGTCTGTCACTCTAGAATTGGCCTTTATAGCCACTCCAGGCGCTGCTTCACAAACCACTGACCAACTCTAGGCACTTACTCATTGTCTCTCGAGACAAGGAGGCCAAAGAAGAAGAAATGTTGCAATTCTGCTGCTATCCATTTGGAATCACATTGTTCCAGAACTTGTATTGAGGGGGAAACAGGCAAGAAAATCCAAGGACTCTCCAGACGTCAGCACTATAAGTTCCTCATGAATACAAGAGTGCGGTGTAATGGGGCTGAGTGAAATTGGCAAAACAGGATGCTACTGACCCATATGGGGTGCCACAGCGTTCAGTCCTCAGGCCCCCAACTATTTACAATCTATATCAATAGCTTGGATGCAGGGATAGAAGGTACTATAGCCAAATTTGCAGATGACACTAAAATAGGTAGGATAGTAAGTTGCAATAAAGAAATAAGAAATTTACAAATGGATTTGGATAGGTTAGGTGAATGGGCCAAAATTTGGCAGATGGAGTTTAATGTGTATAAGTGTGAGGTTATCCATTTTGGTTGGAAGAATAGAAAGGCAAATTATTATCTAAATGGAGCTTTGGTGCAGAGGGATCTGGGTGTCCTCGTGCATGAATTGCAGAAAACTAGTATGCAGGTGCAGCAGGTAATAAGGAAGGCAAATGGAATTTTGACATGTATTGCTAAAGGAATAAAATATAAAAGTAGGGAAGTGTTGCTGCAACCGTACAAGGCATTAGTGAGACTGCACCTGGAGTATTGCGTACAGTTTTGGTCCCCTTACTTGAGGAGGGATGTAGTTGCATTGGAGGCAGTTCAGAGGAGGTTCACTAGATTGATTCCAGAGATGAGGGGTTTGTCTTATGAAGAGAGATTGAGCAGTTTAGGCCTTTACTCTTTCGAGTTTAGAAGAATGAGAGGAGATCTAATTGAGGTATATAAGATGATTAAGGGGATTGACAAAATAGACGTAGAGAGAATGTTTCCTCTTGTGGGGCTATCTAGAACGAGAGATCATAGTTTTAGGATAAGGGGTAGCAGATTTAAAACAGAGATGAGGAGAAATTACTTCTCTCAAAGGGTCGTGAGTCTGTGGAATCCACTACCCCAGAATGCGGTGGATGTCGGGACATTGAGTAAATTTAAGGAGGAGATAGACAGATTTTTAATTAGAAATGGGTTGAAGGGTTATGGAGAATGGGCAGGAAAGTGGAGTTGAGGCCGAGATGAGATCAGCCATGATCGTATTGAATGGCGGAGCAGGCTCGAGGGGCTGAATTGCCTACTCCTGCTCCTAGTTCTTATGTTCTAATAGCTTTAATGAACCTTAATCTATGACGAACTGTCTACGATTCCTTAACAAAATCTATGCTGCATTTGCAATTTTAAAAGCTGTCGGGGAAGACATAGTAACATAGTAAAAATGTATTATGTTTCAATGACCATGTTCGAAACAGTCATTAACTGATTTTTTTTGGCTGTGTATTGGATTAAAGGACAAGTCTTACAAGTATGTCAAAGATCCGTAACTGCAATATGCATCATTTACGATCCAATCTAAGGGCAGATAACCTGAGTGGCCAATGTCATTTGAAAGTTGCCTGGATCATATAATTGCATTACATTAAAAGTGCACCTTTGCTAACAGGTAATAGATTTGGCTTGGACATAAGTTGGTTAGTCTGGAGAACAATCTTACAGATAGTGACTAAACATTTTGTAACTGAATTATGCATGCAGTAACAACCGCTCAACTTTTTGCAGAAATGCTTTTTGTTAATAATTATCTAGTCAGAGCTGAATCGGAATCAACAGTGATAGACTGATATATAGACAAAGTGAATTTAAGAGAATCGCTTTATTGGAGCAACTGAAGGGCGCTCTTTATTTGTAACTGTGTTTATCTAATTTTGTCACTAGTTTTGCTAAGCAAATGACATTTTGTCCATGAGCGATTCTGTTGTTTCTATATTTTAGAATCCAGGACCGAGTTTAACAGCCTGTCAAGATGAATAAACTAATCTTGGCTACCTACCATTAATCTCTGTCCCTTCCTGTCCCACTCTGCTTTTCTGTTTTACATGATTCTTCTGAAGTACTATCTGCTTCATCCTATAAAATTCTCCTGATTTGGAGATCACTGCCCTTTTGTTGGCTGCCCTGTCTTCAGACACATATTACAAGCAGGTGGAGAAGTTACACAAACATTGACCATCATGGGTTAAATTGTCTTGTGACAACAGCAGTGTGAGAAATGGTCCATCTTCCTATTGCTGATTTTTCTACTGCCTCACCTTAATAACAATCCTCTCCTTGAGTTTCATGGTTTATTGGATGAATTTGCACTCCTGATACAGTGTGAATCCACAGAGGTCATCCGATAAGGTCCCTCTACCACCCCGTGACATGGTGTAGCTAGCTCTATTCTGTCAACAAAAGTAATTCACATTGGCATTCCATACTATTTTGCTTGCTGGCTAGTTAATACAGTTGTGCTGCTCTCCATTGATGTTTGTATGCTTTGCTACTTTATTTATAGGGAGAAATGTATTTTAAATTGGACTGTGTTTTGATGACATTAGATTGGCTATATACTTTCGACACAGATTAATTGCCCCCATGTCCATGACTGAGCCAATAATTTTATCAAATGTCTGTGGTGCAACATGTTGGTGCCTATCCCTGGTAAAGAAGCAAAATGATCTAGGCCACCAGTTCATTGTTATCACTGAAAAATGGGCAGCATCGGGAAATTGAATCCCCAAAACATTAGTAAAACTCACAGAATATCATGCATTAAAATTACAACCCTACCAACTAAGGACATAAATCATTAGCCCTAACAATGTTATGTTATGTGTTACATGGCATAACACTGCTTGTTGCTATAAAATGGCATATGCTCTGACTCACTGTAAGCAGTCCCATGGGAAATCAACTAGTGTATATAAAACAGTTGCATCTAGCATGTGTTTTGTCCTTCATCTTCCTGCTTCACACTTCAATGTCCCACTGTGTAACTTGTTCAGACTCCCTGTTTTGCACTTCCACTTGATTGGCTGGAATTTCATATTCAGGAAACAGCAACAAATTACAAGTAAATAGGCACAGATCATTTGGTTCAAACATAAGGAAAGTAGGTAGACCAACTTTCTACTCAGGTTATATGAAAAGAACAAACCCAACATGCAAAATCTCATAATAAATGAAAGGAAATGGAGAAAGGAGAACCAATCAAATTAAATAACTCCCATGTGTGATTTGTACCTACGATAGAAGTCTCAACAATAACTTGCATTTATATAGCGCCTGTAACATAGTAAACCAATCCAAGATACTTTACAGAAGCGTTATCAGATAAATTTGGACACTGTGCTCCATGAAGAGATATTAAGTCAGATGACCAATAGCTTGGTCAAAGGAGGTAGATTTTAAGGACCGTCTTAAAGGAGTACAAAGATAGAGAATCAAAGGTCTTTAGGGAGAGAATTCCAAAGCTTAGGGCCTAGACAGCTAAAAGCACAGTCACCAATGGAGGGGTGAAGGAAATCAGGAATGCACAAAGGCCAGAGTTGGAGGAATGCAGAGTTCTTATAGGATTGCGGGGCTGGAGGAGGTTAAAGAGATAGAAAGGGATAATGCCATGGAGGGATTTGAACACAAGAATGAAAATGTTAAATTGAAGGAGTTGCTGGATCAGGAGACAATGTAAGTCAGCGAGCATAAAGGTAATGGGTAAACAGGATTTGGTGCAAGTCAGTATATGGGCAGCAGAGCTTTGGATGAGCTGAAGTTTACGGAATGTAAAAGATGGGTCGCTGACCAGCACAGCGTTGGAATAGTCCAGTCTGGAGTTAACGAAAGCATGGATGAGGGTTTCAGTAACAGATAGGCAGAGGCAGAGCAGAGACAGGCAATATTAGAGGGTGGAAGTAGGTGGTCTGGGTGATGGAGGCTATATGGAGTCAGAAATTCAGCTTGGGGTCATATTGGACACTGAAATTACGAATAGGCTGGTCAGCCTTGGACAGTGGCTAGGGAGGGGGGAATAGCGTCAGTGGCTAGGGAACGTAGATTGTGGCTGGAGCCAAAGACCTCAAGTTCATGCATGTGCCAAGGTTATATCACTAGCCACTGAATATACTCAGTGTGGTAGCAGTCTACAGCTCCTAGTGTGCAACTGTGGCTACAACTTTTTGAAATATTTTTGATGGAAAGCACTAATGGCCATTTAAAGGCCATGCCAAGACTTCTTTGCAGGCCTTGTAATGTGATATTATTGAGTATGAAGGACTTCAGGAAAAACATTTTTAGAAGGAGTGAAAGCTCCTAGGATTTTCTGTCTAAAACATCAGAACAAGGTAAAGCATGAACTCTTAACCTTTTCTAAGGTAAGTCTGAAAGCAAAAGTATGTACAACATATCTTTGCTCAGCGATGTCTGACCTTTTGGAGCATCAAACCAGATCAGTGTGTCACAAGTGGCAAGTGGGCTGTGCATGATTAAATAAATTTTGAGTAAGCCAGAATACACCCCAAACTCAATCTATGTTGCATCCCACAGCTTAAGAGTATGCAGGCAGAGAGGGAATGGGTGACCACCAGACAGTCAAGAAGAAACAGGCAGGTAGTGCAGGAGACCCCTGAGCGCATCTCACTCTCCAACCCGTATTCAATTCTGAATACTGAGGAAAGTGATGGTTCATCTGGGGAGTGCAGCCAGAGCCAAGGCCATGGCACCACGGGAAGCTCAGCTACACAGTGGGGCATAAGGTATACCAGAAGAGCAATAGTGATAGGAGATTCAATAGTCAGGGGAACAGACAGGTGTTTCTGTGGCCACAGACATGAATCCAGGATGGTGTTTTGTCTCCCTAGCGCCAGGGTCAAGGATGTCACTGAACAGCTGAAGAGCACCCTGAGGGGTGAGGGTGAACAGCCAGCAGTTGTGGTCCACACTAGTACCAACGGCATAGGTAGGAAGAGCGATATGGTGCTGCAGAAAGAGGTTAGTGAGCTAGGTAAGAAATTGGCAAGCAGGACCTCAAAAATAGCAATCTCCGGATCACTCCCAGTATCACCCGCAATTGAGTATAGAAAAAGGAGGATATGCAGATCAATGCATGGCTAGAAAGATGTTGCAGGAGGGAGGGCTTTAGATTCCTGTGGCCTCTGGCACTGGGACCAGTTCTGGAGAAGGTGGGACCTGTACAGGCCAGACTTGTTGCACCTAAACAGCTGGGTTAAATTTCCTTGCGGGAGATTTGCTAGTGCTATTGGGGAGGATTTAAACTAACTTGGCAGGGGTGTGGGAACGAGGAAATAATACAAGAGAGGAACACTAAGGTCCACAGAAAATTGGAAGAGACAGATAGCACCAAAGTAGGAAATAGTAAAGTATTAGGTGGGGGTCAGAGTGAGAGTGTTATACAGTGCTAGAGAATGGAGTAATTACATATTAGATGGGATGGACTGTGAAGGACTACAAGCAATGCAAAGACAGGATAACAATGCATGTGTGTAAACGCACAAAGTGTGGTGAATAAGGTTGGTGAGCTACAAGCACAATTAACAGTTTGGGAATATGATGTAGTGGCAATAATGGAAATGTGGCTTAAAAATGGTGAGGACTGGGCACTTAATATACAAGGATATAAAATTTTCAGAAAAGGTAGAGAAGGAAAAATGGGAGGTGGGTGGCAGTCCTGATTAGAGAAGATGTTGCAGTGCCAGAAAGGGAGGATGTCCTTGAAGGGGCAAGGACAGAATCCATTTGGTTAGAGTTGAGAAGCAAAAAGGTTACAATCACACTCCTGGGGGTATTCTCTTAGCCTCCAAACAGTGAGAGAGAGAGATAGAGGAGCAAATCTGCAGAGTAATCATAAAGATATGCAAGAACTATAGAGCAGTGATACTGGGGGACTTTAATTACCCAAATATCGATTGGGATACTTTTAGAGTAAAGTTCAGGAGAACCTCTTTGATCAGTATGTTCTCAGCCCAATTCGAAAAGAGGCATTGCTGGATCTGGTGCTGGGAAATAAGGTGGGCCAAGTGGACCAAGTGTCTGTGGGGGAGCGCCTGGGTAAGAGTGATCATTGTATCATAAGATTTAGACTAGTGATGCAGAAAAGCAAGGAATAAAATAAGGTAGAAATTCTAGATCGGAAAAGGGCTAATTTCAACGCGATGAGAAAGGATCTAGCCAGGGTAGAATGGAACCAAATACTGTCAGGAAGAGCTGTATCGAACAATGGGTTATCTTTAAGGAAGAGATTGCATTAGCTAGGAACATTCCAACAAGGGTGAAAGGTAGGGAAACCAAGAACAGGGCTCCTTGGTTGATGAGGGAGATAGAGATTAAAAGAGGGTGTATAATGCATGTCAGGTGAACTCATCAAGTCACAACAAGATTATATACAATAAATTGAGAGGGGAGGTGAAGAAGAAAATAAGACTGGCAAAGAGAGAATATGAAAATAGAATGACAGCCAACATAAAAGGGAACCCAAGGATCTTCTACTGGCACGTAAATAGTAAGTGAGTAGTAAGAGGTGGAAGGGGGCCTATTAGGGACAGAGAGGGTAATATATGCTTAGGGGTGCAGGGAAAGGCTAATATACTTAATGAGTACTTTGTATCAGTGTTTACTAAGGAAATGGAGGCTGACAAAAAAGCAGAGAGTAGTGGCAATGGATAGGATAGAAAATAAGAGGGGGGAGGTACTAAAAAGGCTGGCTTATGCTTAGGAATGGAAAGGTCACCTGGTCCAGAAGGCTTGCATCCCAGGTTGCTAAAGGATATTGGGATGGAGATAGTGGAAGGGGTTGCCATAATCTTCCAATCTTCCCTGGAGACAGGGGAGGTGACAGAGGATTGGAGAGTAGCAAATGTGACATGCTTATTCAAGAAAGGGTGTAAGGACAGTCCTAGCAACTACAGGCCAGTTAGTTTAACATCAGTGGTGGGCAAGGTTCTAGAAAGAATAATCAGGGGATATATCAATGGACATTTAGAGACGTTTGATTTAATTAAGGATAGCCAGCATGGATTTGTAAAAGGCAGATCATGCTTGACTAATCTAACTGAATTTTTTTGATGAAGTAACAGAGAAGCTTGGTGAAGGGAATGCAGTGGATGCTGTTTATATGGATTTTAAGAAGGCATTTGATAAGGTACCACATAAAAGGCTGGTTAACAAAATTGAGGCTCATGGAATAAGAGAATCAGCATCCAACTGGATAAAAATTTGGCTTAAGGACAGAAAACAGTGAGTCATAGTAAATTGTTGCTTGGTTGCTTTTCAGACTGGAGGATGGTAGACAGTGATTTTCCCCAAAGGCCAGTGCTGGGACCACTGTTTTTTTTTTGCTATATATAAATGACTTGGATCTTGGAATACAGAGTAGAATCTCAAAATTTGCAGATGACACCAAACTTGGAGGTATGGCAAACAGTGAGGATGATATGGATTGCCTGCAATAGGACAGAGATAGGCTAGTAGAATGAGCAGAGAGGTGGCAGATGGAATTTAATACTGATAGGTGTGAGGTGATGCATTTTGGCAGAAGGAATAGGGACAGGCAATATATACTTAATGGCACAGTTCTAAAGAGTGTGCAGGAACAGAGGGACCTGGGGGTGTATGTGCATCGACCTTTTGAAGGTGGCAGGACATATTGGGAGGGTGGTTAGTGAAGCATATGGAATCGTAGGCTTCGTAAATAGAGGCATTGAGTACAAAAAGGAAGTTATGCTGAACCTTTATAAAGCTCTGGTTAGGCCCCAACTAGAGTATTGCATCTAGTTCTGGTCACCATACTTCTGGAAGCATGTGAGGGTCCTTGAGGGGGTGCAGAGGAGATTTACCAGAATGGTTCCAGGGATGGAGGATTTTAGTTACAAGGTTAGGTTGGAAAAGCTGGGTTTGTTCTCCTTAGAACAAAGGAGATGGAGAGGAGATTTAATAGAAATGTATAAGATTATGACAAGCTTAGATAAGTTAGACAAGGAAAAACTGTTCCCATTAACAAATGGTACAAGGACAAGGGGGCACAGATTGAAAGTTTTGGGCAAATGATGCAGAGGGAATATGAGGAAGCACTTTTTACGCAGCAGGTGGTAATGATCTGGAACTCACTGTCCACAAGGATAGTGGAAGCGGAGATGACTTCAAGAGGATGTTGGATGGCTACCTGACAGAAATAGACTGGCAGGGCTATGGAGATCAAGCTTGGGAGTGGGACTGACTGCATAGCTCCGTGGAGAGCCGGCCTGGACTCGATGGGCCGAATGGCCTCCTTCTGTGTCGCAAATGACTCCATGACTCTCAGTGTTATTGGACCACAACAGTCCACCCCTTTCATTTATTTTTCTCTTTCTTTTTACTTCCATGAAAGACAAATGCCTGTAGAATTGACAACACGTCTTCAAAATTAAAGAGTTAGGAAAACAGCCTAAGGGTTCTAAATCAGTTCTTAATTGGAAAGACAAATACACGATCTAAGTATTAAGAAAGGAAGGAAGAACTTGCATTTACACTGTGCCCTTCACAACCTCAAGATGTTCCAAAATGCTCCATAGCCAATGAAGCACTTTTGAAGTATAGTCACTGTTGTAATGAAAAAAACACAGCTGCCTATTTGTGCACAGCAAGATCCCACAAACAGTAATGAGATAAATGATCAGACAATTTGCTTTTAAGTGGCATTAGTTGAGGGATAAATGTTGGCCAGGGCATCAGGGACTCCTCTGCTCTTCTTCCAATAGAAAAACACAAAGTGGGATGGATGGAGAGAAGTTTTTACTGTACTGGGTTAGGAGGAAAAAACTCAGAGACATGATTATAAGTTAACTCACTTGGCGCTAAATCTAATTACTTCACTCTTAGAATGCATTTATACTACAACTTTAACGCTTATGTGAAGTGCTTTGACTTTGTACCAATGCTGCAGTTATAGTTTAATTGCAGCTGAGATCTGAAATCAGGGCAGTAGAGAAGGAAGTCTTACTCTGCTTCAGTCTGACGTCAGGTTGGGGATAAACTCTACAGTGTTGGGAGGAGGGAGGTTAAATTGGATAATCCTGAAAACAGGTGCCGGAATCACAATGCAGGTAGTACACCAACTTCATGCTGCCTGTTCATTTCCATGATTGCTAAGTGCCGCCAGTGTTCCCCGTGCTGTTCATTGGCTACATGCATTGGCAGGGCGCCCAGTATTGAAAGTGTCTAGCACTACTTAAAGCTAGCATGCACCTCTTAAGGTGAGATGCATTGTGGCTGCTGGTGATGCTGAGATCATTCTGAACATTGTGCTGTGAAAGAATCAACAGTGACTGACAATGGGAGAGAGCGTCCATCAAGGTATTCAGACGCTGCACTGGAGGTCTTGATGGAAGAGGTGGAAAGGAGAGATGCCTAATACATAGGCGGAGGCCCTCCAGACACATGACGAAAAGGCAGTGGCAAGAGATAGGGGTGGCAGTCGATGCCAGAAGTGTAGCCCCAAGGACCTGGATGCAGTGCAGAAAGAATGATCTCACATGAATGGTCAAGATCAGTCAGTGCATCTTCAACTGCCATATCCTACCAACTGCACCACAAGCCTCATCCACGCTTAATTCACTACACTCCATCACTCACCTACCAATAATCTCTAGCAATCAGGACTCATACTTTAAATTCATATATTTTTACCTCACCCTTACACACTAGGCACTGTTGCAAGCCTTGCATCCACAGCTCACAGCTTGTGATAGCAGCTGTGAGCAATAGCATCTTTCAACCACAATAGCCACATCACCCAAACATATTGCATAACACTCACTGACACACTTACTCTTTCTTGTAGGAGAATGTGATGCACAACAGGAGGCAGCAGTAATTAATAGGAGGGGGAGAGGCACTCCTGCGTACTTTAACCCCCATGAAGGAGACAGTGTTGGCATTATGGAAAGGGTCAGTGCTAAGGCCATGGCCACTGGTTGGGCAGAAGCAATTGAAGGTGAGGATATTCGCATACCTAATCTTCTCTCATCCCACTTCTCCCTCATCCCTCAATCTTTTCTGATTTATATGCTGCAGATGGAGTAAGCATCTTACTTGCTCCTCTCCTATCCACAACCCATACCTTGTCCCTTTTTCAGTTCAGATACTCAAGAATTGGAACCTGCTCAGGCAGTGGAGGAAGAGGAAGATAGTTAAGAGACACTGTCACTCGATCTCAGTCTCAGCCACTAGTTGATACTGACACACGTGAAAAATGAGCGGACAGAGCCCAATTTTGCCCCAGCTTTATGACACACAGGTTTAGTATCAGTGTCTTGCTCCTGCTTAAGGCAATTGAAATTGGGAAGTGTGCTGGATTGTGAAATGGTGGTTAAGCACCCTTATACTAACTGTTCTTCCACTACTACAGTTGCCAAGTGCAGTAAGAGAGATCACAGATAATAGCTCAGAAGAAAACCACTAACTGCAGAAGATCTTGGGCAAGAACAACTTTGGGTAGGTCTTTGTACTCTGTAATATATGAATACCTGCACTAGTTGCATTTCTTATATGTATGTTTATATTCAGAATTGAACAATATGCAGACAAATGATAGTGATTTCTGGAAGATTTGGACAATTACTCAAACTTAGAGGGAGCTTCTGAATAAATGAGAACCTTTTGGTAACACTGAGTCCTGTAGCAAATCTATTTGGCAAAGAGGAAGAGTGGAAATTATTTCTTAGATTTTGGCATTTGCTATTTTAAAAAAAACACCCAAAATAGATGACAGGAAAGGTAAGGAATTGCTTCCCAGTATGGTACGCAAAAATCTACTTATTTATGCATCATTGGTACGTGAGTAGAATAGTTTTATTTAGCTATCTGCAGTATATATAAATACTGACCCTGAAATTCTGTATGGCTTCTCTCAACCTCGTGTCAAAGTTACAGTGGGAGATCAGTGGGACACCCTAGAGAAATGGCATAACGTGCTGCAAGTGACCATTTACACTGTTTCCCTCAGGTTTCCGTCAGTCCCCTGCTGAAGTTATGGAATTTCCAGGTCAGTATTTACTGATTCATTTTCCAGGGACCAATTAAAAAGAGCTTACATCACAGCCTCTGAGATGATACAACTCTCTCTCCAAATCCTTTTTCTGTGAGCTGTATACCCCTGCCTCCTGCAGTAGCATAATTTAATGACTCACTGTGAGCAGCACCCTGGCATACCTGTTAGTCATAAAAAAAATCTCGATAGTTATAGCGGAGTTCAATGTTAACAAAGTAATAGCTCTGGGAAGCTCCACAAATTCAAGGCTTAGACTTCTCAGAGATGCACAGGAGGGCAACAAAAAACACTTTGACACACATTTTAAAAACAAAAAATATAACTAAGTCGAATCATAGAATGATACAGCACAGAAGGAGGCCATTTGGCCAATTACGATTCTGCCAGCTCTTTAGTAGAGCTATCCAATTAGTCCCACTTCCCTGCTCTTTCCCCATAGCCCTACAACTGTTTTACTTTCAGGTATTTATTCATTCACTTTTGAGTGTTACTATTGAATCTGCTTACACCATTGTCGTCCATTGCAGTTCACAACTGCTCGCTGTGTTTCCTCATGTTGCCTCTGGTTCTTTTGCTAATTGCCTTAAATCTGTATCCTTTGGTTACTGACCCTTCTGCCACTGGAAACAGTTTCTCCTTATTTACTCTATCAGAACTATTCATGATTTTAAACAATTCTATCAAATCACCTCAACTTTCTCTGCACTAAGTATAAAATCCTCAGCTTCTCCTTTCTCCCCACATAACTGAAGTTCCTCAACCCTGGTACTATTCTGCTGAATCTCTTTTGCAATCACTCCAAGGCTTTGGCATCTGTCCTAAAGTATGGCACACAGAATTAAACACAATACTCCAGCTGAGACCTAACCAGTGTTTTACAAAGGCTCAGCACAACTTCCTTGTTCTTGCACTCTATTCCTCTATTAATAAAGCCAAGGATTCCATATGCTTTTTTAACAACTTTCTCAATTTGTCCTGCTACCTTCTAGGATTTGTGTAAGTACACCCTTAAGTCTCTCTGTTCCTGCACCCACTTTATAATTGCACCATTTAGTTTATAATGCCTCTCCTAATTCTTCCTATCAAAATAAATCACTTCATACTTCTGTTACGACAGGTGAGAAAGAGCTCTAGGGTTCCCTTTCATCCTTCACCTGGTCTTACTGTAACAGGGTTTAATTTTAAACACACCGTGTTTTTTTAGCTCCCCTTGGTGAATCCTTGTTCACCGCTTTCCAATTATAAGGCAAAGAAACCAGCACAAACAGGTTTTCTTAGGTTTAAAGGAGAAAGTTTGAAATTTATTAAACTTTAATGTGGTTGACGCCTATGGATACATGACACACCCACACTAGCATGCATATGGGATACACACGTGCAAATAGAGACAGAAAAGAGAAGTAAAATAAAGTGGAAATGTTTGAGGTAATATCTGAAGAGTTTTTGTTACAGTTCTTCGAGCTCACTGTAGAGTCCTTGATTGTAGGTAGATCTTGCTTTTTGCTGGGGCCCAGTATTCTTCTTAAACCTTGTTCTCTGTAGGAGACTTTTCTCTTTTGGGGTTTATGTGGCTTCAGTGGATTCAGAGGCTTGTGAGAAAGATGGGAGCAGACAGGAGAGATCTTCTCAGTCCAGGAGCAAACAGCTTTCTGCCCAAACTTTTTTGAATTTGTACAAACACTCAGGTTGCCCAGCAGATTAGTCATGTGACTAGCTGGTTTGACCATGTTCTTTTGTATATTTGGCCATCTTAGCAGTCAACCTGGAATGTGAGTTCCCCCACCTTCAACATCTGGTAATCAAAAGTCCATTGTGGGTTGAATGTGTCTGGGAATGACTGCTTTGTCCTTCCAAACACTGTCTGTTAATATGCAAATGTCTTTCCAGCCACGACTGATCTGTTTAACAAGTCCTTTCTTCACTCCAGTAACAGTTTAACATCAATGTTCTTGACAAAATTCATGTGCCTCACTCTTGGCAGGTGGGGGCCTAGCATGACAGTTCTCATTGTTAAATTTCACCTGCCATGTAATCTGCCCATTTCACCAGTCTGCCTTTGTCCTCCTGAAGTCTGTTACTATCCTCCCCATTTTTACTACAATTCCGAGTTTCATATCATCCAAAAACTTTGAAATTATGCTCTGTATACCCAAGTCCAGATTGTTAATAACTATAAAAAATAGCAGTGGTCTTAATACCAACACCTGCGGAACACTACTCCCTCCAGTCTGTAAATTAACTATTCACCACTACTCTCTTCTTTCTGTCACCTGGGCAATTTTCTATCATGCTGCCAATTTCCATTTAATCCCCTGGGCTTTAATTTTGCGAACAGGTCTATATGTGGTACTCAAACATCTTTTGAAAACCCATACAGACATCAACCGCATTAGTCTCATCCAACATCCCCGTTACTTCATCAAAGTACTCAATAAAGTTGGTCAAACACGGTTTATCTTCAACAAATCCATGCTGACTTTCATTTATTAGCCCATACTTTTCCAAATGCCATTTTTATCCCAGATTATTGTCTCTAAAAGCCTGCAGCTGACGAGTCTATCCGTCTGCCCTTTTAAAACAGGGGTGTAGCAATTGCAATCCTCTGGTTCTCTTGCACCTCCCCCCCCCCACCCCCCCACCCATATCTAAGGAGGATTAGATAGAACATTGTGACCAGAGCCTCCACGATTTCAACCCTTTCTTCGCTCAATAACATTGGATACATCCCATCTGGACTGGGTGAAATTTCTGCTTTGAGGACCATCAGTCTTTTAAGGACCTCCTCCTTATTTCTTTCCTATCCAATCCAATATTGCTACTGCTCCCTCTGTTACTGCTACGTTGGAAGTATCCTCATCTCTAGTGAAGAGAAATGCAAGGTACTCATTTCATACTCACTCAGCCATGCCCTCTGCCTCCACAAGATGATCTTTTTGGTCCCTAATAAGCCCACTCTTTCTTTGATAACCCTGTTTCTATTAGTGTGTTTATAAAAGACTTTTGGGTTCCATTTTATGCTGGCAGCTAATCTATTCTTACTCCCTGTGTGTTCCTCTTATTGCCTTTGTTAGATCTCCTCTCTACTTTCTATATACAGCTTGGTTTTCTATTAAGCAGTCAAATGCTGTCCCCCCACCCCGCCCCAACATGCCCCATTGTCCCATTTCATTTTCCAGAACCAGAACCAGCACTGTCTCCTTCCTCTCTGGGCTGAAAACACAATGAGTGAGAAAATTCTCTTGTATACATTCCAGGAATTCCTCCCCCTCTTTGCCCTTTACACTGTTACTATCCCAGTCTATATTGGAATTCTTGGAGTCCCCCATTATCATTACACTGTAGTTCTTGCATCTTTCTGTAATTTGCCAGTAAATTTACTCCACTATCTCCTTCCCACTTTTTGGTGGCCTATAGTGTATATATAGTAGAATAGCTCCTCTTTCTTTCCTAATTCTAACCAAATAAATTCTTTGAGCATCGACTAAATCATTGCTCTCCAGTCCTACATTAGATTCTTTCCTACATTAGATCAATACTGCCATCCCCCATATCTTTTTACTCCCTTCTGAATACCTTGTAGCCACGAATATTACATTTCCAATCTTCCCTCCTTTGATCAATGTCTCTGTTATCACCACTGCACTATAGTACCAAGTTGAACCTTGCGTGTTGTGTCTTCAGCTCACCAACCTTATTTACCACGTTGATGGTCATGGACATTTATGGACATGCACTCCAAATCCATCTTAGACTCCCTTGTATTTGCTCCCTGTTTGATCCCTCCCTTTGCTCAACTCTTATCCTATTTGTCTCTCTCAATACTCAGTGCACCTTGTTTCTCCTCTCTACTGTTTCATTCTTGTGCCCATCCACCTGCCAAATTAGTTTAAACACTCCTCCAGAGTACTAGATAACCTTCCTGGGAGGACATTGGTCCCAACTCTGTTGAGGTGCAACCCATCCTACCCCAGGATTGGTTTCAAAGCCCCAGGAATCGGAAGGCTTCCCCCCTACATCATTTTTTTTAGCAACATGTTAACCTGTCTTATCCTAATATTCACGAGCATATGGCTTTCGGCGTAATCCAGGGATTACTATCTATGAGGTCCTGATCTTTAATTTCCTCCTGAGCTCCTGATACTCTGACTGACTCAACCCTTTTCTTTCTATGTCATTGGTTCCCAATGGCCTACAACTTCCAGCTGTTCCCCTTTCACCTCAAAATGCTCAGCACCCTCTCTGCTATGTCCTTTACTCTGACACTAGGGAGGCAACACATAATGTGGAACCTAGGTTGGTGGTTGCAGGAAAGTTTATCTATCCCCCATGATTGAATCCCCCATGACCACTGCATCTTACATGCTGTCGTGCCCCCGAATAGTCATTTGCCTCATACTACCATGGATGTGCTGCAAACTGCAACCCCCCCATCCCCCACCCCACAAAAGTGTGGTCACCCTCGCCGGTATTTAGCAACCGCTTTTAAGGTACCACACTCCTGGAGGATTCCTGCACTACTTGCCTCTTCCTATCCTGAACTCTCTACAGCTGTGCAATGCCCGCCCCCTCGATTATGAGGTCCACAAAATTCTCAGCCTCTTATATGCCCTACAGTGACTCCAGCCACGCCTTAAGCTCTGAAACCCTGAGCTTGAGTTCAAACAAGTGAAGCCACTTCCTACACATGTGGTTATCCAGGAAACATAAAGCATCCTGGACGTTTCACATGGTATAGATATTGTAGGATATATAAATATATATATATATATCTTTAGTTTACTATTGCCTTACCCCTTTTTATGATGTAATTTGTGCACACCAGATTTTTATTTAATTCAATTCGGATCGCTTCAATATTAGTATCCTCTATTTAGTTAATGTTATTCTTTCAGATCAAATTACTGATAATTTATATATTTACTGTTGCCCTTTGGTTCAAAGCACTTAGTACCTCCTTCCCCCTCTGCACAAAATTCCCACTCTCACCAAATTCCAATTACCACTCTGCTTATCAGATTCACCAACTGTGTGTATCAGAAGATATCCCTTTAATATATATCTTTTAGAAACTCACAAGTTACAACCGGTCAGTCAACAGCCAGCCATAATAATTAACACCTAGGCAGGAATCCACCTATAACTGATTGACTGTTAAGTGCCACAGACGTGCAGTTTTAAAGTAAAGTTTTAAAGTGACAAAGCTAGTCAAACTTTAGTTTGATAACACACTATCTGTACTACTCACCAGCGAATTCCCTTCCTCACCAAATTCCCATTGCCACGCTATTTAGCAGGTACGCACACATTAGTAGGTGAGCTTAATTATTTCTTACCATTTTTATATTTCTGTTATGTTACAAACCTTATTTATAGCATTAAGAATATACGTTTAGTGAGCATTGAGTAGTAGTAGCTCCCCACACGTACCTTAAAAGTAATATGGAATTGTATATTGAAATGTTTTATAATTAAAACATTTAAAAATAGAAGAAATGAATGTGGAAATATAAAAATTAAAATGCACTTATGTAACAAATTATATAATCTAAGCAGTATATTTTATATATTACTCTGAGTATTTTGTATTCAGATATATTAAAAATTATAAATATACATTAAATGTTTTATATTTAAGTATCAGTTTCTCTGCTGAGCAGAAATTTTGGATTAATTTTGATGAGTGAAAGTGGATCTGTCATGAGGCAAATTAGGGCAATGTGTTGAGTTTGGAGCTGTCAAATACAGTCTGCTATTATTTCCCTCACACACCAGTTTGTAACCAAATTCTCCCATCCCAGTTTGTAACCAGATTCTCCCACCCCATGACCCTAACATAGGGCGGCACAGTGGCGCAGTGGTTAGCACCGCAGCCTCACCGCAGCGACCCAGGTTCGATTCTGGGTACTGCCTGTGCGGAGTTTGCAAGCTCTCCCTGTGACTGTGTGGGTTTTCGCAGGGTGCTCCGGTTTCCTCCCACAGCCAAAGACTTGCAGGTTGATAGGTAAATTTGCCATTATAAATTGCCCCTAGTGTAGGTAGGTGATAAGAGAATGGTGGGGATGTGGTAGGGAATATGGGGTTAATGTAGGATTAGTATAAATGGGTGGTTGTTGGTCGGCACAGACTCGGTGGGCCGAAGGGCCTGTTTCAGTGCTGTATCTCTAAATTAAATAAATAATCTTGAACTCTTGCTGTCCTCACACTACAATTCAACTCAATTCAGTATGACCTCCTGCCTTGACCCCAATCCTCCTCCCTCTGAAGACCAGTACAAGGAGCCACTTGTAAATTCTTCAGTGTTTTTAAGCTCAGGAAATCATTTAAAAAAAAATTCTACTCCTACTTCAGGACCCTGCCTTTCCCTCCCTACCGGCTCTCTTCTGTCAGCTGTTCCACGATGCAATGCTGAGCATATATGTTCTATGTCCTTACTCACCTTGTGTTGCCTCTACCACCCCTTTACATTTGCACACATGTACCTTTGACCCTAACATACACTCCATGACTAAGCTTCAGCACCATCCTCTCAACACTACCAATCCACATAGCTTTCAACTCCCCCCTACACTTGCACATATAACCTACATACCAGCCTTTGGAGCATCTTTGCTAGCATTTTCCTCTATAACCTTAGCTTTAAAAGGAAAAACATAAAATAAATTTAATAATTAAACTAACTTTTAATTGTCTATCAAGATTACTTATCCAGTGTCCACATGATGAACATAATGGAATCTGAGCCTGAAAGCATCATTAATACTCCAACATACTCTGAATAAGTCGTTATATTTATATTACAATTATTGTAAATGATTAGCTCTGATAACATGTTGCATATTAGGTAGTAAGGGATATGCAAAGACAGGTAAATGGAGTCGAGGTACAGAACAGCCACAATCTAAAAGAAAGTATTGATAAGCGCCTTTCAGGCCTCACAACATTCCAAAGCACTTTGCAGCCAATGAAGATCTAATTGAATGGTGGACGTGCCACGAGGCACTGAAAGGCCTATGCCTGCTCCTATCGAACAACATATTCTCTGACTCACCATGGGAAATGCTACAGAAGACCACTAGTATGCATAAATGTCATGCTAGAATAACACATTAACCTCCTCTTGTAGTATAAGGGTCTGAAAGGGTTAATGATTGAAACAGTGTAAGGAATACCTCCCACCATGATGATGTCAGAGAAACTGGAGGGAGATGCAGTGTGGCAACAGAGAAGAAGTCACACAGGCTGGTATGAAGTTGGACATAGTTAGAATCAAATAAAGACTTAATGTTCAAGGTACTGAAGACTAATCTCTCAAAGCTAGACTAAGTATGTAAAGATGGCAGCAGACAAACCAAGCATTCAATGCCCCTCTTCTAATTTATAGTCTAAGACTATGCTAACATTTTTGATGATATTTATTATTTTTCTTCCAATGATCCTATAAACCTTGCTTAAAGCCAATTAAGCATGAATTACCTGAGAAATTATTTTATAACCAGGAAACTTTAAACCATTGCTGTGTGAACAGAACCCACCCAACTCTGTAAATTTCACCCCCGCCTGGCCTGGTTTACTAGTCTGGAGCCTTATTAACCAAATGGAACAATCAGATCTCTCACATTATGAACTGGGTTAATGAAATCATTAGAAAATGGAACACATCGAACAATCACATGGCTCCTAACAGCCAATGAGATTCATATAAAATGTTACTAAGCTTCGAACAGTCACGTGATGGCGTTGACCAGTGAAATTGTTCAAAAGAGATACAGACAAATTTATGTAGAGTACTGGTCTGTTACTTTTAATTTAATTTCTTTATTTACTACAATGCTATGTTTTGATTTTAAATGTTACTACGTGTTCTACATTGGACGAAAAGGTTAAATGTGCCTCTTATTCAATTTAAGTCAATTCTTTAGTTACTGCAGTACAAAAGTTATTTGAAACTTTCATAGTCTAAACTTGGAAAAGGGGTAGTGTAGAGTATTTTTTTTACACCTCATTAAAATAATGAATTTAAAAATAGTATAGTGGTTTAAAAGTTGTGTGTGTATATGTATGTATATACACCCACAACACTGGAGTGGAAAAAGTCATCCTTGTTCCCGAGGGACTGCCTAAGAGCGAGATATTTATATATTAACGGTGCGAACATGTCCAAATAGAATTGGGATGGGAAGAGTTAAAGAAAATATTACAGTGTTGGGACTTTAGTAGACTTCATTCGTGCCTGCACATTTGTTTTACCTTCCACTTAAAACTCGATTTGCAGAATTCCAGTGATCCGATTTCTCATGATCAGAAGTGTTAAATACATATTAAGATAAGAAAGCCTTCTGGATGGAAGAACAGTTACAGTTAGAACTGCTAAAAGAATAAAAACAAAAGACTAATTAAAACCGGATTCTGGCTCATTCCCTTTCTCGCAAGAGCTGCAACAAACCTCTGAACATTTCCAGACGGGGAGGGAAAAAATCATGAATGCATCTTGCAGAAAAATTAAATAATAAAAGCACTGGCTTTAAATACTCTGTTTATTATTTTGATTGTCATGGTTCCAATTCATCTTTTAGGGAGGAGGTAATAGCTCTCTTTTTGCTTTTTCTTTGATTCTTCTCTAATCCAATTATTGCAGCCTGAAATCTGAAACCCAGCCACTAAAACTTTCAAGCACTCTTCCGCCATTTTGTACTAAACTACAAAGAGAAACAAGTTCAAGTCTATGATATAATCCGTTTATAAACTTCAACCTTTTTGCTCGTCGAAAAAAAAGTCAGTATGTAAATTCCAATAATTTAAAGTTAGTAAAATAAATAGACAACACTAATGTTTTACTGATAAATAGAATTTACAAATGAAGTTTAAAACATTTAAGATTTTTAAAATAATGTTTGAAAGAATAAATAGTACTACATGGACAGAGTTTGCATTTCCTCAACACACTTGTAATACAAAAGGAATGACCTGTGGAAGGGTGTGGGGGATTTATTAATACGGGTTAGTCTCTGAAGTAGATGTGAGTTTTGTTTCTTTGCTGAAATTAACCTTTTTGATAACATTTCGGCATTTAAAATCTGGACTCTGAATAACAGGTAATTATTTTGAACCCAACCCTGCTGTGCAAAATCTACAAATAAATAATTTACTAAAATGATTAAAAATCATGGGAATTGGCTACAAATAAAAGCACACATTTTACGACAGATTATTTGATTTGAGTGAACAGGTTTATTTGTGTGTGTTTTAAAGGCGATTAAGAATGCTAAAAATAAGTTATGACAAAAAAAAAAGTTAAATAAATAATCCCAGTTGAGTTTGGAGTAAAGTGAGGAGTCGCAGCATCCGGGCACTTTCCCTAGGCAATGAGAGCCGCAACACCGCTGTTCCTTAGGCAAAGTGAAATAAATTCGCCACCGCCCGCGCCGTTAAATAGTCCCTCCCTCCTCCTCGCGCTCCATGCGCTCAATTAAACCCCTCCCCGTCCGCGCGACCTGTTCTCCGCGCGCGTGTGCGCGCACAGGCAAACAACCAAATCAAACGGCTGGCGGGGCAGCGGAAAGAAAAGGAGTGCTCGTGCACGCGCGCCGAGAGCGAGCACAGACAGGAGGGGGAGGGGTGCCGGGATTGAGCGTGAGTGAAGAGAGGCAGGGGCGCGCGCATACACACACACAGAGCCACTTTTTTTGAGGGACAGGGAGGGGGAAAAATGGGAAGTTTTCTTTTATAACCTATTATTTTTTAAATTGAAAAGAAAAAAGTGAAATAAATTTCGGCCGCTCGTTTCACACCGAGGTGTGTTTTTTCCTCAGGATTTGGAAACGCGAAGGATTTCTCTTTCCCCTCCCCCTCCCGTTTTGTATTCTCATTCGGCTTTATTTTCGGTAGCATTTTAAAAAATATATTATTTCAGCCCCTTTTGTTATAGTAATTTAGAGGGGGAAATGTTTTTGAAGTTGTTGTTGGTCGGGCAGCTCACCGCCCCCCTCTGGCTCGGCGGCGGCGCAGAGTGATGAGTCTGGTGGATGGGAGAACTTGTTTTGCGTTCACTCTCCCTGTGTCTTTCAGTTTCCCCTTCTCTCTATCTATATATTTTTATATATACTATATATAAAACATATTTATCAATATAAATAAAAAGCAGATATTTATACACATGCGGCCGACCGCGATGTTTAATGGACTTTCTCCTTCCTGAAATTATTTCGGGCCCTGTTTTTGTTGAATTGTTTTTTTACTCTTTTGGCTGCGTGAGGAAAGGGGGACTAAAGGAGAAGGGGAGCCGGGTATTTCCTTTTTCCTTTAAAGGGGTGGAAAAAAAGTGAAGGAAAGTGGCGCGGGAAGTAGAAGAGATGGAGTTACAAACTCTGCAGGAGGCTCTGAAAGTGGAAATCCAGTTTCATCAGGTAACCTGCTCTCATTTTCATTTATTGCATGTAATATGTGTGTTTTAATTTGAACTATTGCTTCTAAGGCATGCACACTATATAATCTGTTATTCGGGAATAATTGGCGAGAAACAATTTTTCCAGTTTATTTCTTTAAAGCTGAGTATAATGAAAAATTTTGCCTTCACAAACTTTTTAAATTTAGGGTGTACCTTTTTAAAGTATTTGAAAACTACATTATCCTGTCGCTATCTGGGGAATGGAGAGAAAAGAGAATAAGTAGATAAATAAGTGCATTCTTGTAATGGAGTTATGAATAAAAGTTATGAATTTGTAAAAAGTAGTTATTTAGTTACATATTCTGTATGTAATAAAACAGTTCTTATATTTTGGAAGCATTATTCACCTCTAACTGGTTTTAGCAGTTAGTGCCATAGAAATTAGGGGGGAAAAGATTTTTTTAGAAGGACTTATTGATCAAGACCGTCCATATATAATTTGTGATCTTGAATCAAACTGAGAAGTCTTATTAAGAGTCCATATTTGTTGACTAAAGTAAATACAGTTAGCCTAACACTTGACCTCACAGGTTGGATTGATCAATAAAACCAACCCTTGTAGTATTCACTGTGGCATGATCTCTCTCAAGAACATTAACTTGCTCTGTTTTATCTCTTCTCCAAACAGAAACTTGTGGCCCAGATGAAACAGGATCCCCAGGTATACTTTATTTTATGTCCTGTTTACTTTTTCAAATGTGTTATATATTATGCAAAATCATAAAACACTGATTTAGTAAATATATATAATTAAATGTTTTTCCATTCCCATTCATAAATGTTATTAAAACTTAAGAAAATGTACAGTATGGATTATTGTGTCTATGAAAATGCATTATAGTTCTGACCTATTCCAAAATCTTCAGCACTTTTCAGCTCAATAAGACAGAATGAGGTCTTTTTGTTAGTCATTTTAAAAAAAAGCTTTTTGAATTTTCTCCCCCTCTAGAGTATTCAACTGAAATGTTGAATGACTCATTTTCCTAGTATGATGAGAAGACTTGTATTAGTAATGTGATATTACATTGTTTAAATTTTATTTCACAGAATGCTGATTTGAAGAAACAGTTACATGAATTACAAGCCAAGATAACTGCTCTCAGTGAGAAACAAGTAAGGGAAAAATGGATTTGTGGCTTTTTTTGTTACAGATGGTTGTGTTTTCTCCAGGGAAGAACTCAACCTGGAGGATTGAGTAGTTTACTGGAAGTTTTTAATGCTGTGGAGTTGGCTGGTGTTGGTTTGGAAAAAAAACTGGTGTTCAGATAGTCCTAATTACACCTGTTACTATGGCTGGTTTTTTCAGATTTTGTGCAGTTTTAAAAAATAGTGGGAGCAGCAGATGTGTTGAAGTGACAGTGTTCTTCTAATTCTAACCTCTTGTGTTGTACATCTGAAACTCTCCATTGTTATATTCTTCAGTTCCCTTTGTACTATAAATTTATCTATCTTTAACGTTTGTATTTAAGAGTACACATTAGTTATTTCTAATCTTTAAATGATTTTACAAACACTATTTTTGAGGTAGTGTATTTTCCCCCAAGTACTTCTCTCATTCTCACTTTGGCTGTTTCATCCAAGCATTTATTTTATTAAGATTTGCTATTCTACCTTCTGTCCACTTTTGATATGTTATTTTTTGCGCAAGTGCAGTAAGGGCTTGGCTTCTCCCTAGTTTTTTCTCCTCTTGGCTGTTATAGTGTGTGTGTGTTGACAGCCCCTTTTTTTTCTTTGTTTCTGAGTCTAGGTTATTTGTGCATTCAGTTTCACATTACTCTCCCCCCAGTATTTATAGCATCCTGCTCTCTTCACTACTTAAAAGAGGCAAGTAATATTTAGTGAAGCTGTGTCTACATTGAGTTCTGAGTTCACATCATTTTATTCCACTCCGGAGTAAATTGTTTCTTGCGCTATGAAATAAAAAAAATCAAATATTTCAAGGACAGAAAAGCAAAGATCTACAGAAAAGCACTCATGTTTGAACTTCCATTCTCAAGACTATTGATGTACCTTGTTAATTCTAGAACAGCACCCTTAATTACAATTTTAAATCTCATGTTCTCTTTAAAGCTATTGTCTGATGTTTCTGTAAAGTCAGCCTTCAATCATTGTCATGTGATTAGCTGCCTTAGTAACCATGTGGGCCAACCACCAGTTCACAGTGTAGGAATACATACTGGATTGAGTATTTGCATTTGACTAGCTATTTTTATAGGTTTTGGTTTAAAAGCCGAAAAATTTTGGTAAGTTGAATTTGTGTCTCAGTAGTTACAGTGCTGCACTTTGGCAACAATGTCTGTCCTGTTGAAGATTTGGTTGTGAAGTTTAAACTGCTAATTTTTTTTAAGTATTGTATTTGTAATTTTGCAGAAGGATCAGTTTTAGTTAAGCATTGATTACATTTTCACCCCTGTCCCTCCCCCTATAAATGAAGGTCATGTAAGATGTCTAATCTTGCCTTGAAATTATTGTATTGCTTTAATTAGTTTGTTTTTTGTAAAAAAAATTATAACTGGTTAAACTTGAGAGTTGGCATAATTTTCTTTTACTGCTGAAGCTTTGAGAAGTTATGTTTATTAAATGCTAACAATTTCTGTAACCATGTAGAGTGGTCTTTTTAGTTCTAACCATTGACATACGAACATACGAATTAGGAGCAAGAGTCGGTCACTCTGCCCCTTGAGCCTGCTCTGCCATTTAATAAGATCATGGCTGATCTGATTGTAATCTCGACCCCACTTTACTGCCTACCTATTTTAACCTTTCACCCCCTTGCTTATCAAGAATCTATTCTACCACTGTCTTAAAAATATTCAAAGACTCTGCTTCCACTGCCTTTTGAGGAAAAGAGTTCCAAAGACTCACGACCCTCTGAGAAAAGATTTCTCCTCATCTCTGTCTTCAATGGGCGACCGCTTATTTTTAAATAGTGACCCTTGGGTCTAGATTCTCCCACAAGGGGAAGCATCCTTTCCAAATCCACCCTGTCAAGACCCCGCAGGATCTTATATGTTTTAATTATGTTGCCTCTTACTAATGCCCTTTAAGGAAGGAAATTTGCTGTCCTTGCCTGGTCTTGCCTACATGTGACTCCAGACCCATAGCAAAGTGGTTGACTCTTAAATGCTCTCTAAAATGGCCTAGCAAGCCACTCACTTTAAGGGCCACTGGAGTAGCCATATAAATACCGTGGCTACAAGAGCAGGTGCAGAGGCTTGGAATCCTGAGGCGAGTAACTCACCTCCTGACTCCCCAAAGCCTGTCCACCATCTACAAGGCACCAGGCAGGAGTGTGCTGGAATACTCTCCACTTGCCTGGATGGGTGCAGCTCCAACAACACTCAAGAAGCTCGACACCATCCAGGACAAAGCAGCCCACTTGATTGGCACCCCATCTACAAACTTTCACTCCCTCCACCACCGACGCGCAGTGGCAGCAGTGTGTACCATCTACAAGATGCACTGCAGCAATGCACCAAGGCTCCTTAGACAGCACCTTCCAAACCCGTGACCTCTACCAACAAGAAGGACAGGGGCAGAAAATACATGGGAACACCACCACCTGCAAGTTCCCCTCCAAGTCACACCATCCTGACTTAGAACTATATCGCTGTTCCTTCACTGTTGCTGGGTCAAAGCCCTTCCTAACAGCACTGTGGGTGTACCTACCTCACATGGACTGCAGCGGTTCAAGAAGGCAGTTCACCACCACCTTCTCAAGGGCAGTTAGGGATGGGCAACAAATGCTTGCCTAGCCAACGACGCCCACATCCCAGAAATGAATTTTAAAAAAAGCCTTTTAAATCAAGCGAATACAAGCCTAGGCTGTCTACCTTTCCTCATAAGGCAACCTGCCCATTCCAGGTATTAGTCTAGTAAACCTTCTCTGAACTGCTTCCAGTGCATTTACATCCTTCCTTAAATATAGAGATCAATACTGTACAAAGTACTCCTAGATGTGGTCTCACCAATACCCTGTATAACTGAAGCATTACCTCCCTACTTTTGTATTCAATTCCCCTCGCAATAAACAACATTCTATTATCTTTCCTAATTACTTGCTGAATCTGCATACTAACCTTTTGTGATTCATGCACGAGGCCACCCAGGTGTCTCTGCATCTCAGAGCTCTGCAATCTCTCACCATTTTTAAAAATTCTTTCTTCCTGCCAAAATGGACGATTTCACGTTTTCCCACATTATACTCCATTTGCCAGATCTTTGCCCGCTCACTTAACCTATCTATCTCCCTTTATAGACTCCTTATGTCCTCTTCACAACTTACTTTCCTACCTATCAGCAAATTTAGCAGCCGTACCTTTGGTCCCTTCATCCAAGTCATTTATATAAATTGTAAAAAGTTGAGACCGCAGCACTGATCCCTGCGTCACACCACTCATTACATCTTGCCAACCAGAAAATGACCCATTTATGCGCACTCTGTTTCCTGTTAGCTAGCCAATCTTCTATCTATGCCAATATGTTGGCCCCTCCACCATGAGTTTCTATTTTCCGCACTAACCTTTGATATATCAACTTCTCAAATGCCTTTTGGAAGTGTAAGTACAGTACATCCACTGGTTCTCCTTTATCCACAGCACATGTTACTTCTTCAAAGAACTCCAACAAATTAGTTAAACGTGATTTCCCTTTTACAAAACCGTGTTGACTCTGCCTGATTACCATGAATTTTTCTAAGTCCCCTGCTATAACATCTTTAATAGCTTTTACCATTTTCCCCAAGACAGATGTTAAGCTAACTGCCTGCTTTCTGTCTCTCTCCCTTTTTGAATAAACGAGTTACATTGGTTATTTTCCAATCTATTGGACCTTTCCCTAAATCTAGGAAATTTTGGAAAATTAGAACTATCATATTAACTATCTCACTAGCCACTTCTTTTATCACCCTAGGATGAAGGCCATCAGGACCCGGAGACTGGTCAGCCCACAGCTCCGACAATTTGTTCAGTACCATCTCTTTGGTGGTTGTCATTTTCTTGAGTTCACCCGTCCCTTCCGTTTCCTGATTTACAGCTATTTCTGGGATGTTACTTATATCCTCTATGGTGACGACCAATGCAAAATACCTGTTCAATTCATCTGCCATCTCCTTATTTTCCCTTATTAATTCCCCAGACTCACTTTCTATAGGACCAACGCTCGCTTTGTTAACTTTTTTCTTTTTTAAAAACTATAGAAACTCTTACTTTCTGTTTTTATGTTTCTAGCTAGCTTTCTCTCGTACTCTAATTTTTTGCTCCTTATCAATCTTTTAGTCAAACTTTGCTTTTTATATTCTGTCCAAACTTTTGACCTACCACCCATCTTTGCGTCATTAAGTGCTTTTTCTTTTAGTTTGATATTGCCTTTAACTTTTTTAGTTAACGACGGATGGTGGGTTAAAGGCCTGCTACCCGACCCAGACCTGACGGCCTGTCTGGGTCGGGGACACACAGCAAAAATTGCATTTTGTTCTGGTGGTAAGTGTTAAAAGTAAAAAACCTACATGAGCTGGGAGTCCGGGACATCAAGGAGGAAAACTGAGGTAAAAACAAGAAATGCTGGAAATAGTCAGCAGATATGGCCGCATGTGTGGCGAGAGAAGCAGAGTTAAGGTTTCAGGTCAGTGACCCTCATCAGAACTGACAAATGTTAGAAATGTAGAAGATTTTAAGCAAGTCAAGTGGGGGTGGGGCAAGAGATAACAGAAGAGAAGATGTTGATAGGGCAAGGTCACAGAGTAACTGACCAGAAAGTCATGGAACAAAAGCAAACAGGGTGAAAGACAAAGCGTTAGTATAGAGAGGGTGTCAATTGACAGTAAAATGAACAGCCCTGGCCCCAAGCACAAACTTGAAAAAAAACCAGTGGGTAGGCACAGTACAAACAAACTAAAAATAAACAAAAAAGAAAAAAAAAACTAAAAATAAAAAGGGGGGCCCTTCATGCTCTGAAATTATTGAACTCAATGTTCAGTCCGGAAGGCTAATTGCCTAATCGGTAAATGAGGTGCTGTTCCTCGAGCTTGCGTTGATGTTCGCTGGAACACTGCAGCAATCCCAGGACAGAGAGGTGAGCACGGGTGTATGTTGTAATGGAAGCAACCGGAAGCTCTGGGTCATGCTTTCGGACTGAGCGAAGGTATTCCACAAAGCGGTCACCCAATCTGCATTTGGTCTCCCCAGTGTAGAGGAGACCACGTTGTGAGCAGCGAATACAATACACTAAATTGAAAGAAGTACAAGTAAATCGCTGCTTCACCTGAAAGGAGAGTTTGGGGCCGTGAATAGAGAGGAGGTAAATGGGCAGGTATTACACCTGCGATTGCAGGGGAAGGTGCCATGGGAAGGGGACGAGGTGGTGGGGTAATGGAGGAGTGTCACGGAGGGAACGATCCCTTTGGAATGCTGACGGGAGGGGAAGATATGTTTGGTAGTGGCATCAAGCAGGATATGGCAGAAATGGCGGAGGATGATCCTTTGGATGTGGAGGCTGGTGGGATGGTAAGTGAGGACAAGGGGAACCCTGTTGCAGTTCTGGGAGGGAGGGGAAGGGGTGAGGGTAGAGGTGCGGGAAATGGGCCGGACACTGATAAGGGCCCTGTCAGCCACAGTGGCGGGACTCCTCGATTGAAGAAAAAGGAAGACATATCAGAAGCACTGTCGTGGAAGGTTGCATCATCAGAGCAGATATGTCGGAGACAGAGAAACTGGGAGAATGGAATGGAGTCCTTAAAGGAGGCAGGGTGTGAAGAAGTGTTGTCGAGGTAACTGTGGAGTCGGTGGGTTTATAATGAATATTAGTAGACAGCCTATCCTCAGAGATGTAGACAGAGAAGTCGAGGAAGGGAAGTGTCGGAGGTGGACCATGTGAAGGTAAGAGAAGGGTGGAAATTAGAAGCAAAATTGATTAAGTTTTCTAGTTCGGGGCGGGAGCAGGAAATGGCACTGATACAGTCATCAATGTACCGGAAGAAGAGTTCGGGGAGGGGTCCTGAGTAGGACTGGAACAAGGAATGTTTGACATATCCCACAAAAAGACAGGCATAACTAGGTCCCATGCGGGTACCCATAGCAACACCTTTTATTTGAAGGAAGGAAGTGGAGTTGAAGGGGAAGTTGTTCAATGTGAGAACAAATTCAGCCAGGCGGAGGAGGGTGGTGGTGGATGGGGACTGGTTGGGCCTATGTTCAAGGAAGAAGTGGAGAGCCCTCAAATCGTCCTGGTGGGGGATGGAGGTATAGAGAGATTGGATGTTCATAGTGAAGAGGAGGCGGTTAGGGCTAGGAAACTGGAAATTGTCGAAATGACGTAGGGTGTCAGAAGAGTCACGGTTGTAGGTGGGAAGAAACTGGACCAAGGGAGAAAAGGTAGTCAAGATAGGAAGAAATAAGTTCAGTGGGGCAGGAACAGGCTGAAACAATGGGTCTGTCGGGACAGTCCTGTCTGTGGATTTTGGGAAGGAGGTAGAAGCGGGCTGTCTGGAGTTGTGGGACTGAGGTTGGAAGCTGTAGAGGGAAGATCTCCAGAGGAGATGAACTCTGAGTCCATCTGAAACTCTAAGTCTGCGCAGTGAGCGTTTCTATGATGTCATCATGCTCATGCGGTAGCTTCCTGCACAGTGGCAGGGTAGGTAAAGGGAATATTCTGGTGGTCGGGTCAGGCGTAGGAAAAAATGGAGGGACTCTGGCCGGGTCGGGCTCGGGTCCAATGTGGTTCTGTCTGGTGCGGGTTGGGTTTTTTTTGGTGACATGAGCAGGCTTTTATGGTGGGTCCTCCTTTGGAATTTTTCTTTCTTGTTGGAATGTATCTTCTGTGTATTCTGTTGGAAGCATATCTGTATTCTCTTTGGAATGTACAAGATTTACTTTTTCTTTCTCTTGACTGAATTAAAGATTTGTTTATGGTGAAGTTGGCAACTCAAGCAATTGAGCATTTAACTCTTGACAAGAGAATCCTAAACTTGAGCTCCAGGTTTACCTGTTGCATGAAGTTCACTGGCTCAACTAGACAGTTTTGCTCAATTCTTTGGCTGTTAAATATTTACAATGTTAGGTGCTGTTGTGCCTCGTCTTACTGAAAACCTACCACCTGCTGGCCAGTTGTGGAGTATGGGGTTGTTCCTGACTGGGGCTTTTTAAATCATTGTTATATTTTCTCTGTGGACATAAATCTTTAGTAACTTAGTTGTCCTGAGACTGTGCCCCCGTGTTTTAGGTTTCTCAACCAGTGGAAACAGTCTCTCAGCGTCTACCCTATCCAGCCCCTTCAGAATCTTGTGTGTTTGCATGAGATTGCCTCTCATTCTTCTAAACTCCAGAGAATATAGGCCCAACTCTGGAGGATATAACAGTGCTGCTTTGGGGCAGGGCAAGTGGAGGCAAAGTGACACCTCAGAAGAGGGCATTAAATTGGAAAGAGCTATTGGCGCACCTTACCCAGCTCAATAGCAAAGTGGAAATTTGGTAGATTGTTGGGGGCGGGGAGGGAAATGTAGTTTGTGGAGCAAATAGATATATCTATGCTCAATTTAAAAAAGTAATTGTATTGGAATTCATCAGCTACGTGCCTTTCTAAAATACTTAATCCTTTATACTGATAGAGTTAAAAGATAAAGATGTGAAATGTATGGTATAACTAGAGTACTTTGAATCATACTGAATCATATTTGAGTCATACAGTATAATATCTAAAATTTTGGTGCAGAATGTACTTGCCTATTTAGGGTGCTGTTGAAATTTCATCTTTCACCTTTTGAAACTTCAAATATACAAGGTAATCTAGCATTGTGCTAACTCGAATCCAAATCTGTATTTTTAACAATTGGGAATAAAGCAGTATTATCTAAATTTTGAAATGTGGGTGTAGTTAGGTGCAAGAATAGACAATTCTATGAAGATTACACTTCCCTAACTCCACTTTTATTTTCCGTATCTCACCTCTTCCAATCATAACAATATGGAGATTCATTTTCAAAACTTTAGGAAATGTTTGACTTGGTGCAATCTTACTAATCAAAGCATGGAAGCTTTTTATGGATGTGTCGACATTGCAATACTGAAGTAACAGTTTTAGAGGGACTAATGGATATGTCATTGATAAAGCCAAAGAATAATGTGGAGGGGGTGGGGCGGGGGGGGTGGTGGAATAGAGGATTTCAGATGTTTTAAATTACATGAAGACTAAGAGGTTGGAAACTGGAATCCCAAATTGAGATTTTTAGTATTTCACTCATAGTCTAGCACATTGATGTTTAAGATTTTGATTTTATGGGCCACTTGGATGCATACCATGGAGCCTCGGGCCACATAAGATATGAATTGATCCTGTTAATTTGCATATAATTCAAGTTTCTGATCGAAGTAGGTTCAGGTGAACACTTTAGGGC
This sequence comes from Heterodontus francisci, assembly GCF_036365525.1. Classification (NCBI taxonomy): domain Eukaryota; kingdom Metazoa; phylum Chordata; class Chondrichthyes; order Heterodontiformes; family Heterodontidae; genus Heterodontus; species Heterodontus francisci. Next base: position 30,012,642 of record NC_090384.1, read on the forward strand.
ATATGCACCAATGAGGTGATGGTCCTTCCAAAATATTCAGACCCAAAAATTCAAACGTGGTGGGGGCGGGGGGAAAGAAACAATAAATAGGAAATCTAAGTGCAAGTAGGACTGAGATGCTAGGGCCAGATTCTAAGGAAGCTGAGGCCCGGGGACTGCAAGTTGGAAATCACCGCACTAACTGCCTGTGGTGGTGCTTGCAGTTAGTCTGAGGTATGGAGGAATATTTTGCAAATTTGCTTCTCATGTTAAGGTGACTGCTAAATTATTCCTTGTATGGTAGTGGTCTAAATAGGCCCTAAAATCAATGACCGATTAATTGATAGTGAGGGAAGTTTACAAATTGCCAGGTGCTTGTAAAACACCAGCTCCAGATCAAGCTGTGAAGTTCCTTTACCCACAGAAATTAACCTGTAATTTACTTTTTTTTTAAATGTTCTTTTAACACTTGGCAATATGAAGGACACAACTTTATATATGAAATATATTTATCTATATAATAGTCTTTTTAAACTATAAAAAATTGCAAGTCTGATTTGTTTTCTCTATACTGCAACCACCACCCACCCCCCAGCCAGGCCTTCACCGTATTGCCAAGTGGCAATTGTCAAGGCTAACATCAACCAGAACTCTTCATTCAGTTGATGTGGGAATATGCTCTCAATGATGAATTACATTTATGATAAATTCTCGTCATCTTGCAGTGATTCTAATGTGTGTATTACTGGGAAATAATACTCTTTATTTTAAGGCAATCTAGTAGAGGGATTCACGTGACATCATTGGAGCAATTTCTAACCCTTTGATTCTTCAGATTAGTTTACTGCTTTGTAACATTATTAAAAGTAATGTGTACTGTGAGCTATAGGTAAGTGAATTGATTTGGTTTAGTTTTTGCAAAAACAACTTTTGATCATTCTTTCCATTGGTGACTAGTATACTGTGCACTTATATGATGACGTCCACAATAATTGTGAAGTAATCACTGCTAGTTTATTGAGAAATAATTTGCAGTCAATGGCATGCATTATGTGAGGGCTAGCACTTGTGTGGCATACAGGAAATATTTTGCCTTAACCACCTTGTAAGCCACATGAGTTATACAAGTCATTCACACAATAAATATAGTCCATATCCTGCTCTCAGACTTGTGGTTTTCAATTCGAGCTGTGTTTTCTTTTTAATTTGAGTGATTTTTTTTTGGACTTTTTGTACATCTTATTTTACTTCAGATTATCACTGGTTTACCCAAAACTGACCATTTATCGAGAGTAGACTGTAGTGTCTATATTTTCCAAATTGGAGTTTCACTGTTGGTTACCAATTTTTCCTTAGTACAGCTGTGTTATGTTATGAGACTTCATTTATATAATGGAAAGGGTCTTGTCTAACTAAGACTACTATATTTTACTAGAAAGCAATGTGTGGTCTTTTCTTACGACAGGAATAGCATTTTACTAAAATATATTGGTTGATACATGTATAATTTATGTTGCCATTAAAAAGACACCATCAAATTCTCTAAAATCTCAGATTTTCCACAATATTATAACTGAAGAAACAGAAAAATATACCGACATTAGCAAGTTTAAGATCCAAATTCAAAGTATTATTTTGTGGCTTTATTGAAAATATGCCTTTTATATAACATCTTTCACAACCTCAGGATGTCCCAAAGTGCTTTACGGCCAAAGAAGTATTTTTGAAGCATAGTTACTGTTATAATGTAGAAAACTTCAAGTAGAGGATGTACAAAACTGTTCATTTTTGAGTTTAACTATTGGTGTTTGAAAACAGAGAATTACGCTGTTCAGTATTTTTTTGGTAGAGCTGACTTTAAAGTGAAATTTGAAATGCATGTAATTAAAATTGATGTCACCATTACTTTTCCCCTTTGGCTTGAATGTTGAAACTAGGCAAGTTATATCCACCAATTTTTGTACCTTCTGTACGGGTGCAGGCACCTCTTGTGCCTCATCCAAGTGACTGTTTATTTTTCATATGAGCCTGGATGGTGATTTCTCATGAGCTTGCCAAAATGAGAATCATCAAATTAATTTGAACCCCTGCCTCTTCGTGATGTGGAATGGTGAATGGCTACATGAAATGCTACTAGACTGAATTAATAGTTTTCAGAGCAAGGATAAGGAAAATGAGGAATGTACTTTCTGGTCATATTGAGTCATGAAGATTGGAAGACCCAGGTTTAATTTTCAGGCCTTCAGAGTTGGTTGCTCTCAGATGATTTGGTGCAAAGTCAATATGGGTGGAGCTCAGGAATAGGAAGGGTGCAGTCACGATGTTGGGGGTTTACTACAGGTCTCCCAACAGCCAGCGGGAGGCAGAGGAGCAGATATGTAGACAGATTTTGGAAAGATGTAAAGGTAACAGGGTTGTAGTGGTGGGTGATTTTAACTTCCCCAATATTGACTGGGACTCACTTAGTGCTCGGGGCTTGGATGGGGCAGAATTTGTAAGGAGGATCCAGGAGGGCTTCTTGAAACAATACGTAGATAGTCCAACTAGGGATGGGGCCGTACTGGACCTGGTATTGGGGAATGAGTCCGGCCAGGTGGTCGAAGTTTCTGTAGGGGAGCATTTCGGGAACAGTGACCATAATTCCATAAGTTTTAAGGTACTTGTGGATAAGGATAAGAGTAGTCCTCGGGTGAAGGTGCTAAATTGGGGGAAGGCTAATTATAACAATATTAGGCAGGAACTGAAGAATTTAGATTGGGGGCGGCTGTTTGAGGGTAAATCAACATCTGACATGTGGGAGTCTTTCAAACGTCAGTTGATTAGAATCCAGGACCAGCATGTTCCTGTGAGGAAGAAGGATAAGTTTGGCAAGTTTCGGGAACCTTGGATAACGCGGGATATTGTGAGCCTCGTCAAAAAGAAAAAGGAAGCATTTGTAAGGGCTGGAAGGCTAGGAACAGACGAATCCCTTGAGGAATATAAAGACAATAGGAAGGAACTTAAGCAAGGAGTCAGGAGGGCTAAAAGGGGTTATGAGAAGTCATTGGCAAACAGGATTAAGGAAAATCCCAAGGCTTTTTTTATGTATATAAAGAGCAAGAGGGTAACCAGGGAAAGGGTTGGTCCACTCAAGGACAGAGAAGGGAATCTATGTGTGGAGCCAGAGGAAATGGGCGAGGTACTAAATGAGTACTTTGCATCAGTATTCACCAAAGAGAAGGACTTGGTGGATGATGAGTCTAGGGAAGGGAGTTTAGATAGACTCAGTCATCTCATTATCAAAAAGGAGGAGGTGTTGGGTGTCTTGCCAAGCATTGAGGTAGATAAGTCCCCAGGGCCTGATGGGATCTACCCCAGAATACTGAGGGAGGCAAGGGAAGAAATTGCTGGGGCCTTGACAGAAATCTTTGCATCCTCATTGGCTACAGGTGAGGTCCCAGGGACTGGAGAATAGCCAATGTTGTTCCTTTGTTTAAGAAGGGTAGCAAGGATAATCCAGGAAATTATAGGCCGGTGAGCCTTACGTCAGTGGTAGGGAAATTATTAGAGAGGATTCTTCGGGACAGGATTTACTCCCATTTGGAAACAAATGAACTTATTAGCGAGAGGCAGCATGGTTTTGTGAAGGGGAGGTCGTGTCTCACTAATTTGATTGAGTTTTTTGAGGAAGTGACAAAGATTATTGATGAAGGAAGGGCAGTGGATGTTTAGATTTTAGATTTAGAGATACAGCACTGAAACAGGCCCTTCGGCCCACCGAGTCTGTGCTGACCATTAACCACCCATTTATACTAATCCTACACTAATCCCATATTTCTACCACATCCTCACCTGTCACTATATTTTCCTACCACCTACCTATACTAGTGGCAATTTATAATGGCCAATTCACCTATCAACCTGCAAGTCTTTTGGCTATCTGTATGGACTTCAGTAAAGCCTTTGAAAAGGTCCCTCATGGCAGACTGATACAAAAGATGAAGTCACATTGGATCAGAGGGGAGCTGGCAAGATGGATACAGAACTGGCTCTGTCATAGAAGACAGAGGGTAGCAGTGGAAGGGTGTTTTTCTGAATGGCGGGATGTGACTAGTGGTGTTCCGCAGGGATCAGTGCAGGGACCTTTGCTGTTTGTAGTATATATAAATGATTTGGAGGAAAATGTAGCTGGTTTGATTAGTAAGTTTGCGGACGACACAAAGGTTGGTGGAGTTGCGGACAGTGATGAGGATTGCCAGAGGGTACAGCAGGATATAGATCGGTTGGAGACTTGGGCGGAGAAATGGCAGATGGAGTTTAATCCGGACAAATGTGAGGTAATGCATTTTGGAAGGTCTAATGCAGGTGGGAAGTATACAGTAAATGGTAGAACCCTTAGGAGTATTGACAGGCAGAGAGATCTGGATGTACAGGTCCACAGGTCACTGAAAGTGGCAACGCAGGTGGATAAGGTAGTCAAGAAGGCATACGGCAAGAAGGCATACGGCAAGAAGGCTTGCCTTCATCGGTCGGGGCATAGAGTATAAAAATTGGCAAGTCATGCTGCAGCTGTACAGAACTTTAGTTAGGCCACACTTAGAATATTGCGTGCAATTCTGGTCGCCACACTACCAGAAGGACGTGGAGGCTTTGGAGAGGGTACAGAGGAGGTTTACCAGGATGTTGCCTGGTCTGGAGGGCATTAGCTATGAGGAGAGGTTGGATAAACTCGGATTGTTTTCACAGGAACGACGGAGGTGGAGTGGCGACATGATCGAGGTTTACAAAGTTATAAGCGGCATGGACAGAGTGGATAGTCAGAAACTTTTTCCCAGGGTGGAAGAGCCAGTTACTAGGGGACATAGGTTTAAGGTGAGAGGGGCAAAGTTTAGAGGGGATGTGCGAGGCAAGTTCTTTACACAGAGGGTGGTGAGTGCCTGGAACGTGCTGCCGGGGGAGGTGGTGGAAGCAGGTACGATAATGGCGTTTAAGAGGCATCTTGACAAATACATGAATAGGATGGGAATAGAGGGATACGGACCCCGGAAGTGCAGAAGGTTTTAGTTTAGGCAGGCATCAAGATCGGTGCAGGCTTGGAGGGCCGAATGGCCTGTTCCTGTGCTGTACTGTTCTTTGTTCAAAGTCAACATGATTGGTCATGGTGCACCTGAGCTGGGGAGTGGGAAAAAAAATCTACCAAGGTTCCTTCCTTTGGTTGCTTGCCTATGACTCCTGCATGCATGTGGAAATCAGGTGAGGACAGGGATTGGCTTGGATGAATGCTCTTGGGGTCGAATAGCTTATCGACATTGTGTCTAGGTTTATATATGAAGAATGACGATTGGACAGCGAGTGCTTGCACCTATGTAACTGCACCCCAGGATAGGTTACTGCTTTTGGGCAGGAAAAAAATGCTTGTGCTACTTATGTCAAATATCAGTTGTTGGGTTGTAGAATTATAAAACCTATTCGGTGTAAAATTGTGCAGGTCATCTCTTAAACTAACGCGAAATCCTTGTTACCAAAGCAAAGTAATTAGTTATTTTCAGTTCAGCTTTGTTAGATATGACTTCTGGCAAAGCAGTGGCCATTATTGATGAGAATTTTTTTTCCACTTTTAGATATATTTTAGTAAAGGTGGTTTCTTCGTCCTGCATAGTTTACAGCTGATTCAGTACTCTGGAAGTCAAATTATAAGAGTGAAGGGCAACATTTTAACTGCATGCAGAATGCATTTCTGGATTTTGATCTTTCTTGCAGAATGAATATTGGTGGAACAATTCTCTTTCACATCCTAACATCCTTGTTTGGAATATAGTGCTTTATTTCTGTCCTCCTACAAAAATGATTGGGGTACTGTAACTTTAATAAACAAAAACTTCTAAATATGTTTGCCTATTCTTAAGAGTTTGCCCTGTATAAATTTGGTCTAAATAGACTTGGGCTGTTTTCTCTGTCGACAAAAAGTTGAACATTGAAGCACGTCCCTGTCCTCACCTGATTTCCACAGGCAGCTCCTGTATGTAAGGATCTTTTAACTTGTATTTGGGTAGTATACTGTCAAGTATCTGATTCTGTTGGTTTCTGTACTCCTTCAGTGTCATCTCTCAACATATTTATCCTTGTACATCATGATACTTGCAGAAACAGTGGGCCTGTAACTGGATGTAGCCGCAGCATAGATCTCTTGTATTTCATCTTCCTTGATATTGTGTTTTTGAAGAGAATGTTACTTTGATCCCCTTTTCCTCTGTGGCTGTTGGTATTAATTTAACAAAGGAAATACTGTAATATTTAACTTTATAATGTTCGGTGTTAGAATACCATTTGATTCTTTCGTTGATTTTCCAATGATAGGACAGCTTCTTTAAAAGCTATGTTGGGAATTCACTCGGATAACTGTATGACTGATTAGCATTTCTATTTAAACAGCAGCAATAAGTTGTATTTATATAGTGCCTTTGATGTAGTAAAATGTCCCGAGGCACTTCACAGGAACTGTATCAAACAAAACTTTACCCCATGCTACAAAGGAGACAATCCTTAGGACAAATGATCTAAAGCTTGGTCAAAGAGGTAGGTTTTAAGGAGCATCGAAAGGGAAAAAGAGGGATAGAGAGGAAAGACGTTGAAGAAGAGCATCCCAGAGCTTAGGGCCTTGGCAGCTGTAGCCTCGGCCGCCAATGATGGGGCGATTTAAAATTGGGGGCGCTGAGGAGGGCAGATATCTTGAAGGGTTGTATGGCTGGAAGAAATTAGAGGTACGGAGGCATTTGAAAACAAGATGAGAATTTTAAAATCGAGGTGTTGATTAACAAGGAGCCAATGTAGGTCAGTGAGCACACGGGTGATGAGTGAACGGAACCTGGTGCAAGTTAGGACATTAGCAGTACAGTTTTAGATAATCTCAAGTTGATGAAGGATAGAACTTGGGAGTCAGCCAGGAGTCTTTTGGAAACGGAGGCATGGATGAACTTTTCGGGCAGCCTGTGAGCTGAGGCAGGAGCGGAGTTGGGCGATGTTATGGAGGTGGAAGTAGGCAGTCTTGGTGCAGATTTGTAATCTAAGCTCATCTTGGGCTCAAATATGACATCAAGGTTACGAACAGTCTAGCATAGCCTCAGACAGTTGCCAGCCAAAGGTACAGAGTCGAAGGCGAGGGATTGGAGTTTTTGGCAGGGATCAAAAACAATGGCTTCAGTCTTCCCAATATTTAATTGCCGGAAATCTCTGCTCATCCTGTACTGGATATTGTTTTGTGCAACGAGATGAGAATAATTAATGACATAGTGAAGGTGCCCCTAGGTAGCAGCGAACGTAATACAATTGAATTTTGCATTCATTTTGAGGGAGACACAAGTGGGTCCAAGACTAGTTTTTAAAATTAAATAAGGGCAGTTATGAGGGTATAAAAGCAGAGCTAGCTAAAGTGAACTGGCAGTTTAGGTTAAGGTACAGGTCAATAGAGATGCAGTGGCAGACATTTAAGGGGATATTTCAGAATAAACAGAATAGATACATTCCGACAAGAAAGAAGAATTCCAAGGGGAGGACCCACCATCCGTGGTTAACTAAAAAGTTAAAGATAGTATCAAACTTGAAGAAAAAGCATATACTTATGCAAAGATGGGTGGCAGGTCAGAAGATTGGACAGAATATAAAAAACAGCAAAGAAAGACTGAAAGATTAATACGGAGGGAAAAATTAGAGTATGAGAGAAAGCTAGCTAGAAATATAAAAACAGATGGTAAGAGTTTCTATCGATATTTATTTAAAAAAGAAAAGAGTTAAAGTGAGCGTTGGTCCAATAGAAAGTGAGTCTGGGGAATTAATGGATAATAAGGAGATGAGATGAACAGGTATTTTGCATCAGCCTTCACTATAGAGGATACAAGTAACATATCAGAATTAGCTGTGAGTGAGAAAATGGAAGGGAGGAAGGAACTCAAGAAAATTACCATCACCAGAGAAGTGGTACTGAGCAAATTGTTGGAGCTGCAGGCTGACCAGTCCCCCGGATCCTGATGGACTTCAACCTAGGGTCTTGAAAGAAGTGGCTGCTGAGATAGTTGATGTGTTGGTTTTAATTTTCCAAAATTCCCTAGATTTGGGGAAGGTTCCATTTGATTGGAAAATATTGAATATTATTCCTGTATTCAAGAAGGGAGGGAGACAAAGCAGGAAACTATAGGCCAGTTAGCTTAACATTTTTCATAGGGAAGTTGTTAAAAGCTATTATTAAAGATGTTCTAGTATGCCACTTGGAAAAGTTTAAGGTAATCAGGCAGTGTCAACATTGTTTTGTAAAAGGGAAATCATGTTTAACCAATTTACTGGAGTTCGTTGAGGTAGTAACGTGCTGTGGATAAAGGGGAACTGGTAGATTAGATTAGATTAGATTAGAGATACAGCACTGAAACAGGCCCTTCGGCCCACCAAGTCTGTGCCGAACATCAACCACCCATTTATACTAATTCTACACTAATCCCATATTCCTACCAAACATCCCCACCTGTCCCTATATTTCCCTACCACCTACCTATACTAGTGACAATTTATAATGGCCAATTTACCTATCAACCTCCAAGTCTTTTGGCATGTGGGAGGAAACCGGAGCACCCGGAGAAAACCCACGCAGACACAGGGAGAACTTGCAAAGTCCACACAGGCAGTACCCGGAATCGAACCCGGGTCCCTGGAGCTGTGAGGCTGCGGTGCTAACCACTGCGCCACTGTGCGATGTACTGTGCTTAGATTTCCAGAAGGCATTTGATAAGTTGCCACATCAAAGGTTATTGCAGAAAATAGAAGCTCGTGGTGTAGGGGGTAATATTGGCATGGATAGAGGATTGGCTAGCTAACAGGAAACAGAAGGCATAAATGGGTCATTTTCTGATTGGCAAGATGTAATAAGTGGTGACGCAGGGATCAGTGCTGTGGCCTCAACTTTTTACAACTTGTGTAAATGACTTGGATGAAGGGACCGAAGGTATAGTTAAATTTGCTGATGAGACAAAGATAGGTAGGAAAGTAAGTTGTGAAGAGGACATAAGGAGGCTACAAAGGGATATAGATAGGTTAAGTGAGTGGGCAAAGATCTGGCAAGTGGAGTATAATGTGGGAAAATGTGAAATTGACCATTTTGGAAGAAAGAATAAAAAAGAAGCATATTCTCTAAATGGTGAGAGATGCAGAGGGATCTGGTTGTCCTGGTGCATGAATTGCAAAAGGTTACTATGCAGGTACAGCAACTAATTTGGAAAGCTTCTAGAATGTTTTTGTTTATTGCAAGGGGAATTGAATACAAAAGTACTGAGGTAATGCTTCAGTTAAACAGGGCATTGGTGAGAATACATCTGGAGTACTATGTACAGTATTGGTCTCCTTAGTTAAGGAAGTATGTAAATGCATGCATTGGAAGCAGTTCAGAGAAGGTTTACTAGACTAATACCTGGAATGGGTGGGTTGTCTTATGAGGAAAGGTTGGACAGGCTGGGCTTGTATCTGCTGGAGTTTAGAAGAGTAAGTGGCGACTTGATTGAAACATAAGATCCTGAGGGGTCTTGACAGGGTGGATGTGGAAAGGATGTTTCCTTTTGTGGGAGAATCTAGAACTCGGGGTCACTGTTTAAAAATAAGGGGTTGTCCATTTAAGGCAGAGCAAGTGGAGTAATCGGTTCAGCCATGAACTTATTGAATGGCGGAACAGGCTTGAGGGGCCGAGTGGCTTACACCTGCTAATTAGTATGTTTGTTCGTATTGGCCAATGTTTTGGTCTGTTGACGTATTATTTGGCTTAGTTGTAGTGCAGTGCTATTTTTATGAAACTGACCCTTTTCTCTCTCAAACAACAAAACTTGGTAAAGGTGTCCATGAAATAGCATATACAGAGCATATAAAATAGTATAATTTTTCATAACATCATTGAATACTACAATAACTTGAATTTGTATAATGCCTTTAAAGTATCGAGCATTCCAAGGTGCTTTACAGAAGGTAAAAGGAGTTTGGCAAGGTGTTGTAATTTGGATTTGAAAAAGGTTGTTGAAGGTGGAGGGAAAAATATACAGGGCGAGGGGATTGTGGAATTGGTTAGAAGCAGCTGAGGTTCTGCCTCCAGTGATGGTTTGAAGAGGTGAAGGGGGGTGATGGGGGCGGGGGAGAAGGCTGGGGAACTAAAGGAGGGTATTGGAGGAAATACATGTCTGGAGAAGATTGCACAATTTTATTGGGCAAAGACATGGAAGGGTTTGAAGATTCAGGGAAAACAAATAGTCATTTGTTTCATCAGGTGGTATTGCTTTGGACCATCGTGCGGGCATACAAGCCCAAATAAAAATCATTTCTGCTTGGGTCTCCAAGAATTTAATATTTGGTAAGGGGCTAACTGATTTGGCAAAACCACAGGACTTGCCTTTACAGTTTGAGACTGTCTGAGCTGCTTGATTGAAATAATATCCTGTAACTCAGTGCCAGACATCTTTTTTCAGAGATGTAATACATTTATTGCTCTTTTTGTTTCTTTCCTCTTAATCTGTACTGCTTAATTATGTGACGGTGAGGGAAAAATAAATGTTTGGGTAATGGTGTACTTTTGCAATGTAAAACAATGTTTTAGATAGTTTTCAAATACTGGCAGTTACTTTTCAAATGCTAAGCAAATTTAGAAGTGCAAAATAATGGATCTCAGGGAAGTTCTTTCTTTTTTTCTTTTTCTTTCTTTTGGGCCTCCTTATCTCGAGAGACAATGGATACGCGCCTGGAGGTGGTCAGTGGTTTGTGAAGCAGCGCCTGGAGTGGCTATAAAGGCCAATTCTGGAGTGACAGGCTCTTCCACAGGTGCTGCAGAGAAATTTGTTTGTTGGGGCTGTTGCACAGTTGGCTCTCCCCTTGCGCCTCTGTCTTTTTTCCTGCCAACTACTAAGTCTCTTCAACTCGCCACAATTTAGCCCTGTCTTTATGGCTGCCCGCCAGCTCTGGCGAATGCTGGCAACTGACTCCCACGACTTGTGATCAGTGTCACACGATTTCATGTCACGTTTGCAGACGTCTTTATAACGGAGACATGGACGGCCGGTGGGTCTGATACCAGTGGCGAGCTCGCTGTACAATGTGTCTTTGGGGATCCTGCCATCTTCCATGCGGCTCACATGGCCAAGCCATCTCAAGTGCCGCTGACTCAGTAGTGTGTATAAGCTGGGGGTGTTGGCCGCTTCAAGGACTTCTGTGTTGGAGATGTAGTCCTGCCACCTGATGCCAAGACTATTTTGCACTTCTAAATTTGCTTAGCATTTGAAAAGTAACTGCCAGGGAAGTACTACAAGCAGTAAACTGAGAGGTTCCTATGACAGCATTAAACCAGGAGAGTGAAGGTTGAATGGTTTATAATCATCTAAACTGTGATATGAAATTACAGTCTTGAAACTATTCTAGTATTTGCTGTGAATTTTAAGAGCTTGGGGATGGTGTTAGCATTTCCTACTCCCACTTGAAAATTAGAAGTGGTATTTTTAAAATTTTAACTTCAAAGTTGTTGCTGACAATTGAATGACATTTTTTGGACTGTGCAACATACCATTGTAGTTTAAGCAAATGGCATTGATCATGACATTGTAATTTAAGAAATAAATGATGGACTTCTTTTGAAACTTTGCGGTCATCTACAGCTAGATGTTGCTGCCTTGTAAATACAATTAAGGGGTTTTCACAGGAAAATCTAACATTGTAATCTGGTCTGTTTAAAACATTATGGTAGGTTCTGAAGTTGAAATATTTTGTGTATGTTTAAAAGGTTCTGCTGAATTTTTCTGTGTACCTAAAAGTTTGTCACAGCATCATTGGTATAGTTGAGAATGACCATCCATGATATATACAGATGAAATGAAGATTATTGAATAAGGGCTGAAGTGTTGCATGTATTTTGGCAGAATTTTGCTTTGTATTTTCCTGTTTTTTATATATATATATATGTCATATGTTGAATTTCTACAGTTGTCAGGAATTTGGGAAAGTAATTCCTTTGGGTCTAAAGATTAAAAAAAAATCATTTATGGGATGTGGGGTTCAGTCAGAAGGCCAGCATTTATTGCTCAAACCTAATTGCCTTCAAGAAATTGGTGGCCTTGAAGTGCTGTAGTCTGTGTGGTGTGGTTACTCCCATGGTGCTTTGATGGAGGGAGTCCCTGGACTTTGACCCAGTGACAATGAAAGAATGGAAAACTTACAGGTGGTGTTCCCATGCACCAGCAACCCCTCTTTGCGGCGGTAAACCATGTGGGTTTGGAGGTTCTGTGGAGGAAATTTGGCAAGTTGCAGCAGTGCATCTTGAAGATGGTACACAGTGCAGTCATGGTGCGCTGGTGGTGGAGGGAGTGAAAGGGTGCCAATCAAGTGGGCTGCTTTTGTTCTGGACCATGTTGAGCTGCTTGAGTGTTGGAGCTGCAATCATCCAGGCAAATGTCGGGTATTTCATCACACTCCTGATTTGTGCCTTGTAGATGGTGGACAAGCTTTGGGGAGTCAGGAGGCAAGTTATGCGCTGCAGAATACCTAGCTTTTGACCTGCTCTTGTAGCTACAGTGTTTATGTGGCTGATTCTGTTAGTAACCAAGAGACCCAGGGTATTGTTCTGGGGTTCAAAACCCACCACAGCAGAAGGCAGAATTTGAATTCAATTAATAAATCTGGAATTAATTAAAAAAAAAAAGCTAGTCTAATGATGGCCATGAAACGATTGTCGATTGTTGTAAAAACCCATCTGGTTCACTAATGTCCTTTAGGGAAGGAAATCTGCTGTCCTTACCTGGTCTGGCCTACATGTGATTCCAGACCCACAGCAAAGTGGTTGACTCTTAAATTCCCTCTGAAATGGCCTAGCAAGCCACTCAGTTGTATCTAACTGCTGCGAAGTCATTAAAAAGGAATGAAACCGGACAGACCACCCGGCATCGACCTACACACAGAAAACGACAATGGCAAACCCAGCCCTGTTGACCCTGCAAAGATCCTCCTGACTAACATCTGGGGGCTTGTGCCAATGTTGTGTCCCACAGACTAGTCAAGCAATAGCTTGACATAGTCATACTCTCGGAATCATACCCGACAGACAATGTCCCAGGCACTGCCATCACCATCCCTGGGTATGTCCTGTCCCACCGACTTGGGAGTCCTCACATCGACTCTGGACCCCATGAAGTCTCATGGCATCAGGTCAAACATGGACAAGGAAACATCCTGCTGATTACCACCTACCGCCATCCCTCAGCTGATGAGTCCGTACTCCTCCATGATGAACAGCACTTGGAGGAGGCTCTGAGGGTGCCAAGGGCACAGAATGTACTTTGGATGGGGGACTTCAATGTCCATCACCAAGAGTGGCTCGGTATCACCAGAACTGACTGAGCTGGCCGAGTCCTAAAGGACATATCTGCTAGACTGGGTATGCGGCAGATGGTGAGGGAATCAACAAGAGGAAAAACATACTTGATCTCGTCCTCACCAATCTGCCTGCCGCCGATGCATCTGCCCAGGACAGTATTGGCAGGAGTGACCACCGCACAGTCCTTGTGGAGATGAAGTCCCGCCTTCATATTGAGGATACCCTCCTTCGTGTTGTGTGGCACTGCCACCGTGCTAAATGGGATAGATTTCGAACAGATCTGCAAAACTGGGCATCCATGAGGTGCTATGGGCCATCAGCAGCAGCAGAATTGTGCTCAACCACAATCTAACCTCATGGCCCGGCATATCCCCCACTCTACCATTACCATCAAGCCAGGAGACCAACCCTGGTTCAATGAAGAGTGCAGGAGGGCATGCCAGGAGCAGCACCAGGCATACCTCAAAATGAGGTGTCAACCTGGTGAAGCTACAACACAGGACTATCTGCATGCCAAACTGCATAAGCAGCATGCGATAGTTAGAGCTAAGTGATCCCATAACCAACGGATCAGATCTAAGCTCTGCAGTCCTGCCACATCCAGCCGTGAATGGTGGTGGACAATTAAGCAACTAACTGGAGCAGGTGGCTCCACAAATATCCCCATCCTCAATGATGGGGGAGCCCAGCACATCAGTGCGAAAGATAAGGCTGAAGCATTTGCAACAATCTTCAGCCAGAAGTGCTGAGTTGATGATCCATTTCTGCTTCCTCCTGAAGTCCCCAGCATCACAGATACTAGACTTCAGCCAATTCGATTCACTCCGTGTGATATCAAGAAATGATTGAAGGCACTGGATACTGCAAAGGCTATGGGCCCTGACAATATTCCGGCAATAGTACTGAGGTGAGGCCTGCTCTCCGGCAGCGAGGCCTGGACAATGTATGTCAGCCAAGAGCGACGTCTCAATTCATTCCATCTTCGCTGCCTCCGGAGAATCCTTGGCATCAGGTGGCAGGACTGCATCTCCAACAAAGTAGTCCTGTAGGCGGCCAACATCCCCAGCTTCTTCACACTACTGAGTCAGCGGCGTTTGAGATGGCTTGGCCATGTGAGCCGCATGGAAGATGGCAGAAACCCCAAGAACACGTCGTACAGCGAGCTCGTCACTGGTATCAGACACGCCGGCTGTCCATGTCTCCGCTTTAAAGACATCTGCAAACGCGACATGATGTCCTGTGACATTGGTCACAAGTCATGGGAGTCAGTTGCCAGTGATCGCCAGAGCTGGCGGGCAGCCATAAAAGCAGGGCTAAAGTGTGGCGAGTTGAAGAGACTTAGTAGTTGGCAGGAAGAAAGGCAGAAGCGCAAGGGGAGAGCCAACTGTGTAACAGCCCCGACAGCCAATTTTATCTACGGCATCTGTGGAAGAGTCTGTCATGCTAGAATTGGCCTTTATAGCCACTCCAGGCGCTGCTTCACAAACCACTTACCACCTCCAGGCACTTACCCATTGTCTCTCGAGACAAGGAGGCCAAAGAAGAAGAATGGAACAAGTAAAGAAACAAAAGATGTGTTTAAAGGAGGTGCAGATGGCAGAATGGTGAACAGCTGCTGTCTGAAAGCGAGAAAAAGAAGAAAAAGGAAACAAGATGGGGGCAGAGGTATGGTCTGGAAGGCTGAAAAGTGCCAAATTGAACTATTACTGTTCACAATTTAAGTTAACAATTTGGACTTTGGAATCAAAAACGCAATACACAATGATACTAAATTTGGGGGGGGGGAGGTTAGTGGGTGGTGACAGGGTTAGTTAATATTGAGGACTGCAACAAATTATAGGACAACAGACTTGCAGAATGGGTAAATAATTGACAAATGATGTTCAACACATAAGTGTAGTACATTTTGGTAGGAAGAATACTTATTACTTGGAAGGTGCGAGTCTAGGTGCAGTAAAGAAACAAAGGGATCTCGACGTACACGTCCACCAATCGCTAAAAGATGCGCAACAGGTTAGCAAGGCCTTTTTTTAAATTAAAGCTAACAAAACACTGGGCTTTATTTCTAACGGGATAGAATTGCAAAGTAGGAAAGGTATGCTGAACTTGTATTGAATCTTGGTTAGACCACACTTGGTGAACTGAGTGCAGTTTTGGTTTCCATATTATAAAAAGGATGTAGAGACACCGGAGAGAGTGCAGAGAAGAGTTCCAAGGATGATACCAGAATGTGTGGATATACATCAGGAAAGGATGAACCGGCTGAGTCTCTTCTGTTGACGTCATGAGGTTACGTTTTGAGAGTGCATACAGCGAGAATGTTTCTTTTTGTGGGGAAGAGTATAACTAGAGGCCATCAATATAAGATAGTCAAGAAATCCAAAAGGGAATTCCGAAGAAACCTCTTTACCGAAAGAATGGTGAGAATTTGGAACTCCCTATCAAAGGGAGTGGTTAAAGTGAATAGTTAGGGACCGACCAAATTTCCGGCCGTGAAAATTGTGTCACGGACTGTGAAATCTCAGGTCCTCTCTAAAATTGGCCATTTTGCAAACTTCGTGCATTTTATTCATTGATGCAAGACTCGCCCCACTGACTGCTGGGCATGTTGTGAACATTGTGCATTTTAGTGATTGACATAAGGCTCGGCTCGCTGACTGGTAGATGAGGGAGGGCTTCTGGTACAGTTTTGAAAGAAGCAGTCTCAAGTATTCTCAAACAAGTGAGAATGACAGAATGATCAAATCAAATGGCCACAGCCGTTACTGTAGTATATCGAGTGAACGGATTTGGAAGCCAAATTCTGGATGCCGATGGTGGAATACTATTTTTTTTGCAAGCTGCGATGTTTCGTTGGATCACATGACAGGCAATGGTTCAAAGCTACTTAGAGTCTGAAAGCCGTCGCAGCAGAAAGAGAGCATCCGACACTGCACTGCTGGAAAATGAACATGCAAAAAAATAGCAACGATTTCATCTCTTTGTAAGGAGTCGACAAAGAACTCAAAATCGTAAGTTGGTTACAATGGAACTTGTGGATGCTTTTGCAATTGCCAACATACCATTGGAAAAACTTGGCCACCCAAAGCTGAGGGTATTTATTCAATGTAATGGGCAAGATGGTAGTTGCTTGCCATGCACAAATAAACTACGACAGAACTGCCAACCGAAGGTTTTTGCTACACATTGTGAGGAAATGAAGTCTAAGATTAATGCATGCAAGTGTCTTGCAATTATTTGTGATGAATCCACCAATGAGCAAGACAGCTATGTGCTGCATGTTTTGTTTGTACATATTTGGCCTTAACAGACAAAAAAATATCAGTCAGGGAAGCTAACAACAGTGCTCACAGACTGCGTCCACTTAGCTGTTAATTACACCATTGTTTCCCAAGTGACAAAACCATTTCAAAATACGGTGCAGATTTCAACAAAGTGTCTGCTTTCATTAGTGACATTGAAACTTACATGACAAAATTTTTCAAATCTGTGCTCCAAGGTGTAATGCCTAATGCTGTCCATAGTAATGTAATGTACATATAGTTTCTCGTTCGTGAACTGTGGAAAAGCAAGTTTCGTAAAATTGACAAACTAGTCAGGTACATTAAAAAGAATTTCAAACACTGTCGTAGCTGCATGCCTCAATACAGGCAACACATTGCAATGTGCTGCCGAAAGTGCTGAAATTGAGCACAACCTTACCCTTCCACAGAGCTAGTAATATTATATGTTGGAATTCTTGGTTTCGGGCAGTACAGTATTATGCAGCTCACCTAAAGTACGAGTCAGACTTCGTCTCAGAAGAACTTATACACTGACACCAAAAACACCAGGTTTTAACAGGCATTGTAACCTTTATAAACGATGCTCAGCTCAATGAGAAGGTTCAGTTTGTTGCCAAGAATGCTACATGACCGATGACATTCAAACCAAGTGGTTAAATCCAACACGTCGCAGTCCACAAACTTTCTAATAATGGATGTACTGCTCTTGGGCTGAAGCACTGTTAAATGATCAACACTTTGATGCTGAATTAAATGCCTGTGCTCAGCAAGTGTTTTCCTGTATGGCAAAGAAGCTCAAACAATATTACCACTACAGGGAAGTGTCAGTGAAGAAAAAGTGGCTCGGAGCTTTCAACAACCTTTTGGCATTCCTGAAATCTGAGCATATCGTTGGGAAAATTCTTGAATCTATTCTAAAGGATGTGATAAATGGACACTTGGATAATAATCTGATTGGGCATAGTCAACATGGATTTATGAATGGGGAATCATGTTTGACAGAGCTGCTGGAGCTTTTTGAGGATGTTCCTAACAGAATTGATAAAGGGGAGTTGGTGGATGTGATATACTTGGATTTTCAGAAGCTTTTGGTAAAGTCCCCCACAGGAGGTTGGTTAGCAAAATTAAAGCACATGGGATAGGAGCTAATATGCTGGCATGGATTAAGGATTGGTTAACAGGCAGAAAGCAGAGAGTAGGAATGAACGGGTCATTCTCACATTGGCGGGCTGTGACTAGTGGGTACCACAGGGATCAGTGTTTGGGCCCCAGCTATTCACAATACATATCAATGATTTGGATGTGGGGACCAAATGTAATATTTCCAAATTCGCGGATGACACAAAACTAGCTGTTTTGTGTGTTGTGAGGAGGATGCAAAGTGGCTTCAGTGGGATTTGGGCAGACTTGGTGAGTGGGCAAGAATATGGCAGATGAAATCAAATATGGAAAAATGTGAGATTATCCACTTTGGTAGGAGGAATAGATGTGCAGAATATTTCTTAAACGGTAAGAGATTAGAAAGTGTAGATGTACAAAGGGACCTGGGAATCCTTGTCAGTAAGTCACTGAAAGCTAACATGTAGGTGCAGCAAGCAATTAAAGCAAATGATATGTTGGCCTTCATTGCAAGATGATTTGAGTACAGGAGTAGTAAAGTCTTGCTTCAATTGTATAGAACCTTGGCCATACCGATATTAACGCAAGCTTGAGGAGCAGCACCTAATGTTTCGATTAGGCACTCTACAGCCATGCGGACTGAACGTTGAGTTCAATAACATCAGAGCATGACTGGACTTTGTTAATTTATTTTTTAACCATGACTGCTTTTCATGTAGTCAGAGCTGCTCATTATGCTGCTATTAACAGTCTCTCTGGACTATTGCTGTGTCTTTCACCGCAAGGTTTAACACATGCTTTGCCTTTGTCCCAGGACAGCTTTATAATTTAATATCTCTGCCCTATTGAACACCTTCCCCTTTGTGTTCTCCTCCACCCCCTTCCACTTCACTTGTTTAAAACCTAATTCTTTTCTAACCTTTGCAAATTCTGATGAAAGGTCACAGACCTGAAACGTTAACTTTGCTTCTCACTCCACAGATGCTGCCAGACCTGCTGAGCATTTCCAGCACACTCTTTTTTTTTTGTTTTTTTTGTTCCAGATTTCCAACATCTGCAGTATTTTGCTTTTTATTTTAGAGGACAAAAAAACCTATCATGGTTCTGGGAGGGAGGAGAAGGAGTAAACGCAGAAGTGCAGTGAATGGGACATACGGCCGAGGGCGCTGTCCACCATGGTGGGGGGAGGATCCTTGGTTGAGGAAAAAGCAAAACCTATCAGAAGTGCTGCTATTACATTTTGTTGGGACCCATAAGGCAAATATGCCTGACATTCAAATTAACTTGTACTTTGTACTTTATTTTGGCTCTATAGTTCAGCGTTCTGAAATAGCTGAAAATGTTGGAGATACTTGGGTCAGGCCGCATCTGTGGAGAGAGAAACTGAGTTAACGTTTCATGTTCAATAGTACTTGGAAAAGTTAGAAATGTAATAGGTTTTAAGCGAGTGAAAGTGGGGGAGGCTGGGAAAAACGGGTGAAAGTTAGGAGAGATTAAGTGACAAAGGGTTGGTGGTGCAAGGCTAAAGAAAAGCTTCGTCAGAACAGATGCGGTGAAGATGGAGAAACTGCGGGAATGGAATGGGGTCCTTTTTTAGGAAGTGGGATGTGAGGAAGTGTAGTCAAGGTAGTTGTGGGAGAAAGTGAGCTTATAGAATATTTGTTGATAGCCTATTCCCAAAAATGGAGACAGAGAAGTTGGGGAAGGGAAAAGTCGGAGATGGACCATGTGAAGATGAGAAGAATGAAAATTGGAAGCAAAGTTGATATTTTCCAGTTCGTGGCAAGAGCAGTAAAGGCTACACTGATGATACAGTCATCAGTGTGCTGGAAAATAGAGGTGGAAGAGGTAACCGGAGTGGGACTGGGACCAGGAACGTTCCAGATATACCACAAAAAGGCATGTGTAGTTGGGATCTATGCAGGTACTTATAGGAGAAATTTTTATTTGCCAGATGTGAGTGGAGTTCACGAAGTTGTTGTTCAATGTGTGAACATTGTACAGCCAGGCAGAGGAGGTTGGTGGTGGATGGGGACTGGTTGGGCCTCCAAGGAAGAAACAGAGAGCCCTCTGATGGGGGATGGAGGTGTAGAGAGATTGGATGTCTGTGGTGAAGAGGAGAGGGCTAGGGTCAGGAAACTCCAAAAGTTAAAGTGGTGGAAGGTGTCAGAAGAGCTGCAGCTATAGATCGGAAGAGATAGGACAGGGGAAGCGAGGGTAGAGATAGGAAAAAAATCAATTAATTGAGGCAGGAACAGGCTGAAATGATGGGTCTGCCAGGGAAGTCCTGTTAGTGGATCTTGGGAAGGAGGTAGAAGCGGGTTGCATGGGGTTGGGGACGATGAGATTGGAGGCCGTGGAGGGAAGATCTCTAGAGGATATGAGGTCAGTGACTCTGGGAGACGATGGCTTGAAATGCGGCTGTGTGATCATGGTCCAGGGGTAGGTACGAGTAAATTTGAGTTGGCATTCAGCCTCTACAAGGTAGAGGTTAGCTTGCTAGACAACAACAGCACCACCCTTGTCAGCTGGTTTGATAATGTTGGAGTTAGACCTGAGAGAACAGAGTGTAGCAAGTCCAGACAGGTTCGAGTGAGTGAGGGGAGCAGAGAAATTGCTACAGCCGATGACACGTTGGCAGTTCTTGATGAACATATCTAGAGAGGGTAAGAGGCCAGAGAGAGGGAGCCTGATGGAGGGAGAATACTGGTTGAAAAGACTGCTGGTCAAAGAAGTGGGTGTGGAGGGAAAGGCAGCGGAAGAAGCGCTCGGCATTGTGCTGAGCTCCCAATTCATTGAGGTGGGGGCATTAGGGGATGAAGCTGAGGCCTTTGTTGAGGATAGATTGCTAAGGGTCAGAGAGGGGAAGGAGAGAGGGGAAGGTCAGAGGGGAGCATGAGTACCTGGCAACTGGTATGGTTAGAAGGGATAGGGTCAGAGGGAAGTGGAAGAGAACAAAGATTCAGAGGGGAGTTGGTACCCATCAATTTTTGAAGCTTGAAAGGAAAAAACATAATATTTTGTTAGTGTTGGATGAGATGTTTAGTTTTAGTTTAGTTTAGAGATACAGCACTGAAACAGGCCCTTCGGCCCACCGAGTCTGTGCCGACCATCAACCACCCATTTATACTAATCCTACACTAATTCCATATTCCTACCACATCCCCACCAGTCCCTATATTTCCCTACCACCTACCTATACTAGGGGCAATTGCTAATGGCCAATTTACCTATCAACCTGCAAGTCTTTGGCATGTGGGAGGAAACCGGAGCACCCGGAGGAAACCCACGCAGACACAGGGAGAACTTGCAAACTCCACACAGGCAGTACCCAGAATTGAACCTGGGTCGCTGGAGCTGTGAGGCTGCGATGCTAACCACTGCGCCACTGTGCCGCCCAAGATGAAGTATTAAATTACACTGTGGTCCAGTTCAGCATTCTATCTGCTTTGTTATTGATGCTTTGCAGTGATTGGACGTGGTGAATGCCAAGCCAACTAAAACTCTTGGATTTCTTTCAAATTAAACCTTTACTATTTTAACACTTCATATTAAGTCACCCAGTATTATTCCTAAATGCAGAACTTTGCTGGTCTATATTAAATTTCATCTGTTGTCCACTTGCATATTTTGTTACTGAGCTTCCTCCTAGATTCAGATGTCCTTAGAAGTTCAGTGCCACCTGTGAAGTTGAGCTTCTGAGTTCGTTAATTATGTAAACTATAAACAAGATCCCAACATGTTGCCTGGGTCATACTAATCACTGCACTCCTTTCCCCCATTCACCACCCTGCCCTGTCCCAACACCCTGGCAGGATCCCTCTGCTGCTTCCTACCCGATTTGCTGACCAATCTGCAATGTAATTTTTAAAAAATGAAAATGGAACTTGCACACTTCTAAATGCAACTGTTCTTAAAAATAAAAGTACAGTAGAGTGTAAGTAGGCTATGGAGTCCAACCAGTGTTCTAAGTTGTTGCCCGAGGCGGGAGAAATGCAATGTTTATTCTAGTCCCATGTCTCCACAAGCCACAACATATATTTAAATTTTCCTACTTACTGATACAATCATATACTTTTTTTCCCCCAGAATAAAGCACACCAACCAGGTTTTTTCAATAAACAAAGAAATTATCAGTTTATTATAAACTAAGTCTTAACCAATAATGAAGTAAAACAAACACACAAATTGAAATATTAAAGCCCCTTATTTATCCTAGCCCGCACACGCAGACACACATACATACACACTGGTTAACCGGGAAAAAATAAAAGGGATTTTTAAATAAAAGAATAATAAAAAATAATAAAAGAAACAGAAGGAATAAAAAAAACACTTAGGCTGAAAAGAAGGTATGGAAAGATGTCCTTCGTTTGGGTTAGGTGTCCCAAAGGCATCTGATTGTCAGTGGGATCTTCCTGGAACAGTTCTTTCTGGACGTTGATGTTGATCAGTTTGGGTAGGCTTTCCAAGAGGTGCAGCTACAGAAGGCTCCAAATAAGGTTTTACAGCAGGAGCGCAGCAACAAGATTTCAGTTCCACACATTTGACATGCAAATATTTATGCAAACCTGCAGGATTTCTTCATATACAGGAGGAAGTAGGAAACTGCTGGAAATGCAGGGTTTCTTTTTGAGAGAGAGCTGAACTGTTTTTCTTCTGAGCAGGCAGAAACATCAACTGTCCTTTTTTTTAAACAGTTCAATTTGAAATTAAAACTTTCCAGAAGTCCAGTCTCATGACATCGATAAACCTTGGCTTGTCACTTCTTTGTAAATATCTCTCCAAGTCAAAAATAACAGGTGCCTTCCAGTACCTGTTTACAGTTCAAACTTCGTCCAAACCTTCTGGTGACATCCTTTGTTTAAAAAAAAAACGTCCGAAGTTCCAGCATTGCGGAATCCATTTCAGTTTTAAAACACACATTCTCAAGATTTAACCAAAAAAATGGAAACATTCGTAATAGAAGAGAGAGCTAAGTGTTTTTAATGGAATTAAAAATATTAAGGGGACACAAAAGAGTCAATGGCATATAAAAGTCTTGTAAAAGCATGTTTAACAGACTAAAGGACCAATGCAAGATTTTCTTATATCAGTAGACTTCAGATTAGGAGATACTTTTCTCTTTCTCCCCAGCACCCGTACCCACTCCCCTAGAGTATGCGTTTTCTGTGGCAATTGGCTTATCTCCTGTCTATCAAAGCCACACCACCACCTACAAGGTATCAGTCTGGAGGATTATGGTATACTGCCCACTTGCCTGGATGTGTGCAGCTGCAAGAACACTCTAAGCTGAACGCCACCAAGGATGAAGCAGTCTACTTGATTAGCACCACATTCACAATCTTCAACTTCTACACCCCTCATAACTCGTGTATTGTAGCTGCAGTGTGTGCATCTTCAGGATACACTGAAACAACTTACCAAACCCCCGACCTCCAACACCAAGAAGGACAAGAGCAACAGATGCGTTGGAACAACATCCCCTCCAAGTTGCACACCATCTTGATTTGGACCCATTTCGCTGCTGCTTCATCGTCACCTGGGTCAAAATTCTGCAACTCCCTGTCGAATAACAGTGTGGGAAGTACCCTCACTGCAGTGGTTTGAAAAGAAGGCCTACCTCCCCTTTCTTAGGGCAGCTAGGATGGACTAAAAGTGCCAGGCTTGTGAGTGGTGCCTGCATCCCAAAAATGAATTTAAAAGTATAGGAGAAATGTGACACATCCTCCCAGGAGAAGGAATTGTTATTTTAACTTGCTTAAAACATCTACATAATTACACGGTAGCCTTGGTATAACGAATGGGTTGACGTACATCAAATGTGTTCATAATTGCAAGTATTTATTAGACTGCATTACATTGTACTTCCTGACTGTACTTGCAGTGTTGTATTATGTTCAGTTTCTGCTTGCTGCTTCCTCCCTGCTGAAAGTACTGTACTGTAATTCACACTGAATCTAGCTTTTATGGTTGATCAGATATTCTCGGGGGTTCATTATTTTTGTCGGTGAGGAATATTGTAGCATTGCACTTAAGAGATGGCAGTCAGTTTGGTAGTAACCCTCAAAGCGCAACTGTACACTCCAGGAGTGGGCTTAATGATCCTAATCCAGCTTTTCTTGCTCTGTAATGTATGTTCTTTTGAAAATTTGGAGTAATGCACAGCTTTCGGTGAAGGGTGGGATGATTGAGTGGGAACTGTAGAAGCTTGCGTTCTGCTTGGTACAGCATACATATGCATACATTTGTACAGTTTATGGCCACAAATGAGTTGAGGTAGTCTTGCTGCATTTATTGTGGGCTGCTTGTGCTTATGTAGACAGAATCTGGAGTGAAACTGATTTCAAAGTGTGAGAAGCATACAAGCAATTCTTTATTGCGTTCATTGATGTATAGGTTGGCATATAAATAATTTAACCAGGACATATACCCAACTGAGACAGAACAGCAATTTCATTGAGAATGTGAGATTGAAGTGGAATAAAAGATGCAAGAGATGTATGTGTATTGTCTCTGGAAAGTTTATAATAGAGGAATTTTGGTAAAGTGTAATTAGTTTACTAAGAAGTGTTTTGATGGGTCAGGATTTCTGTGGACTGATTAAAATAACCTGGTTCAAAAAATGTATTAAATTATCACACCTCTGGACAATCCAAAATAAAATCTCTATACAACATATATGTTTGCAGGAAGTGGACCAATGATTGACATTATGCTGAGCAGTAAAACTGCATCTTATTGGAACATTTTATGCTTGGATCAGGATTATAAAAGAGCTGTTCTTCTGTCTGCATGAAGAATTTTTTAGTAATGTAATAATGGGTGTGTATAGGGAATGGTTTGTAGATTGGAATTCTATCCTTTGGTCAGAATTTGGATTAGTGATGCATGATTGACTGTATTACACCTCTGATTAAAGTTTGAGTTGCAGAACCAGAACTAAAAGTGAATTATTTTAATTTGCTTGTGGAGCATTGCATTAGGTGGAAACAGTGAACAGCAGAAGTTAGGGAAATACAAAACTGGTATTGTTTATTGAGGATCACTGGTTATAAAGCAAATATCTGAATGAACAAACATTAGGTCCTTCTCAAAATCAGTAAGTATTTATAGACTAAAGGCTTCCTCTGCAAATCATAACCATTCAAAGTGTATGCATCATTACTGCAATTTATTTGTTAGGAGAAAAGTTATTTGAGGAAATTGATTTGGATTTGGCTAGCTGCTTTTCCTTATATTTTTGATGAGATTTAAAGTTTGATTGCAACTGTTTTATTTTTCGTTCTTGGACTTTTTTGTCTGGTTTATAAGTAGTTTATCTGTCCTTGGTAGTATTTGTACTTTGATTTTTAAAATGTACTTGTTCTATTGTTTGAGTTTGAACTTCTGAGTTGTTATTACAATCTCACGTGCTTTCTGAAACTGTTCTACAGCCAATTGTTTTCATATAGTATTAGTGGCTAAGTTTTATTTTCATTCTTTGGATGAGGGTGTCAAGCAAGGCTGGTATTTATTGCCCATCCCTCGTTAACCTGAAAAGGTAGTAGAATTCTAGCTTTACGTCGGTAGAATTAAGAGAGCAAGGACAGTAGTTGGGTATGGGTTGTAATTCTAGCTCTCCCTGCATGCCCTTGTGTACATCCTTGGAAAGTACAAAACAAAAAACATAGGTCTGCAAAGAGGCAATAACATTTTGAGTGCAGATTATTTTTCAGATCTAAAAAGTAAGACGCAGACTGGCGCATTAACGCAGTCTGAAGAAGGGGAGGCATATAGAGTCATAGAGTTATACAGCACAGAAACGGGCCCTTCGGCCTAATGTGTCTGCGCCGATCATCAAGCACCCTTCCAATCTAATCCCATTTTCCTGCTCTTGACTTGTAGCCTTGTATGCTTTGGCGTTTCAAGTGCTCATCTAAATAATTTTTTAATGTTGTGAGAGTTCCTGCCTCGACCACCCCTTCAGGCAGTGTGTCCCAGATTCCAACCACCCTCTGGGTGAAAAGATTTTTCCTCAACTCCCCTCTAAACCTCCTGCTCCTTAGCTTAAATCTATGCTCCCTGATTATTGATCCCTCTGCTAAGTGAAAAAGTTTCTTCCAGTCTACTCTATCTATGCCCCTCATAATTTTGTATACCTCAATCGGGTCCCCCCCTGAGCATTCTCTGCTCCAAGGAAAATAACCCCAGCCTATCCAGTCTCTCCATAGCTGAAATGCTCCAGCCCAAGCAACATCCTGGTGAATCTCCTCTGCACGCTCTCCAGTGCAGTCACATTCTTCCTATAATATGGTGACAAGAACTGTACACAGTACTCCAACTGTGGCCTAACTAGCGTTTTATATTTCTCCATCATAACCTCCCTGCTGTTGCATTCTGTGCTTCGACTAATAAAGGCAAGTATCCCATATGCCTTCCTAACCATCATATGTACCTGTGCTAACAAAAACAAGAAATGCTGGAATCACTCAGCAGGTCTGGCAGCATCTGTGGAAAGAGAAGCAGAGTTAACGTTTCGGGTCAGTGACCCTTCTTCGGAAGAAGGGTCACTGACCCGAAATGTTAACTCTGCTTCTCTTTCCACAGATGCTGCCAGACCTGCTGAGTGATTCCAGCATTTCTTGTTTTTGTTTCAGATTTCCAGCATCCGCAGTATTTTGCTTTTATTTTATATGTACCTGTGCTGCTGCCTTCATTGATCTATGGACAAGTACACCAAGGTCCCTCTGTACTTCCTATGGTCTGACCATCCATTGTATATTCCCTTGCCTTGTTAGTCCTCCCAAAATGCATCACCTCTCACTTCTCAGGATTAAGTTCCATCTGCCACTGCTCCGTCCATCTTACCAGCCCAACTGTATCGTCCTGTAATCTAAGGCTTTCCTCCTCACCATTTACGACTCCGTCACTTTTCGTGCCATCTGCGAACTTACTGATCTTACCTCCTGTATTCACGTCTAAATCATTAATGTACACTACAAATAGCAAGGGTCCCAGCACCGATCCCTGCAGTACACCACTGGTCACAGGCTTCCATTTGCAAAAACAACCCTCGACCATCACCCTCCTACCTCCTTCCACTAAGCCAATTTTGGATCCAATTTCCCAAATTGCCCTGGATCCCATGGGCCCTTACCTTCTTAACCAATCTCCCATGTGGGACCTTATCAAAAGCCTTACTGAAGTCTATGTAGACTACATCAACTGCTTTACCCTCATCTACACATCAAGTCACCTCCTCGAAAAATTCAGTCAAGTTTGTTAGACATGATCTCCCCCTGACAAAGCCATGTTGACTATCCTTGATTTAATCCCTGCCTCTCCAAGTGGAGATTAATCCTGTCTCAGAATTTTTTCCAATAGTTTCCCTACCACTGACGTTAGACTCACTGGCCTATAATTATTATCCATGCTACCCTTCTTGAATAATGGTACCACATTCGCTGTCCACCAATCCTCTGGTACCTCTCCTGTGGCCAGAGAAGATTTGAAAATTTATGTCAGAGCCCCTGCTATCTCCTCCCTTGCCTCACATAGCAGCCTGGGATACATCTCGCCTGGGGCTTTATCCACCTTTAAGCCCGCTAAAACAGCTATTACTTCCTCCCTTTCAATGCTAATTTGTTCCGGTATATCATAATCCCTCTCCCTGATCTCTACACCTGCATCGTCCTTCTCCATAGTGAACACAGATGAAAAGTAATCATTTAAAACCTTACCTATGTCCTCTGGCTCCACACACAGATAGCAACTTTGGTCCTGGGCTCTCCTCTTTCCCTGGTTATCTTCTTTCCCTTAATATACTTGTAAAACGCCTTGGGATTTTCCTTTATCTTGTCTGCCAGTGTTTTTTCATGTCCCCTCTTAGCTCTCCTAATTACTTTTTTTAAGTACCCCCCTACACTTTCTATATTCCTCTAGGGCCTCTGCTGTTTTCAGCATTCTGAATCTGCCATAAGCCTCCTTTTTTTTCCTTATCCAATCCTCTATATCCCTCGACATCCAGGGTTCCCTGGACTTGTTGGTCCTACTCTTCACCTTTACGGGAATATGTCAGACCTGAACACACACTATTTCCTTTCTGAATGACTCCTACTGGTCTGATGTGGAATTTCCTACAAGAAGGTTCTGCCAGTCCACTTTGGCCCGATCTGGTTGGTATTTTGGCTAATACTTATCTCTCAACAAACATTAAAACATGCAATTTACCTCAATGCTGTTTGGGGGAGCCTCCTGCACACAAATTCGTTGCCACATTTCTTACAATGCAAGGGTGGCTACACTCCAAAAGTACTTAATTGACTAAAAACATATCCTGAGCTCATGAAAGGCACCACATAAATGCAAGTCTTTCCTTCTGTCTGCAATGCAACCATGCTGCTATTGACTTTCCACTTTAACTTCTCCCTCCCGTTCCCTATGACATCTCAGGAACAGTATACAAGGCAAATGGCAAAGGTCAACGCAAACTTCAAGAACAATATCTCATCTTTCTCTGAGGTACCCTGCAGCCTCCTAGTCTGAACCTTGACTTCAGTAACTATACCTAGATCCTCATTTCTAAATTCAATTTTATTTCACACCTGATCACTGAGACTTTCCATTTCACCCCATCCTCACATTTTCCCAGCCTTCCTCTTTAGTTATTTAAGAACCCATTATATCTTTGCCTTCCCCCAATTCAGTATTTTTATTTCCGGTTCCCCTATGTCCTTTTCCATAACTACCTTAAATCTTAGAGTTATCGTCACTATTCCAGAAATGCTCCACCACTGCCACTTCTACCACTTGTCCGGCTTCATTCCCTCGGATTCGGTCCAATATCGCGTCTCCTCTTGTAGGACTGTCTAAATGCTGGTTCAAAAAGCTCTCCTGAATGCACTTTAAGAATTCTGCCCCCTTTAAGCCTTTTGCACCAATACTATCCCCTCTAATATGGGGGAAGTTGAAATCCCCTACTATTATTACCCTATTATTTTTGCACCTCTCTGAGATTTGCCTACATATCTGCGCCTCTATCTTTCCCTGACTGTTTGGAGGCCTGTGGTACACTCCCAGCCAAGTGATTGCCCCCCTTTTTTTTTAGATTCTACCCAAAAGGCCTCATTTGAGGAACCTTCTAAGATATCATTCCCACCTTACTGCAGCAATTGACTCCTTAGTCAAGAGTACCATGCCACCTCCTCTTTTACACCCTCCCCTATCACGTCGGAAGATTCTATACCCTAGGATATTGAGCTGCCAGTCCTGTCCTTCCCTCAACCATGTCTCTGTGATAGCAATAATATCATATTCCCAAGTGTAAATCAATGCCCTCAATTCATCTGCCTTATTAGTAAGACACCTTGCGTTAAAATAGATACAATCCAGCTTTGCATTATTTTCTTGTGCCTTAACAGGTCTATATTTGCTCTGACTTCCAGACGGACTTAGTTTCTCTTCTATATTTGATTGTACATCACCCCCTACTGTACCTCCACTCTGTATCCCATCCCCCTGCCAAATTAGTTTAAACCCCATTTCCCCTCTTTCCTCCCCCCCCCAACAGCACTAGCAAACCTCCCAGCAAGGATGTTGGTCCTGTTCCGGTTCAGGTGCAACCTGTCCAATTTGTACAGATCCCACCTTCGCCAGAAACAGACCCAGTGATCCAGGAAACTAAAGCCCTCCCTCCTGCACCATCTGTTCAGCCACGCATTCATCTGCTCTATCCTCCTATTTCTACACTCACTAGCACGTGGCACTGGGAGTAATCCTTTGAGGTCCTGTTTTTTAATCTGTCTAGCTCCCTAAATTCTTGTTGCAGGACCTCATCCCTCTTTCTACCTATGTCATTGGTACAAACGTGGACTAAGACCTCCGGCTCTGCACGCTCACCCTCCAGAATGATATCCATGATGCTTGCGCCAAGGAGGCAACATACCATCCTGGAATCACGTCTGCGACCACCGAAATGCCTTTCTGTTCCTCTAACCATAGAATCCTGTACCACTATTGCAATCTTGTCCCTTTTTCTCCATTTCAGCACAGCTGTGTTACCCATGATGTTCCAGCCATGACTCTCTGTGCCCTCTCCAGAGGAACCCTCTTTCCCATCAGTACTCAGAACTGCATATCGGTTAGAAAATGGAATGTCCTTTGGGAACTCCTGCACTACCTGCCCTGACCTCTTTGTCCATCTGGCAGCCACCCAGTTCTCCTCTCTTTCTCCCCACCCCCCCCCCCCCCCCCCCTCCCCTCCCCTCCCCCCGACATTTCTTCGATTGCAATTCCCCATACTGCATTTCATCATTGTATGAATAATGTCTACAGATTGCACAAATGTTGTAGCCATGATGATTGGACGTCATGTACTTAGAAACATAATTACTTTGAAGTGGTGGCTTTTGGGTGGTATCTACTACTTCTCAGCCCATTCCCATCTCTATTCTCAAGTGAGTAGGGGTAGGACAGGTTGTGGGTATTAATCTTGGAACATATTGTGATTATTCCCATCCTTTAGCGAGTGCATGGTGTTACAGTAACAATTCTGCATCATCATCCTTAAGGTTGCCTGTGTTAAGTGAATTACAGAAAGCTGATTAAAAACACTGAAAACATTTTTACTTTTCAGAAGGAGAGTTGTTTGGATGAAGAAGGCACTACATGTTTTATTGCTGACAACATTGTGCCGTGATCTATAAATTATTAGAATACTTCCAGCTTTGGGTCGTTCCTGAAAGAAGTGATGGGATGCTATTTGAATGCTGTTCGTTTCAAAATAAAGTCTTGTGGGTTTCTTGTAGCATTCTTTGTACCATGAGAGTGGGCCAGAAACTTGGAAAGGATCAATGACAGCATGCTGAGTTTAAAGGCCATCCAGTAAGGGATAATAAGAAGTAACTTGCATTTATTTCTACCTTTCATAACCTCAGACATTGCAAACTCTCACACCTGGTTAAGTACTTTTGATGTATAGTTACTAATGTAATTTCAGCAAATGCAGCCGCTGATTTGCACACAGCAAGTTCCCGCAAACAACAATGAAATAATGGCTAAATAATCTATTTCACTGCTGGTGTAGGGACAAATATTGATCAGTACACAGGGAGAATTCTCCTCTCCTTTAAATAGCGCAATGGGATCTTTTACATCCACCTGAAAGGGCAGACAGGGCCTCGGTTTATTGTCTCCTCCAAAACAACGCACCTCCGAAGGTGCAGCATTCCCTCAGTGCTACACAGAGCGAGAGTTTAGATTGTGATAGAGTCTCCAAAATGAGACGTGAACCCACATCCTTCTGACTCAAAGGTGAGAGTGCTACCACATTTTTTACCTGTAAGGATACACGCTACTTACCCAAGTCTGATAAACTTGGGTGCAAGTTGGACTTCCAATTCTCAGTTTATGAACAGAGTGTTGCTAAGTTTACAACTGTAGTATACATAGAACCACCTTATCCATTAGGACATTGGGCTAGAGTTATTTGGAGAGAAATTGAGAAAATTTCTCGCTGTTGGTGATGGTTAACTAACGGTGTCTGGCTCAGCTATTGAGGGGCATTGATAGGATAGATGGAACACACTGCCTGAAGGGGTGATAGAGGCAGGAACACTCACGACATTCAAGAAATATTTAGATGAGCACTTGAAACGCCATAACATACAAGGCTACGGGCCAAGTGTGGGGAAATGGGATTAGTTAGGGCGGGTGCTTGATGGTCGGCGCAGGCGCGTTGTGCTGAAGGGCCTGTTTCTGTGCTGTAAAACTCTGACACTAGGTATCACATTACTAAGTCTGTCAGAGATGGTTGATCTTGTTTCAATTTCCCATTCCGGGCATGTTGCCTCCGATCTCTCACCAAAGCCTCAGGAGGATAATTGCCGCTAAGGGGCCAAATCGTAGTGCACATCTAGCTGCCTTAAGTGCAGTGTGTGTAGTATTGATCTGCTGCTATACAGAAAAGTGAACATTCAAGCAAAAATTATATTTTAGCAATTAAAAACTATTTGTCACTGGTATTGTAAATAATGAGATCCATTGTAGGATTTCTTTTTGTGTTACATTTAACCTGTGGAAGGGTTGGATGTATAATCTCAAATTTGGTCTATTGTGGCTCTACCATACCTGTTCAAAGATACTGTATTTTAAATAGTGATCCTCTTTTATTTACTATGAGCTAAGTATCTCTATTAGTGACATGTACTGTGCAGGATAACTGTAAATGTGTGTTCTTTTCTAGGTTGTCATAAAATCTGTTGTTCTTGTGGTTAAGATGTGCGATGAGATAATTAGTAGGGAAAGTAAAACAACGTAGTGGTTACTGCACATGGCAGATGGGTAAGGATGGTTCCAGTTGTGTGGATAAACTGGAGAAGTTGGTGTGGTTCTCCTTAGGGCAAAGAGGAAATTTGATAGAGGTGTTTAAAATCATAAAGGGTTTGGGGTAAATGAAGAAAAATTGTTTCCAATGGCTGAAAGGTCAATAACCCGAGGGCACAGATTTAAGTTGATTGGCAAACAACCAGAGGTAACATGAAGAAATACTTTTTTATACAATGAATGATTAGGATTTTGAATGCACTGCATTCTGGTGGAAATAGATTCAATAATAGCTATAAAAAGGGAATTGGATAAATACATGAAGGAAAATTTGCAGCGATATGGGAGGAGAGCGGGGGACCTGGGCTAACTAGATTGCTCATTGAAAAAGTCTGTGCAAATTTGGGACAAATGGCTCCCTTCTGTACTGTATTATTTTATAATTTTAATTCCTTCCTGATCCCTGATGATTACTGTTAAATTTATGTAATGTGTGTCGCGCATGGCTCAATTGGTAGCGCACTCACCTCCGAGTCAGATGTTTGTGGGTTTATATCCCAGGGTCTGAGCACAAAGATCAAGGCTGACACTCTTGTACAGTACTAGAGTCATGGTCATTTACGGCACAGAAGGCAGTCATTCAGCCCATTGAGTCCATGCGGCTCTCTGCAGAGCAATCTAGTAAGCCCTACTCCTCCGCTTGATCCCCATAGCCTTGCAAGTTTGTTTCCTTTAAGTGACCATCACATTTCCTTTTGAAATCATTGTCTCCGCTTCCACCACCCTCGTGGGCAGCGAGTTCCAGGTCATTACCATGCGCTGTGTAAAAAAAAAAAGTTCTTCCTCGCATTCCCCTTGCATCTGCTGCCCAAAACCTTCAATCTGTGTTCCCTGGTCCTTGTACCATCAGTTAATGGGAGCAGTTTTTCTTTGTCTAACTTATCTAAGCCCGTCATAATCTTGTACACTATCAAATCTCCCTTCAATCTCCTTTGCTCCAGGGAGAACAACCCCAGCTTTTCCAACCTCACCTTGCAACTAAGGTCCCCCATCCCTGGAGTTGTTCTCCATCATAAGATCAGAAGTGGGGATGTTCGCTGATTGGTTCTGAACATCGTACATTTGCAACTGCTCAGATACCGATGTAGTCTGTGTCCACGTGCAGTAAGACCTGGGCAACATTCAAGCTTGGGCTGATAAGTGGCAAGTCAAATTCACGCCACACAAGTGCCAGGTAATAATGATCTCTAACAAGAGAGAATCTAACCATTTCCCCATGACATTAAACGGCATTACCATCGCTGAATCCCCCACTATCAACATCCTGGGGGGGTTATCATTTACCAGAAACTGCAGAGGACCAGTCGCATAAATACTATGCAGGAACATACCCAAGGACTGGGATTAGCAAGGACACCTGGTGTGGTAAGCAACATCCAGTTTTAAATGGGTATAAAGATTGCTTCAATTAAGATGCGTAGCATTAAATCCACTACGCTATGTGTTTCAACCTTGGTCTACCTCGCCAAGGTCAAAGCCAACCTGCTGTTTGTGCAGGAGTATGGAATACCACACCTCAACACCTGCCGGCAATGGTTGCGATGGTGGTCCCATGGGCCATCGATCTAGTCAGGGGGTAATGATACCCGTTCCTCCGGCCTGAGTATTCTGCTGCTGGGGAGGTAACTTCACCATGTCCGAAGTTAAGGAGGTGGTGGGCGGTCGCCTCCTCGTAGCAGATACAATGTACAACAGTGCTCCACTCCAGTTGATCAACTTGTGCACCCCGGTTCAATGCAGCGAGCGGCTGACCGTCTTCCAGCAGCTCTCACTACTGCTGGCGACATCCAGGCCGGTCATTCTAGGCGGTGACTTCAACTGCATTATTGCAGCTGGACGATCTGGCAGTGATGACAGCAAACTGGACACTACGTCTAGATTCCTAATGGAAACAGTAAAAGATGCCAAGTTGCACGACGTCTTCAGTAAACCTGCAGATGGAGTGCAGCGTAGATACACCTGGTCAAGATCGGACGGGTCTGCCCTTTCCAGGATTGACTTCCTGTTTGTGTCCCGTGCTATCACGGTCAGATCCACCGACGTCAAGCCGGGGTTCTTCTCTGACTATTGCCTCTTACTGCCGACTGTCACTTACAGGACGACCAACAGGTTGGCAGGAGGACATGGAAGCTCAATGCTACACTGCTAGCCCCAGAGAACGTTGAGGAACTCAAAAGGGATTACAAAGGTTGGAGAACCGTGAAACCCCTCTTTGAGTCTCCAGTTCACTGGTGGGAGGCGATCAAAGAGAACATCAAGAGGTTCTTCATCCACAAAGGTGCTCAGAGGGCGAGAGAGAGAGACAGAGGGAAATGTCCCAACTCCAGAAAAGAATGCAAAATCTGCTCCGGTTACAGTCAATGGGGGTCGAGGTAAAGGAGGATCTCCAAGAGGTGAAGAGTCAGCAGTCCTCGCTCTTTGCCACGGAGGCCTCCAAGATCATCTTCCGGTCCAGAGTCCGCTCCGTTGAGCAGGCTGAGACGTGCTCCCGTTTCTTTTTTCAAAAGGTACACAGAGAGAGCTCGGTGATCAGCAGCCTGAAGGAAGAGGGTGGTTTGGTAACATCTTTGCAGTTCAACATACTAAGGATCAGCAAATCCTTTAATGCTGGGCTGTATGACTTGAAGCCCATGGACAGCACAGCTTTACAGTCCTTCCTGTCGTCTATCATGGAGGTCTTAGATGACAGCATGAGGGAGAGACTGGACAAACCACTAACGCTGGATGAGCTGACAAATGCGGTCAGGTCTGTCGAAACGAGTAAAACTTCCGGAAGTGACGGCTTACCGGTTGAGTTGTATTCAGCTCTGTGGGACTGGGTCGGCCCAGACCTACAAGAAGTATACGAGAGTATGCTTCTGGCCGGCAGCATGTCAGAATCCATGAGGAAAGGCATCATCACCCTCAAAGACAAGCGGAAGGGGGAGAGGGCAGAAATCAGAAGTTGGCGGCCCATCTCACTGCTTAATTTTGACTACAAGTTTCTGTCCCAAGTTATCGCCAGTCGGGTTAAGTCTGCTCTGGAGTTGGTGGTTCACCCTGACCAGACCTGTACTGTACCCGGCAGGAAGATCTCTGATAGTCTTGTGCTACTCAGGGATGCGATCGCCTATGTACGGGACAGGAGGGTGGACACCTGCCTCATCAGCTTGGACCAGGAGAAGGCTTTTGACAGGATATCGCGCACCTCTATGATGGAGGTGCTCTCCAAAATGGGGTTTGGGGAGGGAATCTGCAATTGGATCACACTGCTCTACACAAACATCAGTAGTGCAGTCTCAATCAATGGGTGGGAATCAAAGTTTCCCGATCCAATCTGGAGTCAGACAGGGTTGTCCTCTCGTTTGTTTCTTGTATCGAACTTTTTGCTGAGTCCATTAGGAAGGATGCGGGCACAAGAGGGCACAATCCCAGGCAGCGGAGGCACTCAGGTAAAAACCTCCCTGTACATGGACGACATTGCCGTCTTCTGCTCAGATCCGCTGTCCGTTCGCAGAGTGGTGTGCATCTGCGACCAGTTCAAACTGGCCTTGGGAGCCAAAGTCAACCATGGCAAGAGTGAGGCCGTGTTCTTTGGGAACTGGGCCGACCAATCCTTTGTCCCCTTCATAGTCAAGTCAGACTACCTGAAGGTGCTGGGGCTATGGTTCGAAAGGGCTGGAGCGTGCGCCAAAACCTGGAAGGAGCGAGTAGCCAGGGTACACCATAAACTGAGCATGTGGGAGCAGCGATCTCTCTCCATTGTGGGTCATCAGGTGCGAGGTGCTCACATTGTTGCTGTATGTGGCGCAGGTCTGGCTTATACCCCCCTCTTGTGCCGTGGCGGTCACCTGTGCTGTTTTCCGCTTTATCTGAGATCCAAAACGGACCGGGTCCGGAGGGATACTTCAGACCTCTGGATAAGGGTGGGAAAAGTGTACCCAATATCACCCTCAACTGATGACCACCTTCGTGTGCAGCTACGTCAAGCTGTGCGTACGTGCTGAGGTTCTGTCTGTCCCCGATGTTGAGAAGGAGGGTCTGGTCACATTGCCGCGGAACACTCCATCCAGTTGGACCGTGCCGTACCACCTATCCTTCCTGGGAAAGTTTCTGCCGGAAAACACCTTTGACCACCAACCCATCAGGCAGTGGTCTGCATGGAATTTCCTCAAGGCCCTACGGGGAAAGGAGATGGTGGATCCTGTTGGATGGTTTCCTGAGCAGACTGCGAAAGTCATTTGGCAGAATGCCTCATCACCAGAACTTTCAAACAAGCATCAAAATGTAGCTTGGCTGGTGGTGAGAAGATCCTTCCTGCACGCCCGGAGTCTCACCCCTCCACAAGCTGCCCTCGAGGTGACTGTGGTTGGGAAGAGACAGTAGCCCACCTCCTTCTGGAATGTGTCTTTGCAAAGCAGGTGTGGAAAGAGATGCAGTGGTTTTTGTCGAGGTTCATCCCAAGCATCTCTGTAACACAGGAGTCTGTGCTCTGCAGGCTGTTCCCAGGGATGCATACCGAGATAAACATCGACTGCTGTTGGAGGACCATCAATTTGGTGAAAGATGCTCTTTGGCCTGCCTGAAACTTGCTGGTCTTCCAGCGCAAAGAGTTGTCCACGGCCGAGTGCTGCAGACTAGCACATTCCAAGGTCCAGGACTATGTGCTAAGGGACGCACTAAAGCTTGGGGCAGCCGCTGCAAAGGCTCAATGGGGAAAGACCACTGTGGATGGTCCTCCCACCAAAGTGAAGTGAGGGGCTGAACCCATGGGAAACACCTTGGGCTGTATACACCAAATATGGTTTTGCTGTAAAGTGTACCTGGCAGGTAAAATGGAATGGAAGGGTTGTGAGGCAACTCACTCCTGTATTGAAGAAAAGTGATTTCCTTTGCACTTTTTGGAATGTCAACTTGGTGCTATTTTGAACTGTTTTGTAATTTTTTTTTTGAGTTTTATGAATAAAGTATATTTTGGAAAAAAATAAATACTATGGCTACAAGAGCAGGTCACAGACTGGGAATTCTGTGGCGAGTAACCCACCTCCTGACTCCCCAAAACCTGTTCGCCATTTTATTTTATTTTTATTTATTTATTTTATTTAGAGATACAGCACTAAAACAGGCCCTTCGGCCCACCGAGTCTGTGCCGACCAACAACCACCCATTTATACTACCCCTGCAGTAATCCCATATTCCCTACCACCTACCTACACTAGGGGCAATTTACCATGGCCAATTTACCTATCAACCCGCAAGTCTTTGGCTGTGGGAGGAAACCGGAGCACCCGGCGAAAACCCACGCGGTCACAGGGAGAACTTGCAAACTCCGCACAGGCAGTACAAAGAATTAAACCCGGGTCCCTGGAGCTGTGAGGCTGCAGTGCTAACCACTGCGCCACTGTGCCGCCATCTACAAGGCTCGAGTCAGGAGTATGATGGAATACTCTCCACTTGCCTGGATGAATGTGGCTGCAACAATACTCCGGAAGCTTGACATCATGCAGGATAAAGCAGCCCGCTTGATCGGCGCCCCATCCGCCACCTTCAACATTCACTGCCTCCATCACCACCGCACAGTGGCAATAGTGTGTGCCATACATAAGATGGACTGCAGCCTTTGATAGCACCTTCTAAACCCGTGACCCCTTTACTTGGAAGGATAAGGGCAGCAGATGCATGGGAACACCACCACCTGCAAGTTCCCCTCCAAGCCACACACCATCCTGACTCAGAACTATATTGTCATTCCTTCGCTATTGCGGGATCAAAATCCTGGAACTCCCTCCCTAACAGCACTGTGGGTGTACTCACACCGGTTGGACTGCAGCAGTTCATGAAGGCAGCTTACCACCTTCTCAAGGGCAATTAGGGATGGGCAATAAATGCTGGTCTTGCCAGCGATGCTTGCATCCCATGAAAGAATTAAAAAAAAAACGCAATTCTAGTAAATCTTCTCTGCACCCTCTCAAGGACCCTCACATCCTTCCTGAAGTGTAGTGACCAGAACTGGACACGGTGCTCTAGTTGGGGCCTAGCCAGAGCTTTATAAAGGTTCAGCATAACTTCCCTGCTTTTGTACTCAATGTCTGTATTTATGAAGCCCAAATCCCAAATGCTTTGCTAACCAGAGTCTCATTATGGCCTGCCACCTTCAAAGATTGATCCACAAGCACCCCCAGGTCCCTCTGTTCCTGCACACTCTTTAAAACTATGCCATTAAGTCTATATTGCCTCACCCTATCCTTTCTGCCAAAATGCATTGCCTCACACTTGTTGGCACTAACTTCCATCTGCCATTTGTCTGCCCATTCTGCTAACCTACCTGTGTCCTGTTACAGGCGGTTCGTATCATCCTCACTGCTTGCCGCTCCTCCAAGTTTGGTATTATTGCCAAACATTCTAAATCTACTCTATTATATGTATTTATATGTGGCCAAAAATGTAGTGGTCCTGGCACTGACCCTTGGGAAGCACCACTCACTGTCAACCATGCTCCACTGAAGGAGTGCTGCACTTTCGGAGGTGCCATCTTTCGGACAAGATATTAAACCGAGGTTTCGTCTGTCCCCTCAGGTGGACGTAAAAGATCCCGTGGCTTTATTTTGAAGAGGAGAAGGGAGCTGGACCCCTGTGTCCTGGCCAACATATATCTTTCAGTCAACATCTCAATCAGATTATCTGCCGTTAACACTTTGTTGTTTGTGGGAGCTTGCTGTCTGCAAATTGGCTGTCATGTTTCCTATATTACAACAGTGACTGCACTTCAGAAGTATTTGATTGGCAGTAAAGCTCTTTGGGATGTCTTGTGATCATGAAAGGCACTATATAAATGCAAGTTGTTTTTAGCCAAACCTCAATGTTCGTGATTTTATTTATGCTATGGAGACGAGTAACTTCCACCTTCAAATAGCGTAAATCTGATAATGACAAAGATACTGAAGCAAAAGGTATGAAGTGCATCATTGCCAGCATTCAGTCTGCCTGCTTAATTAGGCAAGTGTCTGCTGCAAGCTGGTTGCATCACCTACAACACTATAATTACAACAGTTAGTGTAGCTATAGTTTTCACAATCCTGTACTTGAAAGCTTTGAGTGGAAAATGATTTTTAAAGGTGTGTACCTTCTGATTCACCCAGTTTAGCTCTGATTTGCCATAACATTATGACAAAGTTAAGCTCCCACAGATGAGTACCTCAATTCTTGACTCCATCAACCTCCTTTGCCCCATGTTAAGCTAAGTCTTGAATCTTGGCACACTGCTGAACCCAATAGTGACTTCTTTTCCTATGTTGGATGTAACAAGGCTGGTTTCTTCCATTTCCACAGCATTGCTTGTCCCCATGCATGTTGCTGAAAACATAGACCATGCCTTCTGAGTCTTGTCTTCATTAATACTCTTCTACTCAGTGCCAACATATCTACCATTCACAAATTCTAATTTATTTAGAATGCTTTGGCCCAAGTCATCACCCGCGCCAAATCCTGTACTCCCACCATCTTTGTGCTGTAAGGCCCACTGATTCCCTGTCCCACTGAATTGATATAAAGATTTCTCACTTGCTTTCAATAACTTCCATGGCCCGTGAAACCATCCCAGCTTATTTACCTTTTGTTTCTCTGATGCCATTTATTTTTCTGCTTACTCTTCACTGCCATTGGTTGCTGCTTGTGTGGCCTTGATCTCTAGATCTTTCTTTTAGCTTTCAAAAACTGATGTCCCAGCCTTTTTTCACTTTTTCTTTTATCCTCTTGCTTGGCATCCACTGTTCTCTTCCTTGGGAAAGTGCTTTGAGACATGTTTCCATACTTCAATGCTGTAGAAATAAAGCTTAATTTTTATGTATCAATTATATGCATTAACTAAGAATGAAATGTATTAGAATATTCAGTATTTTCTCTGGTTTAGTATTTAATCTATTCACATACTTGCGGGGAAGGGAGGGAAAATTCATGCTGTTGATGTGGTTGCTTATGGGTTAGTCATTTCTCCTCGTATATGGAGCTGGGTTTCTGTCTTTAGCAACATGATATCCTAAGGCCCATCCAGGTGATGTATTGATATTGCAGAATAACTGGATGACACAAACGTTTTTGAATAGTGCTACAAAGAACACCAGATAGACCATTGTGCTCTTTGAGTAATGCCATTACTGCCGCACCCCTGCTCTTTCCCTATAGCCCTGAAAATTTTTCCATTTCAAATATATATCCAATTTCCTTTTCAAAGTTGCTGTTGAATCTGCATTCAGCACCCTTTCAGGCATTACATTCTACCTTATAACTTGCTGTGTAAAAATAATTCTCCTGATCTCCTTTTTCCAATTATCTTAAAACTGTTTCCACTGGTTATGACCCATCTATCAGTGGCAACTGTCTCTCCTTATTTACACTATCAACACCCCCTCATAATTTTGAATGACTCTTGTAAAATCTCCCATTAGCCTTCTCTTCTCAGAGGAGCCATCCCAGCATCTCTCGTCTCTTCATGTAACTTAAGTCCTTCATCCCTGATATTCTGGTGAATCTCCTCTGCACATCTCCAAGGTCTTTGACATTCTTCCTAAAGTATGGAGTCCAGAATTGCAGACACTACACCAGCTAATACCTAACGAGTCATTTATAAAAGTTTGTCATAACATCCTTGCTTTTGTATTCTATATCACTATGAATCCAAGGATCCTATAAGCTTTTTTCTAAATCAACTTTATCAACTTGTCTAGCCACCTTCAAAAATTTGCATTTGAATGAATCAGTACTGTTTTGCTTCTACCATGTCCCGAGGAAGCCTGTTCCACTGACTACTCATTCACTGAAATATTGTTTCCGCAAATTAGTTTGAATTTATCCTCCCTGAAGCACAGACCGTGTCCTCTGCTGCTATTTTTCTGGTCCCTTCAGAATCCCAAAAACAGCAATCCTCTCCCCTCACAAACTTCCTTTTACCAAGGAGAATATACCCAATTTGCATAACTGCTCCTCACAATGCAGCCCCTCTCTCCCCTCATTCTGGTTGCTCTCTTCTGAAATCCTTTTTATAGCTGCAATATACTTTTTGTGCTGTGGTGACCGCAACTGCACACAGCATTCTAAGTGCAGTCGCACCAATGATTTATAAAGTGGCAGGATTACATCACTATTTGGCTCAACATTGACCTTGCATCCCAACATCTGAGTAGCTTTACTCTGTT
The DNA here is from genome assembly GCF_036365525.1 of Heterodontus francisci. Taxonomy (NCBI): domain Eukaryota; kingdom Metazoa; phylum Chordata; class Chondrichthyes; order Heterodontiformes; family Heterodontidae; genus Heterodontus; species Heterodontus francisci. Next base: position 30,053,915 of record NC_090384.1, read on the forward strand.
ACTGAACATTATTACAATAGCTTCAATTTATTGTCAATCAGGACCCCATTTACTGGTGCTCTCCCGTAAGTTCCCCATTTACTGGTGCCACCTTCAAATTATATTTACTGTTTTCCTCCAATTCACCCATTTATTAGTGCCGTTTCCTAATTGACCCATTTGCTGCTGCCCTCCTCCAATTCTCACTTCTGCTGCTGCCCTCCCCACTCTGTTTCTCTTCCACCCCACCACCTCCCACTCGCTGTTTCAATATTTAGCCTTGATCAGGAGGAATTGTCTTCCAAGAAGTGATTGTAGTAGATGCTAATATTATGGTATTGGAGCGGATCAGGACCTTGTTTTGGCTGTTCTGTCACTCCTCCTTGCGACAGTTGAGCCAGATGAATGTCCTTCCATACCACCTGATTAGTCCTTGGTCTGCAGGTAAAGATTTTAAAGATTTTTCAAATATGTTCCACCCCAGAATATTTTAATAACGCTATATTCAGTGGCCGGCTTAATTACATTTGTCACATCTCCAACAAGAGAGAATCCAACCATCTTCCCATGATATTCAATGGCATTACCATCGCTGAATCCCCCGCTATCAATATTCCAGAAACATTGACCAGAAACTGCACTGAACCAGCCAAATAAATACTGTAGCTTCAGGAGCAGGTCAGAGGCTGGGAATTCTCTGGTGAGTAACTCGCCTCCTGACTCCCCAAAGCTTGTCCACTATTTAGAAGGCACAAGTCAGGAGTGTGATGGAATACTCTCCACTTGTCTGGATAAGTGCAGCTCCAACAACACTCAAGAATCTTGACACCATCCAGGACAAAGCAGCCTGCTTGATTGGCACTTCATCCACTCTCTTCACCACCGATGCACAGTGGCAGCAGTGTGTACCATCTACAAGATACACTGCAGCAATGCACCAATGCTTCTTCAACAGCACCTTCCAAACCCACGACCTCTACCACCTAGAAGAACAAGGGCAGCAGATGTATGAGAACACTACTGCCTGCAAGTTCCCCTTCAAATGACACACCATCCTGACTTGGAACTATATTGCCGTTTCTTCACTGTTGCTGGGTCAAAATCCTGGGACATCTTCCTAACGACATTGTGGGTGTACGTACACAACACGGAATGCAGCGATTCAAGAATGTGTGGCTCACCACCACCTCAAGGGCAGTTAGGGATGAGCAGTAAATGCTGGCCTCGCCAGCGATGCCTACATCCCACGAAAGAATTAACAAAAGGCCTAGTATTGAAATGCTGGGTACATTATGGTAATTATTTCTATGTTTGTAAATGCAAATGCTGTAGAAACTGAGAAAGGGACCTTGAGAACTTTGTCTAAAGAACAAATGAGAGTACATCTGTGAAATGCTGCCTTCTCTGTTTTCTCCCTCTGCTGTGCCCTCCCCCCCCCCCCCCCCACCCCCACACGCATCTTGTTGCGAGGGCCCGTGTCAGCATAATATGGCTACCGAAGGAAGAACTGATGTAACACAGGTCATTGGCAAGGCATGATAGTGAAACCGAAGATGTATAAGGTGTTGCACCTAGCTGCTTTCATGACTTCTGCCATGATCATCCACAAATGATGCCCATAGTATACAATCTCACACTTATGTAACTTTAATGTTATTGTGGTGAGGTAGAGGTGAGAGAGGCTACTGCAAAATGTACTTTGATGTTGCCAGACAAACCCCACCTGCCAAGACTGAGGCACACATTATTTCGCCACATGAACATTAAAACTTTAAAAATTGCAATCTGACTGAAAGGACATTTGCAGCGTACCAGACGATGTGGAAACAAAGTGAGCCAATCCCTGTTCCTCCAATACACACAAGTCGTCAGACCAGTTTTAGTCACATGACTGGCTGTTGCAGAGTTTGTGAACTCCCAACAAAGGATTAGAACAGGGAATGTCGTGTGCTCATGGACTGAGAAGATCTTTGCTTGTTTGTCTGCCTGCCTGCCTTCATCTCTTCCCACGGAACTGAATCTTGTGAAAACACGTGAAATTCAAAGAGAGAAGGGTTTGCCACCTGAACAAAATTTTAAGATGATTACTGGGCCCCAATGAATTGCAAGACCATATCTTCAATCAAGGACTACAGCGAGCTCGAGAAATAGTAACAAGATATTGCCTCAAGCTTTTCTACTTTTCTGTTCCTATCTGCATGTTTATATCGCGTGTGAATGTTAGCGCGAGTGCCTCGCATATCTGCAAGCGTGAACTGTATTAGAGTTTAAGTTTAAGGTTTTTATAAATTTCCTCTTTCTGCTTTAAACCAAAGAAAGCCTGTGTGTGTTTAGTTCTTTGTCTTACAATTGGAAACTGTGAACATGAATTCACAAAAAGGGGAGCTCAAAACAGTGTGTTTAAAATTAAACCCTGTTGTAATAACAGCAGGTAAAGACAGCCAAAGACCCCTAGACACATTGCTCACCTAGTTATAACATTGTGGAATGGTCTGAAAATAACAAAACCAGTAAACCGATCTAGACTTTTAGAAACATACAGATGTGCAACACAGAAGGTGGCTATTTGGTCCACCATGTCCGTACCTGCTGAACAGGAGCTTTCCTGTCTAAGCCAGCTCTTGGTCCGTAGCCCTGTAGGTTATGGCACCTCAAGTGCATATCCAAGTGTTTTTTAAATGTGGTGAGGGTTTCTGCCTCTACCACCCTTTCAGGCAGTATGTTCCAGACCCTCGCCACCCTCTGGGTGAAGAAAATTACTCCTCATTTCCCCTCTGATCCTTCTACCAATTACTTTAAATCTATGCCCTGGATATTGACTTCTCTGCTAATAGAAGTAGGGCCTTTCTATTGTTACGATCAAGGCTGGAGAAATGCACTGTCTTTCTCTAGTTCCACTTCTCCACAGGTCACAACATATATTTTAAATGTTTACCCAGTTACTGATACAGCCAATTATGTACTCTTCTTATTTCAGAATAAAATCCACCAACCAGGTTTCTTTAATAAACAACAAAATTATCAATTTGTTATAAAATAAGACTTATCCAGTAAAGATGCCAAGCGTTAACACAGATTCAAATATGAAAGTTCCCTTAAATTAGCTCAGCGCAAACACGCACACACATACCCCAGTTAAAGAAAAAATAAAGAAGTTTTCTCTGCAGAGATCTCCTTACAAAAAAACGACAAAAAATACTTTGGCCAAATAATTGTTAATTCTTGAAAGAGAAGATATGGAATGATATCAGTTGTCCCTTTATTCTGGCGTTCCAGATACGCGTAGGCTGTCACTGGGATTTTTTGGAGCAGTTCTCTTCGAGCGAAGTTGAGGATTAGTCTGGCAGGCTTTCCAGGAGAAATGCGGCAGCAGGGATTTCAGCTCACACTGGACTCTCAGGATTTCTCAGAGAGGTGGAGAAATGATGAACTGGTGTCTTCTCTCTAGCAGGCTGATCTCCAACTGAATCAAAACAATCTAAATCTTGACATGTCACTTCTCTGTAAACAACTCCCCCTAGTCAACAAGGGTCCTGTTTACTTAGCTGAAGATATGTGACTTCCAGTAAGTGTTTTTAAACCAAGTCCCAAAGTCCTTCCAGTGACCTTTTTTTAAAAAAAAACAAAGTCCAGCAGCTCCTCAGATTTCCACACTTGTACCCACAACTCCTCAAAATTACTAAAACATGGAAACACCTTCATAACACCAGCCACTCTATCTCGACCCCTCATAATTTTATATACCTCAATTAATCGCCCCTCAGTCACTACTATTCCAAACAAAGCAACCTCAACCTATCCAATCTTTCTCAGCAACTTTTAAATTCCTAATCAACTCATTCAGAATACTGTGGCTGGTGTCCTTATCCACAGATTCCTGTCTTAGTTTAAGGGTTCTTCTGGCTGTTAAACAAAATATATGGACCAATAATGTCATTGCACCTTGTTCCCTGTATTATTGGCCATGGAGGCTTGAGGTTTTTATTTTGCATCTAAAGCACACCGTATGTTAAATTGCATCTGGACAGTACGTGACGCGTCGCGTGCCAGTGCACAAACCCTAAGCTCGTGATTGCCCCCAAAGATACCAAATTAGGTGGACACTCTGTGATGTGCCTAATGTCGCACTCTCCTTTTATGGCCCATGCTTTTTTTCAAAAAAAAATTATTTTGCCACAGTTGCTTCCCACATTTCCACCCCTAGTTCTTTTTCCCTTGCTTCCCCCCCTCTTCCCAAAAAAGACTGCTGTCCCTCAAATTATGCCTCATGTTTTCAGAAATTCATGTATATTTCCCTGGAGCACAAAAAAGTTATTATGAGCTGACCTCATTGTCAAGCTGCTTATTAGTTTAAAGGTACATGCAACTCTAAAGGGACAGCTTTCCTGGTCGTTCTGTGTTGGGATTGAATTATCAGTCTGCATTGTATATAACATGAAAGAACACATGAATCATTGTGTCCTCTTTTCCTTACAATATCTGAGCATTTCTGTTAAAACGAGCACAAGGTTAATCCTCAGTACAATAACAGTTTCTGCTTTAGCCTGTGTGATGTCAGTGACCTGTGTAACTTTCATGTGAATTAATGTTATAGCACAAAAGGGGGCCATTTGGCCCATGGTGTCCATGCCAGGTCTGTAAGAGCAATTCAGCTAGTGTCACTTACCTGTAGCCCTACAAATTTTTTCTCCAGATAATTATTCAATTCCCTTTGAAAACCACGATTGAATCTGCCACCACTACTCTTGAAGTGCCTCAACTACAGGAGGCAGAGGGTGATGGTCAAGGGTTGTTTTTGCAATTGGAAGCCTGTGATCAGTGCTGGAACCCTTGCTATTTGTAGTGTACATTAATGATTTAGACTTGAGTATAGGAGTTTGCAGTTGACATGAAAATTGGTGTCGTAAATAGTGAGGAGGAAAGCCTTAGATTACAGGATGATATAGATGGGCTGGTATGATGGGCAGAGCAGTGGCAAATGGGATTTAATCCTGAGAAGTGTGAGGTGATGTATTTTGGGAGGATTAACAAGGCAAGGGAATATACAATGTTTGGTCTGACCGTAGGAAGTACAGACGGTCAGAGGGACCTTGGTGTACTTGTCCATAGATCACTGAAGGCAGCAACATGGGTAGATATGGTGGTTAGGAAGGCATACGGGATACTTGTCTTTATTAGCTGAGTCATAGAATATAAGAGCAGGGAGGTTATGATGGAGCTGTATAAAACGCTAGTTAGGCCACAGCTGGAGTACTGTGTACAGTTGTGGTTGCCACACTTTGGGAAGGATGTGATTGCACTAGAGATGGTGCAGAGGAGGTTCACCAGGATGTTGCCTGGGCTGGAGCATTTCAGCTATGAAGAAAGGGTTGTTTTCCTCAGAGCAGAGAAGGCTGAGGGAGGGACCCGATTGAGGTATACAAAATTATGAGGGGCATAGATAAGGTAGATAGGAAGAAACTTTTCCCCTCAACTGAGGTGTGAATAACCAGGGGGCATAGATTTAAGGTAAGGGGCAGGAGGATTTGAGGAAAGATATTTTCACCCAGAGGGTGGTTGGAATCTGGAACGCACTGCCTGAAGGGGTGGTAGAGGCAGGAACCCTCACAACATTTAAGAAGTATTTATATGAACACTTGAAACACCATAGAATACAAGACTACGGGCCAAGTGCTGGAAAATGGGATTAGAATAGATAGATGCTTGATGGCCAGTACCAACATGATGGGCCGAAGGGCCTGTTTCTTTGCTGCATAACTCTGACTCTATGACTTCCTTGGTAAAGACAAATGCAAAATACTCATTTAGTAACTGAGCGATGCCCTCTGCTTCGATGGGTAAATCCCCTATTTGTTCCGTAATCGGCTCTACTCGTCCTTTTACCACCCTTTTATTATTTACAGAAGACATTTGCATTCCCTTTTATGTTGCCGCACGTCTTTTCTCATACTCTCTTTGCTGCTCTTATTTCTTTTTTCACTTCCCCTTTGACTTTCTATACTCAGCCTGCTTCTCACTGTATTATCAACCTGATGCACATCCTTTTTCTGCTTCCTCTTGCTCTCCCTCTTTCATCATCCAAAGAGCTGAGGTTGAGCAAGTTGTTTTACTAAAATTCACTGGATTGAGCTTTAAATGAGTAATTTCTGGTAATGAAATTTTATTGCTCAGTGTGCTTGTCATCATGTTCTCCTAACTCATGGTGTGCATTACTCATTAAGCTAATTGAATATTAGTAAATTGGAAAGTTTCCAGCAAATGCTGATGGATGAGAAAACGTGTTTTCTTACCTGCCAGTCGAATATTGGGCTATGAATATGCTGTTATTATCTTTGATTTACAAATGGCTGTTCTTGCAGTCGATCATTACAGCCTTTAGATTCCTGCTACTATTTTCAGGATGACTTAGGCTGCTGGGTGCACGGCCCATGCATCCCTGACTTCAGCACCCAATTAGATGCATCTCCTGATGCTGCCTCTTGCTTCTGTGACTTCAGCACTCAATTAGATGCATCTCCTGATGCTGCCTCTTGCTGGAGTATGGATCCACAGTTTTTGCCTGTCTCCCAATACTTTCCCAAGAGACTAATCGTGTGAGCCGAGATAGTGTTGGCAGGTATTTGTCCATGGTGGACAACAATAACCATTTTCTCAACCAGTGTCTCAATCTGTGCAATTGCATTTGGAGTTGGTGGATGACATTTGGAAACAGGAATTCTAATTTATTTTTCCTCCCTATTCCCTAGTAATGAGTCTTTTTGCAATACCATAACAGTGGCCTGGCTGAGAGCTAACTGCGGAGACTAGCAGTGAGTCTGGACTCTGTGTTTGTATGCGTTAATACTAAATGGATTATACTTTTATCCACTTAATGATTGGAGGACCCTGAGACTAGAATATTCAAGTATCAGGAGTTTACTAGTTCTTTTATCAAATGAATCATCAAATAAAGCACTCCTTACCTCCCAAACTTGATGTTTTTGGAACTTTGAATCCTGCATTCATTATCTTAATTGTAGTGGAAGAATTGTAATAGAAAAAAAAATATGTTGAGAGTGAAAGGAAAAATCGCCTACCGGAAGACCTTTCAACCACGCTGAAAATTAAATCTAAATTTAGCAATTATTTTCTGTGATTTGTTCAAACCATCTCAACAGAATATTGATTGTAGTGCAAATTATTTGTGTGAAATTGGCAACTTGCTTCTCAATAATGCAAAAATTGGCTATTCCTGTTTAAACAGACTTTTGACATTTGTATTGACTTAAGATTGCAATTGCACAGCACTAACTAATTGACCATTTTTATTTTGTTTGTGAACTTTGGTTGAACTTTTCAGCTACTCTTCTGAACTGTAATCTTCCTTGGTGTGCATGCTGTGTGCATTCAAAGAGCTTGAACATTACCTGAGCCTGTTGAATTTAAAGGAGCAGGAGTCATTTAAAAAAAAACGCTAGCATCTTTAAAGAGTTTAGCATAAGGTGAACTTGAAGGGTGGGAAGTCAACCAGGAGAGTTTTGGAACCATCAGGCCTGGAAGCGTCAAAGATGGCTAGGCCCCCATCTTCCAAGAATGAGGCAAATTAATTTTGTCATGAACATTGATTTTAAACTGTTACTGGCTGGAAGAAAGGACTTGTTAAACAGATCACCTGTGGCTGGAAAAGACATTTGCATGTTAACAGACGGTGCTTGGCAGGACAAAGGACCATTCCCTGACACAATGCACCTTGATCAGGTATTGTGTGTAAGAGGAGCATTCCAGAGACTACTAAGGTAATACAATCCAAGACGTGGCCAGACCAGTTAGTCACATGACTAACCTGCTGGGCAACCTGGGTTTTTCTGAATTGTGCAAACCGTTTGAACTCAGTGTCTGTTTGCTCCTGGACTGAGAGAATCTCTCCTGTCTACTCCCATCTCTTTCTCACAAGCTTTTGAATCCACTGAAGCCCAAGAGAGAAAAGTCTCCTACAGCGAACAAGGTTTAAGAAGAATTCTGGGCCCCAACAAAAAGCAAGATCTCCCGACAATCAAAGACTCTACAGTGAGCTCGAAGAACTGTAGCAAAAACTCTTCAGATGTTGCCTCAAACTTCTCCACTTTATTTTTCTTCTGCTTTTTCCTGTCTATTTGCATGTGTGTATCACGTATTCATGCTAGCATGGGCGCATCGTTTATCCGTAGGCATCAACTGAATTAGAGTTTAAGTTCAAGTTTAATAAATTTCAACCTTTCTTTAAACCTAAGAAAACCTGTTTGTGCTGGTTTCTTTGCCTTATAATTGGAAAGGGTGAACAAGGATGCACTAAGGGGGAGCTAAAAACAGTGTGTTTAAAATTAAACCCTGTTGTGGTAAGACCAGGTGAAGGCTGAGAGGGACCCCTAGACACCTTTCTCACCGGGTCATAACAATGGGCAAGTGGTTCAGCAGCAGATGGTGTAAAGTAGGGATGGAGGCAAGTAGTGATATAGTCGTGGAAGTCGGCAGTTTTCAGGATGGAAGGGATATAGGCTGAGGTCAGAATTGAGCAGGTTGCCGAGATTGCAACAGTCTAGTTCAACCTGAGAAGACGCCCAAGGATGTTAAGAGTTGGCAGTGAGAGTAGGAAATTTGTGCTGGGCCAGAAGGCAATTAGTTTGGCTTCCAAAAGTTTAGCTTGGGGAAATTAATAGTTCATCCAAGATTGGCTGTTGATAACAGAGGGAATGGAGGGGTTGAGAGAGGCACAGATTTGCATGTAGCTTCAGAATGTTTCGAAGTGTTTTACAACTAATGCAGTACTTTTGACACGTAGTCATTGTTATGAGAGATGTGGTGGAGAGCTGGGTCACCAGTATATGGGTGCAAGCTGACCCTATGGCTTCAGTTGATGTCCAGGAGCTGCATATAATTAAGGAGGATGAGTAGGCTAAGGATGAATCCTTGGGGGATTCCAGGGATGACTGAGTATGATTGAAAAGAGACATCTCTGGCTATGATTGAATAGATAAGAATGGAAACAAGTGAGGGCAGTCCTATGGAGCTGAACAATGGAAGAGAAACATTAGAGGAAGATTGTATGTTTGACTGTAGTAGGTCAGTAGAATGTTGAGAGAAGAAGCAGTATGGTCCACACTATGCTATTCGTGACTTTAGTTAGAGCGGTTTTGGTGCTAAGGCAGCGGTGAAAACCAGATTGGAGGCAGTCGAATTTTGGAAGAGGTTGGCATGAAATTAGGCAGCGTGATGTTCAAAGAAACAGATTCACATGGGGTGATATTTAGCAAAGGCGGAGGGTCCAAGGGGTGGGTTTTTTGAGGGGAGGATGACTTAGGTTTTGAAAGTTAGGGAGATAGTATGTGAGGAGTGAACTGTTTATGTTAGCTAAAAGAAGGGCCAGTAAGGGAAGCTTGGTGATCAGGAAATTAGTAGGAATGGGGTGAAAGAAACAGGAGGTAGTTTTCCTAGATGTCACATTTGAATTGTGCCTAACGACATTTTGAACAATATAACAACGGGATGAATTAATGGTAGCTGGAGATCTGTCACTGGTGGCGGCAGCAAATTAATAGAGCATCAAACATTGAGTGTACTGGCATCAATATTCCAGAAAACTTAATGATCTGAGTATAGCCTTTATTCACCTCATGGTTCTATGTAATAGCATTGTCTGCATTTCTAAATGCAATACATTTTACTCTGTAGGCATCTATATAACTGTGTAACAGAAAACACTTGAACTAGAGTTGTCTCCCAAGATCACAATACATGAATGTCACAACAACTGTGTACATGTTACACTTGATTACAACTCTGCATATTTTCTCAACTTCCAGATAACCTTTCATGCAAACCATTCAGTACAAACTGAAGGATATAGAGTCTCTTTAGTTCAAGTCTGTTTTCTGTTGCACAGTTATATAGATGCCTACAGAGTAAAATGTATTGCATTTGGAAATGCAGACAATGCTGTTACATGGAACCATGAGGTGAATAAAGGCTATACTCAGATCATTAAGTTTTCTGGAATATTGATGCCAGTACACTTCAATGTTTGATGCTCTATTAATTTGCTGCTGCCACCAGTGACAGAACTCTAGCTACCATTAATTCATCCCGTTGTTATACTGTTAAAAATGCTTTCTTTAGGCACAATTCAAATGTGACAAGATTGGTCATGCCTTAAGTTCTAAAGGTCTGGATTTTATGATTAGTGGCCAAAGAACGATACTCGCCGTTCTTTATTCTGACAGCAGCCTGTCATGGGCTTTTGGACGGAAATCTGCTGTCATCTGCGTCTTATCCAGTATGGCGCCCTCTACAGGGGATCTGCAGCGTGCGAGAGAAGTACAAGCAGCAGAAAGGCTCTCAACCAATTTGGTCTTACCAGGAAGTATGAATTAAATTTAAATCGTGTACAGGAAACATAATAGTGATTGAAAGGTGGGATTAAGAGAAAGAAATGGGACTGACAGAAACAAAAGTAAATTATTCCAATTTTTAAAAAAAGTCTTGAACCCTAATTACTTTCTAAAGGAATGATGCGCCACCCTTATAAATTTTGATTTTTTTTTATGCCAGAGGAGTTGTTTGACAGTAATTATGACTGATCACACCATTTAAAAATTCACTTGCACCTGACTGCACCAGTTGTAAATTTTTCTTCCGTGCTTAATGGATAACCCGTACGTAAATGTTAAATATTCCTGTCCTTGTGTTGAGTTCAGTGCCAAATTTATCTCTGAGGTACTGTTGTAGTATAGCCTGTGGAGAAGTAGGGTGACTCGACTGCAACTTCTGGATCTCTATGTTTAGCTTTGCATGTGCTTACTTCTAGCACTCTTAGCCTTACCATTATTCTAAATACAAAATCTGGGCTATAAAATTTTGTTGTGGGTTTTCTTTCTGCACTATGTTCCTTAGCTTCAAAATGGGTTCTTTTAAGAAAGATACTCTCAAAATGGCTTCTGTAACTGCATGCTAGGAAAATGATTTTTAGCTTTGAATGAAGCATGTAAGAAAGCCAGTCAAACCAACACAGCTGATTTGTTTCTAGCAATGGCTGATAAATAATGTGCATCTCTGGGTTATTAAACTAATCATATAGTTCTAACAGCACCTGTCAAACATCACGGGTGACCATCAGTGTGCTTTTTGTATGTATTATGGGGCTTGCTGTCCATTGTTCAAGTAACGTACTTTGTTTTAGTGATTTAGCAAAGGCAAAGTTATTTCAAAGGGTTCTACACTTTTGATCTACTAGTTAGTCACAGTTTTAATATAGCTGCAACACACATGGAAAGACACAGCTCCATCAGTAGAAAGACTGTTCGAGGAAGATGGTAATCAGTAAGGAATAGATGGTTGTCACTCTTCTATGATGTCTTTACAGAGTGTTCTTTAGAAAAAAGAGGGTGGACAAGGAAGGCTAATCAAAGGAACTCAACTAATGAGTCTGTCTTTTTTAACGCTTATGAATTGGCTCAAAGCTGTTTTTATATGGCTGACTTCAACAACTGGCTACTGTTTACTTCTATAAAGGAATAGCAGTCATGCCAGAAACGTTAATAACAGGCTAAACAATCTGTTATTTCAGTCTATTGCAAAAGTGTGCTGTGACTGATATGACTGATATTACTCACTTCCTGAAGAGAGACATGCATAATGGAAATCCGAAGGCACAAAACTGGTAATTATTTGACCACTGTACACTATCACAGATTACTTTGTTTGTAAGTTTCACGTTATCTCATATGACACAAGCATTGTCTTGCCTATGGGAAATGAACATTTTATTAGGTATAAGTAAAAGCATCTGGGGAGACCCAATAACAAGTTTGAGAGGATAAAATCTATAATACAATTATGCTATTTTCCCCCCGAAGTACTAGTGGATGTTGAAGGGCCCATTAGAAGAAAAAACCTGATTGGTGTTGTACTACAGTTTTGTGCTGTGAAATTGCACGTATTAGGATCTTTGATTCTGCTCAAAATTGATTTGCATAGGAACCTTACCAATGGCACAGAGACTGTAACCCAGCAATCTGCGGACCCAGGGTGAAAGGACAGTACTGACTCGTTTTTTGTTTGGTCTACCCCCGCCTCTTCCTCTCCATTTACCAGTCTGTTACAGTATCACAATTCTATCAGTGAGCAGAATAGTTTTACATTTCTAGTTCATTTATTTAAATTGATTTTATTATTCATGTTTACTGTTTATTCAGGTTGTACTCTAGAATTTGTAAACAAATTGCTTTAAAGAAACCAAAGAAATGTGCAAGAAATTGGAAGAAAAGCAGACTCTGAGTAATAGGGCAGGAAAAACAGATCAAAAAGTGAACTATATTAAAGATAATGTGAGAAGAGGTAGGTAGGAAAGATGGACAAATACTTAGAACCCAACTTTCTTGAAATGGAACAATTTGGGCACTCCTATCAATAATTAAAGTGAAAAATTTGAATGTAAAGTGTTTGAAGGAAACTTTTTAAAAAGCATGACTTGATGGTCTGACACTACTAATGTTATAATTAGACTTATCATTTTGGGAATTAGACTGTTTCTATTTATGAAATGATAATTTTACATTTTGAAAGTTTATTAAATGGAAATTTATATTAAAAATAGGCTCACTAGAAACTGCTGAAAGTGTTTGAAAATTTAATATAATGGCTTCATCTTTCTGCTGTTGAATTATTCTGACCTAGGAACAGTTTATTTTGTTGTTGAGTACATGTTTAAAATTGTAATTGAGAATTTGCTACACAATACCTTTTATTTTGCCCACACCAGACTGGCTGAGAGTATATGTCACAGGACTGGAGCTTGACTATAGTTCGAAATAAGTTAATCCTATTTAAATAGTGGCAACTTGATTGGTCTTGTTTTAAAGTTTTCCTAAATTTAGATAAAAGCACGTTGTATTTTGGTAAGGACCAACCAGGCTAACACAATTAAATGATTGACACTCACTTATGAGTTGTTTGGAGATGCCTACATATTGTACCTGCAAATGATATACAAGTCTAACTAAATGATTAAAAAGAAACATTGTTGCTAGAGATTTATCAGTAAGCATTCAACAAAAATATGTTACCTGTGTGGAAATTATTTTTCTCTTCCCTCTTCCTCCCCTACTCTATTTCTCAACCCACAGCCAAGGCCAAATCTCTCAATTTGCAAGCTAAACTCTAGGTTTCTGTCTGGAGGTTGGTTCAAACCGATGACTATAAATTTGTGATGGTTTAAAGGTTCATTGCTTTATTTTTTTCTCAACCCAGGTTCTTGCATTTATAAATTGGTGGGTCAGTTTTACTTCTGTAGTTTCCATTAAACTGTTTTGAGTTAGTGTTGTAACTGAATTCCAGATATCTTCAGATCTTCATCAACCAGTAGTAATGTGGATGTTTATGATAGGACAGTGAATCATCTGAAGAATTACATAATGGATCATAGGGACTGGTTAGATGTGTATGCAGTTTCATGTTTGAAATGCATGCAGAAAAGTGTCTGATGCATACGTCAAGGTGATGTTGCCATATAATTGAAGATGCCGGTAATTAGCAATATAAGTTAAACTTTGCCTGACAATTATGTAATAAGGGCAGGCATTTAAGAGATTATTTTCAGAAGGAGCATGCAATAAAGTGCCTTGGTGTGTGTATATATCCGTTACAGGAAAAATATAGCTGAGTGTTTCCAAAGTTGAAATACTCGAGGGTTTTAAATAGTATCCTACATCACAAAAGCAAATGTGAAATGGTTGAGTCTTGCGTGAGGTTGACAGCCCTAAACACTCCCAATCATTTTGTTTCTAATAATGGTAGGCCTTTCTTGTCATTGCTCAAGAATTTGGAGCACAGTTGTAATATTAAGCTGCTAAACTTGCCTCCACTCAGGGATGTTACTCAGATACCTTTGCATTGAGAAATAGTCTGAATAGGTCCTGGGGCTAATTAAAGGCTGACTATTATCTGTCTGTTGTTTGGATAGATTGCCAACTGCTTGGTTCTCCTTGGTAGATCAAGCAGGTCATTTCAAGATAATAAAAAAGTCAGATTAGATTTATTTCTTTTATGGCTACATTAGGTTGGAGATGAGAAGGGGGATGAGTACTTCGGGTGGATGGAAAAGCTGAAATTGGAATCTGGAGACTGGGAGTTTAGGGCAGAATGGGATGTAGCTCTTGAATCAATTTTCACTGTTTTCATCTTTGAAATTTCTTTCCCACCTGCATATTTCCACCTCAGCTGTATTGGAACCCTGGCTGCATAATTCTTTTGCCCAACACAGTGATACAGATGATAGGAGGAATTTGGGGAGTCAGGGGCCCAGATGCCTAAATCCAGACCTGTACATAATTGTCAGGCAAAGTTAAACAAATCAATATGCTGATTCCAATGTTATTCAAGTTCTCTGTGCCATCCGGGCAACTGAGTTAGAATAAGCTTTTTATTTAGAATTCATTAATTTTTTAATGTGTTTCTTGCATTGATCAATGTTTCCGTGACTGACAAATTTTCAGCGATGGGGAAATTCAGAATGATGGTTCAAACTATCTTCACAAAACAGTTGGAATAGAACAAAGAACAGCACAGGAACAGGCCATTCGGCCCTCCAAGCCTGCGCCGATCTTGATGCCTGCCTAAACTAAAACCTTCTGCACTTCCGGGGACCGTATCCCTCTATTCCCATCCTATTCATGTATTTGTCAAGATGCCACTTAAACGTCGCTATCATACCTGCTTCAACCACCTCTCCTGGCAGCAAGTTCCAGGCACTCACCACCCTCTGTGTAAAGAACTTGCCTCACACATCCCCTCTAAACTTTGCCCCTCTCGCCTTAAACCTATGTCCCCTAGTAACTGACTCTTCCACCCTGGGAAAAAGCTTCTGACTATCCACTCTGTCCATGCCGCTCATAACTTTGTAAACCTCTATCATGTCGCCACTCCACCTCCGTTTGGCACTTTGCACTAATTCCAGTGCAGGATTGTTAGCTTTCAAAAATACTGAACAGTTTTACTCGATCATCATTCTGCTGCTTGCTCATTTCTCATTTATGCTTATAGACGGATTCAAACTGTGTGTAGTGAATTGGTGATTTGCACTTCAGCTGGTCATTCATTTTGCTCTTCATATATGTAAAAGGTGTGAAGCACTAGATCTGTGCTAATTACAAGACTTTAAAAATTATATTTATATATGTACACCTATGTTTTTTGTTCGTGGGATGAGAGCGTCGCTGGCTACGCTAGCATTTATTGCCCATCCATAATTGCCCTTGAACTGAATGGCTTGCCAGGCCATTTCAGAGGGTATTCAAGAGTCAACTACATGGTTGTGGATCTGGAGTCACATGTAGGCCAGATACAGGTTGTCCTTCCCTAAAGGATATTAATGAACTAGATGGGTTTTTACAACAATTGGCAATGCTTTCATGGTCACCATTAGACTAGCTTTTAATTCCAGATTTTTGTTAATTGAATTCAAATTTTGCCATCTGCCATGGTGGGATTTGAACCCATGTCCTAAGAGCTTTAGCCTGGGTCTCTGGATTGCTCGTCCAGTGACATTACCACTACGTCACCGCCTCCCCATATGTGCACCTATATGTATCATTTTTGGACTCTTACAATTGGAAGTTTGGAATTAGTATGGCCACAGTATTGACACAGCTGTGCTGAAAGACCTGGTGTATACTGACGTCAGTTATTGGAAACTGCTTTATGGAATAGTAATTCAGTTGGAAGTTTAATACGTATTGTGGGTCTTTTAAAATTGTCCAATATGCACTCCGATTAATACACAATAATGATTAGAATCTCCTAATCTAATAGAAGGATTTGGATGACATTTATGCCAGCCATCTAGATCCTTGAAAATGGAAATTAAGGCTTGAAATTACCCCAGTGTTTCTGTTGCTTTGTAATAGATGCAGTTTATGGCGTGATTATAGTTCAATTTTGGTATTATGTTGTGTTGATGGTGTTTTGATATTAGTTTAGTCCTTTTCAGTGCATTTTACTCTGTTTTAAAATACATGCATCTTAATGGAGTGAGTCTCGTTATGAACACGTTGTGTATGTCTATAGATGCAGATTGTGACAAATCCTCTCGTTTTGTCTTGGTGGCTGTCCCTTTAAATTCAGTCTGAATAGATAAGTGTTTAAAAGCCAACTGCACCCAGGATATTATACCAAGCTTAATCCAACACAAATATTTTAAATTTTGTTTGGTTGTCTGCTAAGCCTGTGGAAGGAACCAAGCTATTTTGCAACAGGCAGTTGTATCTATGACAGCCAGTTACTTTTAAATGTCGCTTACAATTATTCAAATCCAAGAATTCTTTTGGAAATATTTAAGTACCTGTAAGTCTTCAAATCTTGGAGCTTGTTTGGAATTCCTGCAGTGGTGGTAAGAAGTGCAAGAAAATGAACACTGCATGTCATCTATAACAGCACAAAGAAATAGCTTTCACAACGTATTATTTTGCTGCAGGTATAACATTGTTTTCTTTCTAATGTCTGGTAAAAAAAAAACCTAGAATCTTCAATGATATAAGGTGTAACAGCCTTGTCAAGTCACTTCTGTATGTGTGTACAGATACTGAGTTATGACTTTTACCTTTTATACGCCTGTGATTTTATAGTTTAGTACTTCATAGTGCTATGCATAGTAAATTCCGCCCCAAAGTTGGAGAAGGTGGAACAATTTTGATTCTTCCTCTAAGTTGAGAAATAAAGTTGAACCATCTTAATTTCATGTTTTCTAGGGAATTGCTGTTGTTTTTAAATACCTGCAAGCCTGACATTTGTAAAAGCGGTGCGTTGGCTTGGTTATACTGAACATTCTAGTTTTGAATAAAATGAGATTTGTACTAATCCCTCCTATAGGCATTGAAACCTATAAAACAAACCAGAAACATTTTTGTTGTATTTACTTTATCTCATAGCTGCCAATGACAGCTCTAACTTTGATAGTGTAGTAAGTTGGATTAGATACTGATGCTGCCTCAGGAGTGTTCCAGATCCACCAGAAGAGATGACTTCTGTGGGTGCCTGTTTTGTGGCTGTCAGTTTTGGTGACTTAGTCTCACCGTATAGGACAATGGAGCATTTTTTTCTTCTTGCTGGCCTGCAAATTCATTTCCTAACCTTTGAGGAAAATATGGCTAAAAAACAAGTTTATAAAATATGACTGAAAAACAACTGTGTTCTTAGAAGTGAATGCATAACTACAGCAACTTATATTAGAAGTGCTATATAAATACAATAAAACATCCCAAAGTGCTTCACCGAATCACAGAATCCTTTCAGTGCAGAAAGAGGCCATTTGGTCTGTCATTTCCACATTGGCTCTCTGAAAGAGCAGTTCACTCAGTTCCATTCCTCCGCCTTCTCCCCATAACCCTGCACATTCTTCCTTTTCATATAACTGTATAATTCCTTTTTGAATGCTTCAATTTAACCTGCCCACATCACGTCGTCAGGCAGCGCATGCCAGACCTTAACCACTCGCTGCGTGAAAACATTTTTCCTCATGTCACTTTTGCTTCCCTTACCAAATAATTTAAATCAGTGCCTTCTCGTTCTCGATGCTTTCCCGAGTGGCAACAGTTTCTCTCTATCTACTCAGTCCCGACCCCTCATGATTTTGAATAACTCTATCAAATCCCCCTCAGCCTTCTCTTCTCCAAGTAAAACAGTTCTAACTTCTCCAGTCTATCTTCATAACTGAAATTCCTCATCCCTGGAACCATTCTCGTGAATCTTTTCTGTGTTGTCTTCAGTGCCCTCACATCTTTTCTAAAGTGCGGTGCCCAGAACTGGACGCAATACTCCAGCTAGGCCGAACTAGAGTCTTGTACAAGTTCAACATAACTTCCTTGCTCTTGTACTCTTTGTTCATATTAATAAAGCCCAGTATACTTTATTAACTGCTCTCTCAACCTGTCCTGCCACCTTCAATGACATATGCACATATACACCTAGGTCCCTCTGCTCCTGCACCCCCTTTAAGAATTGTACCATTTATTCTATATTGTCTCTCCATGTTCTTCCTACCAAAATGAATCACCTCACATTTTTCTGTATTGAACTTCTTCTGCCACCTTCATCTGACCATTCCACCAACTTGTCTATGTCCTTTTGAAGTTCTACACTATTCTCTTCACAGTTCACAATGCTTCCAAGTTTCATATCATCTGCACTTTGAAATTGTGCCCTGTACACCGAGGTCTAGGTCATTAATATATATCAGGAAAAGCAGGGGTCCCAACACTGATCCACGACAAACCTTCCTCCAGCCCGAAAAGCATCCATTAACCACTACTCTTTGTTTCCTGTCACTCAACCAAATCTCATTCATGTTGCTGCCATCCCTTTTTTTCCATGAGCTACAAGTTTGCTCACAAGTCTGTTGTGTGGCACTGTATCAAACGCCTTTTGAAAGTCTCTGTAGACCACGTCACCAGCATTGCCCTCATCAACCCTTTCTGTTAACTCAATAAACTCCAGCAAGTTAGTTAAACATGATTTTCTCAAGCGATCCATGCTGGCTTTCCTTAATTAACTCTCATTTGTCCATGTGACTATTGATTTTGTCCCGAATTATTTTTTCTAGAAGTTTTCCCACCACTGAAGTTAAACTGACTTGCCTGTAGTTGCTGGGCTTACCTATACACCCTTTTTTGAACAAGGGTGTAACGTTTGCAATTCTCCAGTCCTCTGGCACCACCCCTGAGTCTAAGGAAGACTGAAAAATTATGGCCAGTGTCTCAGCGATTTCCACCCTCACTTCCCTCTGTATCCTTGGATGCATCCCATCTGGTCCTGGTGGTTTATCCACTTTAAGTTCAGACAGCCTATCTAATACTTCCTCTTTATCAAGTTTAAACCCCTCTAGTGTCTGACTTACCTCGTCTTTCAACATTGCCTGGGTTGCATCTTCTTCCTTGGTAAAGACAGATGCAAAGTATTCATTTAATACCTCAGCTGTGCCCTCTGTCTCAATGTATAAATCCCCTTTCTGGTCCCTACTCGACCCCACTCCTCCTTTTATCACTTTTAGTATTTATATACCTATAGAAAACCTTGGGATTTCCTTTAATGCTTGCTGCCAGTCTCTTTTCATACTCTGTCTTTGCTTCTCTTATTTGCTTTTTCATTTCCCCTCTGGATCTTTTATATTCAGCCTGGTTATCAATAGTATTTTCTATTTGGCATCTGTCATAAGCACACTTTTTCTTCTTTATCTTAATCTCTACCTCTTTTGTCATCCAGGGGGCTCAGGATTTGTTTACCCTACTTTTTCCCTTTGAGGGAACATACCTTGACTGTGCCCGAACTATCTCTTCTTTGAAGATAGCGCATTGTTCATCTGGTTTTCCTGTCAACTTTTGACTCCAATTTATTCGCCCAGCTTCATTCTTACACCATTGAAGTTAGCCTTCCCCCACTTAATTATTCTTACCCTGGATTGCTCTTTGTTCTTTTCCATAGTCAGCCTAAACCTTATGATACAATGATCACTGTCCCCTAAATGCTCTCTTACTGATACTTGATCCACTTGGCCCACCTCATTTCCAAGAACCAGGTCTAGCAGTGCCTCTTTTCTCGTTGGACTAGCAACGTACTGTTGTAGAAAATTTTCCTGAATACACTCTAGGAACTCTTGTCCTTCACTGCCCTTTACACTACTATTATCCCAGGCTATGTTTGGATAATTAAAGTCCTCCATTATAACGACCCTATAATTTTTGCACCTTTCCGTAATTTCCTTGCAAATTTGTTCCTCTACATCCTTCCCACTAGTTGGTGACCTATAGACAACACTGAGCAATGTAACTGCACCTTTTTTGTTCCTTAGCTCTAGCCAAATTAATTCGGTCCTTGACTCCTCTGGGACATCCTTTTTCTCCAGCACTGCAATTCTCTCAATCAATGCCTCCACCCCTCCCCCTTTTTCCCCTTTCCTATCTTTCCTGAACACCTTGTATCCAGGAATATTTAACACCCAGTCCTCCCCTTTGAGCCAGGTCTCTGTTATAACCACAACATCATATTTCCACATGTCAATCTGCGCCTGTACTTCACCAGTCTTATTAACTACACTGTGTGCATTCACATACATGTGCATTCACCCTGATTCAGACTTTCACAGGAACATTATAAAATAAATTTTGACACTGAGCCACATGAGAGATATTGGTGCAGATGACCAAAAGCTTGGTTAAAGCTTGGTCAATGAGGTAGGTTTTAAGATGCATCTTAAAGGAGGAAGAGAGGTAGCAAGCGGGAGAGGTTTAGCCATGAATTCCAGCGATTAGGGCTCGGGCAGTTGAAGGCACTGCAACTGGTGGTGAAGCAATTGAAGGGATGCTCAAAAGGCCAGAATTAGGTGAGTGCGGATATCTTGGAGGGTTGTAGGACTGGAAGAGATTACAGAGATAAGGAGGGGCAAGGCCATGGAGGGATTTGAAAACCAGGATGACAATTTTAAAATCAAGGCATTGCTTAACTGGGAGCCATTGTAGGTCATCAAGTCTGGAGGTAACAAAGGAAGGAATGAGGGTTTCAGCAACAGATAAACTGAGGCAGGGACAGATTCAGGCATGTTAGGAAGAAGGAAATAGGCAGTTTTAATGGTATGGATGTGTTAATGGAAACTTACCTTGAGGTCAAACATGACACCAAAGTTGCTAACAGACTGGTTCAGCCGCAGACAGTTGTCAGGGAAAGGGATGGGATTTGATTGCTCAGAAGCAGCGTTTGCCGCGGGGACTGATGACAATAGCATCGGTGTTCTCAATATTTAGTTGGGGGTAATTGCTGCTCACCTGGTACTGAATGTCAGACAAGCAGTGTGATGGTTTAGAGGCAGTGGAGGGTCGAGAGAGATGGTGGTGAGGTAGAGTTGAGTGTCATGAACGTACGCCTTGGGGGATGCTAACTGTGTGGGAGTGGGAAGAAAAACCATTTCAGACGATTCTCTGGCTACAATCTGAATAGTTAAGAATGAGTGTAGCCCCGTTCAGTTGGACGACAGAGGAGTGGTGTTGGAGGAGGATGGTGTGGTCAACTGAGTTAAAGGCTGAAGGCAGGATGAGGAAGGGTACCACTGTCACATACCCTATTTTCTGATTTTAAATGTTATGGAATGTGCTCTACAATATAAACTGGATGGTTTCTGCAGAATATTGATCCTAAGGCAATAGAACAGAACTGCGTCTCCATGTTCAATTTACTGTGTTTCAGGGACTCTTCCCTCGGTCAACTGGCTGCTTTTCTGTAAAGATTATTGATT
Source organism: Heterodontus francisci (assembly GCF_036365525.1). NCBI lineage: Eukaryota > Metazoa > Chordata > Chondrichthyes > Heterodontiformes > Heterodontidae > Heterodontus > Heterodontus francisci. The sequence goes on from NC_090384.1 coordinate 30,075,180, forward strand.
ATTCTTCTTGGACATGTATGTGACAATTTGACGAATGGTGTGTTTTCACATCAGTATGTTTGCATTAATATTGGATGCTTTAACTAAATTTGCAATGTTAAAAACCTATATCCCATTCCTTTTCATAAGCGACTCTTGGATAGGTACATGGATGATAGTAGAATGAAGGGTATGTAGGTAGTTTGATCTTAGAGTAGGTTAAAGGTTCGGCACAACATCATGGGCCGAAGGGCCTGTGCTGTACTGTTCTATGTTGCATTGTATAGCTCGGTCAAAACACTGGATGACTGGATTGCTTTGTTGTGTGGAAAGGAATCTCACTGAGATGTATAAACTATTAAATGATACATTTGATGAAGGAAATAGCTTCAAAATAAGCCAGCAGAGTAGGGCTAGAGGGCATAAATTTAAATTGGGGACTTGTAAATCCAAAGTTAACTACTAAGACAGACCTTTCTCAGATGAATAAATATTTTACTACTTCTGTAGGCCTCCAATTAGTGGGGAAGAAATAGAGGAACAAATTTGCAGGAATTTTACAGTGAGGTGCAAAAACTATAGAGTAGTTAAAATCACCTCCTTTGGTCTCCTTGTCTTGAGAGACAATGGGTAAGCGCCTAGAGGGTGGTCAGTGGTTTGTGGAGCAGTGCCTGGAGTGGCTATAAAGGCCAATTCTAGAGTGACAGACTCTTCTACAGGCGCTGCAGATAAAATTGGTTGCCGGGGCTGTTACACAGTTGGCTCTCTCCTTGCACTTGCGTCTTTTTTTTCCTGCCAACTGCTAAGTCTCTTCGCCTCACCACTCTTTAGCCCTGCCTTTATGGCTGTCCGCCAGCTCTGGCGATCACTGGTAACTGACTCCCACGACTTGTGGTCAATGTCACAGGCCTTCATATCGCGTTTGCAGACGTCTTTAAAGCGGAGACATGGATGGCCGGTGGGTCTGATACCAGTGGCGAGCTCGCTGTACAATGCGTCCTTGGGGATCCTGCCATCTTCCATGTGGCTCACGTGGCCAAGCCATCTCAAGCGCCACTGGCTCACTAGGGTGTATATGCTGGAGATGTTGGCTGCCTCAAGGACTTCTGCGTTGGAGGTACGGTCCTGCCACCTAATGCCAAGGATTCTCCGGAGGCAGCGAAGATGGAATGAATTGAGACGTCGCTCTTGGCTGACATACGTTGTTCAGGCCTCGCTGCCGTAGAGCAAGTAACTGAGGACACAGGCTTGAAACACTCAGACTTTTGTGTTCCCTGTCAGTGTGCCATTTTCCCACACCCTCTTGGCCAGTCTGGACATAGCAGCGGACGCCTTTCCCATACGCTTGTTGATTTCTGCATCGAGAGACAGGTTACTGGTGATAGTTGAGCCTAGGTAGGTGAACTCTTGAACCACTTCCAGAGCGTGGTCGCGATATTGATGGATGGAGTATTTCTGACGTCCTGCCCCACAGACACTCTTTTCTGTGTGGGATGTTAATTCAGCATCATCAGCAAAGAGGAGTTAATAATAATAAGTTCCCTGATGAGGACCTTCCGTACTTTGGTCTTCGCTCTAAGACAGGCAAGGTTGAACAACCTGTCATCTGATCTTGTGTGGAGGAAAATTCCTTCTTCTGAAGACTTGAAAGTATGTGAGAGCAACAGTGAGATGATCCCAAACAGTGTAGGTGCGAGAACACAGCCCTGTTTCACGTCGCTCAGGATAGGAAAAGGGGTCTGATGAGGCTTAATTGTAACTTTCATATTGTCATGGAATGAGGTGATACTTAGTAGCTTTGGTGGACATCCGATCTTTGCTAGAAGTCTGAAGAGACCACATCTGCTGACTAGGTCAAAGTCTTTGGTGAGATCTATAACAGCAACGTAGAGGGGCATCTGTTGTTTGCGGCATTTTTCCTGAGGCTGGCGAAGGGAGAACAGCATGTCAATGGTGGATCTCTGCTCGAAAGCTGCACTGTGTCTCAGGGTAGACACGTTCAGCCAGCTTCTGGAGTCTGTTCAAAACGACTCGAGTGAAGACTTACCCCACAGTGCCGAGCAGGGAGATTCCACGGTAGTTGCTGCAGTCACCGCGGTCACCCTTGTTCTTATAGAGGATAATGATATTGGCATCACGCAGGTCCTGTGGTACTGCTCCCTCATCCCAGCACAGGCAAAGCAGTTCATGGAGTGCTGAGAGTACAGCAGGCTTGGCACTCTTGATTATTTCAGGGGTAATGTAGTTAAAATAGACTTCAATTATCCGAATATAGACTGAGATAGTAATAGTGTAAAGGGCAGAGAGGGGGAAGAGTTCCTCCGATGTGTTCAGGAGAATTTTCTAGATCAGGTATGTTTCTGACCCAAAGAGGAAGGAGGTATTGCTGGATCTGGTTCTGGGGAATGATGTGGGCCAAGTGGATCAAATGTCAGTCTGGAAACTTTTGGCGTCAGTGATAATGTCATAAGGTTTAGGTTAGCTATGGAAAAGGACAAGGAGAAATCCAGAGTAAAAATCATCAATTGGGGGAGGGCTAATTTCACTGGGGTGAGAACAAATTTGGCCAAGGCAAAACTCTGACAGAATAATGGGCTGTCTTTAAAGAGAAGATGGTTCAGATACAGTTGAGGTACATTCCCATAAAGGGGAAAGGTAGGACAAGTCAGAGCTCCCTGGATGATGAGCGAGATAGTGTCAGGTGAAGTATAAAAAGAGTGTGTATGTCAGCTTGAAAATGAGAACCAGGCTAAATTTAGAAAGCTCAAAGGGGAAGTGAAGAAAGAAATGAGAAGCAAAGAGAGTGTGAGAAGAGACTGGCAGCTAACATAACAGGAAATCCAATAGTCTTCTATCGGCATGTAAATCGTAAAACGATTGTAAGGGGAGGGGTGGGGCTGATTAGGGACCAATAGGGGATTGATGCATGGAGGCAGAGGATATGGCTGAGCTACCAACTGAGCATTTTGCATCTGTGTGCACCAAGGAAGAAGACGCTGCCCAAGTCATAGTGAAAGAGGAGGTAGTTGAGATACTGGATGGACTAAAAATTGAGTAGACGAGGAATTAGAAAGGTTGACTATAATTAAAGTTGATGAGTCACCAGGACTGGATGACAAGCATCTGGGCATACTGAGGGAAGTAAGGCTGGAAATTGCAGACATTGGCCATAATCCTACAATCTGCTTGGATACAGGGGTGGTGCCAGAAGACTGGAGAATTGCAAATGTTACACCCTTGTTCAAAAAAGGGTGTAAGGATAAACTCAGCAACTACAGGCCACTAAGTTCCTCATCACTGAGGTTAAAAGCTTTTTTAAACGATAATTCGAGACAAAATTAATAGTCACTTGGACAAATGCGGATTAATCAAGGAAAGCCAACACAGTATGTTGAGGGCAAATTGTGTTTAACTCGATTGAGTTTTTAGATGAGGGAACAGAGAGGGTTGGTGAGGGTAATGTGGTTAATGTGGCGTACATGGACTTACAAAAGGTGTTTGATAAGGTGGCACGTAACAGGCTTGCCAGTAGGTTGAAGTCCATAAAAGAAAAAAGACGTGCTTTTATATAGTGCTTTTCATGACCACTGGATGTCTCAAAGGTCTTTACAACTAATGAAGTACTTTTGATGTGTAGTCACTGTTGTAATGTAGGACACAAGGCAGCCAATTTGTGCACAGTTTGCTCCCACAAACAGCAGTGTGATATGGCAATGGAATGAAAGGGACAGTGGTAGCATGGATGCGGACTTGGCTGAGTGATGGGAAACAGTCGTGGTGAACAGTTGTTTTTCGGACGAGAGGGAGGTATACAGTGGGGTTCCCCAGGGATCGGTGGTAGGACCATTGCTCCTCTTGATCTATTTTGATGATCTAGACTTGGATGTGCAGGGCACAGTTTCAAAGTTTACATGTGATACAAAACATGCATGTATTCTGAACTGTGAGGAGGCTGGTGATGGACTTCAAGAGGACATAGATAGGCTGGTGGAATGGGTGGACACATGGCAGATGAAATTTAATGCAGAGAAGTGTGAAGTGATGCATTTTGGTACGAAGAACAAGGAGAGGCAATAATAAAATAAAGGATACAATTCTAACGGGTGCAGGAGTAGAGGGAACCGTGGGTATATGTGCACAAATGATTGAAGGTGGCAGGGCAGATTGAGAATCTGATTAATAAGGTATATGAGATCCTAGGGCTTTATAAATAGGGGCATAGAAAACAGAAGTAAGAAAGTTTTATAAAGGTTCACCATAACTTTGGCCTCAACTGGAGTATTGTGTCCATTTCTGGGGACCACACTTTTGGAACGGTGTGAAGCCATTAGAGAGGGTGCAGAAAAGTTTACAAGCATGGTTCCACTGATGAGGAATTTTAGGTTATATGGCTAGATTAGAGAAGCTGGGGACCGTTCTCGTTAAAGAAAAGGTTGAGAAGAGATTTGATGGAGATGTTCAAAATCATGAGGGGTCTGGACAGAATAGATAGGGAGAAACTGTTCCCATCGGTGGAAGGAGACACCAATAGGTGAGGTGAGAGTGACTGCCCTGGATATCAAGACAGCATTTGACTGAGTATGGCATCAAGGGGCCATAGCAAAACTGGAGTCAATGGGAATCAGGGAAAACTCTCCACTATTTGGAGTCATACCTAGCACAAATGAAGATGGTTGTGGTTGTTGGAGGTCAATCATCTCAGTCCCAAGACATCACTGCAGGAGTTCCTCAGGGTCGTGTCCGAGGCCCAACCATCTTCAGCTGCTTCATCAATGACCTTCCCTCCATCATAAGGTCAGAAATGGGGATGTTCGCTGATGATTGCACAATGTTCAGCACCATTCGCGACTCCTCAGATACTGAAGCAGTCCATGCCCACATGCAGCAAGTCCTGGACAATATCCAGGCTTAGGCTGATAAGTGGCAAGTAATATTTGTGCTAGGTAGTGACCATCTCAAACAAGAGAGAATCCAACCATCTCCCCTTGATGTTCAATGGCATTACCATCACAATGCTCCACTATCAACATCCTGGGGGTTACCATTGACCAGAAACTGAACTGGACCAGCCACATAAATGCTGTGGCTACAACAGCAGGCTAAAGGCTAGGAATCCTGCGGCGAGTAACTATCCTCCTGTCTCCCCAATGCCTGTCCACTGTCTACAAGGCATAAGTCAGGAGTGTGATGGAATACTGTCCACTTAACTGGATGGGTGCAGCTGCAACAACACTCAAGAAGCTCAACACCGTCCAGGACACAGCACTTGATTAGCACCCCGACCACCACCTTCAACATTTGCTCCCTTCACCACGGATGCACAGTGGTGGCGGTGTGTACCATATACAAAGTGCACTGTAGCAACTCGCCAAAGCTCCTTCAACAGCACTTTCCAAACCTGTGACCTCTACCACCTAGAAGGACAAGGGCAGCAGATGCATGGGACCACCAGCATCTGCAAGTTCCCCTCCAAGCCCCACACCATGCTGACTTGGAACTATATCATTGTTTCTTCACTGTCACTGGGTCAAAATCCTGGAACTCCCTTCCTAACAGCATTGTTGGTCTCCCTATAGCCCCTGGACTGCAGCAGTTTAAGAAGGCAGCTCACCACCACGTTCTCGAAGGCAATTAGGTATGGGCAGTAAATGCTGGCCTAGCCAGCGATGCCCACACCCAATGAACGAATAAAAAAAAAAGTGACTGGCTAAAGAACCAAAAGCAATGCGGGGAAAAGCTTTTTTCTATATACAGTGTGTGGTTAGGATCTGGAATGCACTGCCTGAGAGAACAGTGGAGGCAAGTTCAGTTGTGGCTTTCAAAAGGGAATTGGATTAGCACCTGAAGAGAGTATTTGCAGGGCTACGGGGAAAGGCAGATGAGTGAGACTAGCTGTGTTGCACTTGGAGAACTGGCATGGATGCAATGGGCCGAATGGTGGCCTCCTTTGCTGTAACCATTTTTATGATACTATTTGAAATAATTTGACGAGAAGTGTTGTAGAGACAAAAATATTATAGATGTTAGATGGATGCTAAGATGTGAGAGTCAGGATGGTGGAATCATCATTGCTGATAGTCTACACTCCATTAACGCATTGCTTTTTAGCTGCTGTGTATTTTATTTCACGATTTAAGGGGATGAACCTTGAAAGTCTAAATGGCTGTTGCCACTGTTCAAATATTTTGCAGTTTTCTGGAATAAAAGGGCAGATAAATTACCCACCAGAAGAATAATGGTGAAAAATCGAAGTGATCATGTTTCCTGCTTCAAACTTTGTGTGGAACCTGGAAAGTTGTTTATTTTTAGTAAGACACAATTCTGGAATTTTTAAAATATTTGGCGGCAAAGTATGTCAATTCCAATTATGTTATATTTTTTGTCCCAGAATATATAGCACAAAGATGCAATGACATCAGCTTGTAGAAAAATAGTTTGATAAGTAGTAGCATTTTTAAATGACAGTTTTTATGAATACATTTCTTGAAATTTTCACTTTTTTTTTAATAGTGAACTGATGAAGCAACATAATGTATCACTGAAATAGTGTCAGTAGTGATGCTTTGAGATGATTAGAAGTTTCAGAATTTAACAGGCAATTGAAGTTTCTTCTTAAGGAATGTCTTGGAAGGAGAGGTGTAGGAAGGGAATTTCAGAGCTTGGGGCCTAGGCAACTGAAGGCATGGTCACCAATGGTGGAAAGATTAAAATTGGGGATGCACAAGAGGCCAGAATTAGATGAGTGCAAGTTCTCCGCCAAGCCACACATCATCCTGACTTGGAACTATATCGCTGTTCCTTCACTGTCACTGGGTCAAAATCCTGGAACTCCCTTCCTTACAGCACTGTTGGTGTACCTACACCCCAAGGACTGTAGCGGTTCAAGAAGGCAGCTCACCACCACCTTCTCGAGGGCAGTTAGGGATGGGCAATAAATGCTGGCCTAGCCAGCGACGTCCACATCCCCCGAATGAATAATTTAAAAAAAATTTGAGGATTACAGAGACAGGGAGGGGCAAGACCATGGAGAGCTTTGAAAACAAACTTGAGAATTTTAAAATCAAGATGTTGCTTGACCAAGAGTCAGTGCAGGTCAGGGAGTTTAGGGGTGATAGGTAAACGGGACTTGGTTTGAGATAAGACAGGAGCGGCAGAGTTTTGGATGACTTCAAGTTTATGGAGGATGGAATGTGGGAGACCAGCCAGGAATAGTCAAGCTTAGTGGTAAAGAAGGCATGAATAAGAGTTTCAGCAGGAGATGAGCTGAGATGGGTGAAGTCAGGCGATAATACGGAGGTGGAAATAGGCAGTCTCAGTGCTGGCACGAACAAGAGTTCGAAAGCTCATCTCGGGGTCAAATGTGACACCAAGGTTGCGAACAGACTGGCTTAATCTCAGGCTGTTGCCAGGGAGATGGATGGAGTCGGTAGTAGGGAACTGTGTTTGGAGGCGGGTACCAAAAGCAGTGGCTTCAGTCTTCCAATATTAAATTGGAGGAAATTTCTGCTCATCCAGTACTGGATGTCAGATAAGCATTCTGAATTTAGCTACAGGGGAGGAATTGAGAGAAGTAGTGTTGAGATAGAGCTGGGTGTTGTCAGCATACATGTGAAAGTAACGCTTTGCTTTTGAATGATGTTTCCAAGGGGCAAAATATAGATAAGAAATAGGAAGGGGTTAAGGATAGATCCTGGGGGGACACGAGAGGTAATGGTGCAGGAGTGGGAAGAGAATCCATTGCAAGTGATTCTCTGGCTATGATTAGATAGATAAGAATGGAACCAGGTGATAACAGTCTCACCCAGCTGGATGATGGTGGAGAGGGGAGGAGGTGAAAGCAACGGCCACAAACAAATCTTTCCACCTTTTTAGTTAGATTGGTTGAAGTCCTCCCATGCTGCTACTCTTTTTCTCTCTCTCTCTCTCTCTCTCTTTTCCCTCTCCACCCCTAAAGACTCTCCTAAATATATCTGAGAGAAATTAACAGGGAGGAACATTCATGCCTCCCAGATATTCTTCCATTTGAGTTAGAATTTCTTGGGCAAAATGATGAGATTCTAAGAAAAGTAAATGTAACCACTAAAGTGGCTATAGACAAGCTGAAAGCATTTAAGGAAGTGAAGGCTGTGGTCCAGATGGATTGCACTCATGGTACTTGAGCATTGGTTATGTTCTAAAAGGCAATTTTAGGTGTAGCAGCAATGAAATGGGGTGGGTGGAAAAAAATGGCAAGGAAACTGGGGATGGTGAAGAGGCAGAAGCGAGGGAGAGTGGGATGTAGGAATTGAGCGAAACGGAGATGAGGGTACTGTTCACTGGACTGCATCTCTGCTTGCTTGTCAGGATATGGGTGGTGTCATGCAGGCCCCCACCTGCCAAGAATGAGGCATTTTAATTTCGCCACATGGACATTAAATTTCAAATTGTTGCTGGGAAGAAGCGAAGGCCTGATAAGGGGTTGCTAGGCCCCTGGCTGGAAAGACATTTTTGCATATTAACAGACAGTATTTGTAGACAAAGGACCATTCCCTGACCCACCCAATACACAAAGCCAGAAGTGGTTATACCAGTCATGTGACTACCCTGCTGACCAACTTGGAGAGTTTTAAATTGGAGAAAGTGTTTGAAGACAGAAAGCTGTTTGCTCCTGGGCTGAGAAGACCTCTCTTCTGCCTGCTCCCATCTCGTTCTCACGGAACTCCAAAAACCCACTGGAGACACATGAACCCGAAGAGAGAGAAAAGTTTGCTACAGTGAACAAGATTTAAGAAGAATACTGGGCCCCAGCGAAAAGCAAGACCATATCTTCAATCAAGGACTCTACAGCGAGCTCGAAGCACAGTAACAAAAAAAGCCCCTCCTCAGATTACCTCAAACTTTTCCACTTTTTTTCTCTTTTCTGTCCCTATCTGCATGTGTATCGCATACGCATGCCAGCGTGGACGGGTCGTGTATCCGTAGGCGTTAACCAAATTTAGAGTTTAAGTTTAATAAATTTCACTTTTCTTCTTTAAACCTAAGAAGGCCTGTTTGTGCTAGTTTCTTTGTCTTATAATTGGAAAGCGGTGAACAAGGATTCACCAGGAGGAGCTCAAAACACAGTGTGTTTAAAAATAAAACCCTGTTACAGTAAGACCAGGTGAAGGCTGAAAGGGACCCCTAGACCTCTTTCTCACCTGGTCGTAACAGTGGAGAATTGACAATGACCAGAAAATTCAGCCAGCTAGCTGGAGGGGGTCGAAGAATACTGAAGAAAGGGATTTCATGGAAATAGATGTAGGAGTAATGAGGCAGGGGACAAACAGCCAATGGGGAGAACAGTAGCAAGTGTGGTGAGGGTTACTTCTCTTACTCTTTCTCCCACATTGGTTCCGTTAGCCATTTATGACCCTGTTTGACCAATTTAAATTGTTCTAGGCTACTTATAATCCGTGCCACAGGGCATCTAACAATGCTTTTGTAAGGCATACTCGTACACCTCCTGTTGTGCTGACTGAGGGGTGGCGGTCTGGGGACTGCAATAAAAGGGGAACTAAAGCATAGTACAGGCATCTTCTGCTGATGCCAGAGGGTGGATAATGTTTTGGATGTCAGAAAGGGAACTGTGGGTGGGGGTGGTGGGGAGGACATGATGCAGCCAGCTGTGATTGAATAGAATTTTCAGCCAACTGGAGGAGTCAAAGTTCGAGCGTGGGACCACAGAGATGTCACATCACCTGCACTGTTACAGGTATTGACAACAGCTGGACCAACCACCATCTCAGCCTACCTGCCATCTCCATCACCCTAGCCCCCAAGCAGCGGGAGCAAGAAAAGCAATGCTGCAAGAAAATTAACATTGAAGGCCTCAAAGAACCTGCTAAAATTGCTCCTCTCAGTCAGCACCTCACCATCAACCTCCAACCATTAGGATTCACTGTATGCCATTAGTGCCTGGCCGACTCCAAAAGCCACCATAACAGTCACTTACAAAGAGGTCTTTGGCTTCTTCACCAGGAAGCATCATGACTGGTTTGACGAGAATGACCAAGTAATACAGGACTTAATAGAGCGTAAACGCAAAGCCTTAGCACACTGGAACCTTCACCACACATCCAAACTAAAGCAGCATTCCTACAGGCTCCTGAAGGCTGTGATGCAGCATAAACCCTGAGACATTAAAAAGAAATGGTGAGTAGAATGAACGTGGCAACTCAGCAACTTGTGGACACCAAGAACATAAATGGTTTCTTCAGTGCTGTCAAGGCGATCTATAGCCCAAGCACTCAAGGACACATGCCACAGAGAGTCATGAATTGAGGAGTACTCATCGAGGACAGGGAAGCAGTCAATGCTTGCTGGAGGGAACATTTCTAAGAACTCCTCAACCGACGCTCTTCAATTTGAATGTCCTCGACTCCATCCCTCAACACCCCGTCCGGCTCACTCTCAGTGCTACCCTAGTCTGGAGTGAGGTTGAAAAAGTCATTCAATAGCTGAAGGACGCCAAGGCCTCTGAAGCAAACTGAATCCCTGCAGAAATCCTGAAGCATGGTGGAGATACCAGACCAAGATGGTGGAGGTGAGGTGAGATGATTGGAGGTGATTGCCATTGACATCAAGGCAGCATTTGACTGAGTATGGCATCAAGGGGCCCTAGCAAAACTGGAGTCAATGGGAATTGGGAAAACTCTCCACTGGTTGGAGTCATACCTAGCACAAAGGAAGATGGTTGTGGTTGCTGGAGATCAATCATCTGAGCTCCAGGACATCACTGCAGGAGTTCCTCAGGGTACTGTCGTAGGCCCGACCATCTTCAGCTGCTTCATCAATGACATTCCTTCAATCATAAGGTCAGAAGTGGGGATGTTTGCTGATGATTGCACAATGTTCAGCACCGTTCGCGACTCCTCAGATACTGAAGCAGTCTGTAGAAATGCAGCAAGTCCTGGACAATATCCAGGCTTGGGCTGATGTGTGGCACAAATGTTACTTGCCATTTAAGTGCCAGGCAATGACCATCTCCAACAATGGAGAATAACCATCTCCCCACGACATTCAATTGCATTAAGATCCCTGAATCCCCCACCATCAACGTCCTGCGGGTTACCATTGACCAGAAACTGAACTGGAATAGCCATATAAATACCATAGCTACAAGAGCAGGTCAGAGCTAGGAATCCTGTGGTGAGTAACTCACCTCCTGTCTCCCCAAATCCTGTCCACCCTATACAAGGCACAAGTCAGGAGTGTGATGGAATACTCTCCACTTGCTTGGATGGGTGCAGCTCCAACAACACTCAAGAAGCTTGACACCATCCTGGACAAAGCAGTCCACATGACTGGCACTCCATTTACCACCTTCAGCATTCACTCACTCCACCACTGATGAGCAGTGACATCAGTGTATACCATCGATAAGATGCACTGCAGCAATGCACCAAGGCTCCTTAGACAGCACTTTCCAAACCCCCGACCTCTACCACCTAGAAGGACAAGGGCAGCAGATGCATGGGAACACCACCACCTGCAAGTTCCCCTCCAAGCCACACGCCACCCTGACTTGGAACCATATCGCTGTTCCTTTACTGTTGCGTCAAAATCCTGGAAATTCCTTCCTTACAGCACTGTGGGTGTATCTACCCCACATGAACTGCAGCGGTTCAAGAAGGTGGCTCACCACCTCCTTCTCAAGGGCAATTAGGGATGGGCAATAAATGCTGTTCTAGCCAGTGACGCCCACATCCCATGATCAAATAAAAAAAAAACACTCCTGGCATGACTGCACAACCTCGTAACCCTTATCTGGGAGGAGGAGTGGTTACTGGGGATTTCAGGGAAGTTGTGATAGTGACTATTCAAGAAGGGAGATGAGACTGATTAGTAGCAACTACAGAGGAATCTTACTGCTGTCTGCCACAGGGAAGATCATTTCAAGGATCCTCCTCGATCACCTCTTCCCAGTGGCTTAAGAGCTCTTTCTGGAGTTGCAGTGTGGCTTTCGCGCGCAGAGAGGCACCACAGACATGATCTTCACTGCGTGGCAAATGCAGGGAACAATGCCAACTGCTGTACAGGCCTTTTTTTTGACCTCTCAAAAGCCTTTGACTCTGTCAACTGTGAAGGTTTATGGAGCATCCTGCTCAAATTTATCTGCCCTCAGAAGTTTGTCACTACCCTCTGTCGACTCCACGATGACATGCAAGCCGTGATCCTCACCAACAGAACCACCAAAGATGCTATATGTCGAACAAGATTCTGTCATCGCACCAACCCACTTCTCCATTTTCCTTGCTGCATGCTACACTTCACATCCAGCAAATTACCTGCTGGCGTAGAGATAATCTACAGAATAGATGGGTAACTATTCAATCTACGCCACCTTCAATCCAAAACTAAAATCACTTCAACCTCAGTCATTGAGCTTCAGTATGCAGCTCATGTTTGCATGTGTGCTTACTCTGAAACTGGGCTCCAGATCATTGTTGACGCCTCTGAAGCATATGAGAAAATGGGTCTTTCACTAAACACTCGGAAAACGAAGGTCCTCTTCCAACCAGCTCCAAAAGCACAGCACCTCCCCCTGTCAATCAAAACCTGTGATGAGATCCTGGAAAATGTGGCTAACTTTACATATCTTAGGAGCCTCCTCTTGTCGAAGGCAGACATAGATGACGGCGAGGTTCATCATTGCCTCCAGTGTGCTAGCTGAGCCTTCGGCTGACTGAGGAATTTGAGGATTAGGATCTCAAATGTGAGACTTAAGATCACGATTTACCAGGCAGCAGTGATCCTTGTGCTCCAATCTGCTTTGGAGACTTGGAAACCTGCAGTAGGCACCTCCAAAGCACTAGTGAAGTACCACCAGAGGTGTCACTGCACGATCCTCCAAATCCAGTGGCAAGAAAGGCGGTCCAACAGCAGTATTCTCTCCAAGCCAACCTGCCCAATGTCGGGACACTAATCACCCAAAATCAGCTCCTTTGGGTGGGACATGTCATCTGCGTGCCTGACACCAGAGTCCCGAAGCAACTGTTAACTCAGAATGTGGTCATGACAGGAAACTCCCAGGAGGACAGCGGAAATGCCTTAGAGATGTCCTCAAAGTTTCCCTGAAGAGCTCAAACATCCCTGTCGACTCGAGAGTCCCTAGCTCGTGACTGTCCTAGGTGGCGAAAGCTCATTTGGGAAGGTATGGTACATCACGAGGGACTTCGTCGGGAACATGCGGAGGTGAATTGAGATGTTGGAAGGAGCGCATAATAGCTACTCATCTACCTGACCCTTCAAGCACCACCTGTCCCTCATGGCAGAGTCTGCAGATCACACAATGGACCTGTCTGCCATCTCAACCCATCGAACCAGAGTGGAAGCAAGTCATCCTCAATCCCAAGGGACTGCCTAAGAGAAGAGGGCCAACTGGAAGTGATGGGAATTGAGTGCATTCAGTGACAGTCCATTGTAGGGAGAATATTCAAGGATCCCTATTCCTTGAGATGGGCGAGGGAGGTGTGGGTGTTGTCTAGATCAGTCAGAGGTGTTGGAGTTTTCTGCTGTTGTTGTTTAAAACAGATACTCGCAATTCTATTGCTTCTGCAGCCTCTCCGCATTAAACATAATCATTTCCTGCTTGGACTTGGTGACTTCTAGCCGTTTTTGATTGCACATCGTCCTCATCTTTCTCATTTTGTATGTGTGCATGTTTGGAGAGAGGGTAGAATCTTGCTCAGGGGATGAAAACTTGCTTCAAGGAAGGGGCAAATGCTTTCTCACCGTTTTGGTGGGTGGAAGGGGTAGTTGCACAACTTTTACTACATTTATCAGCCTTTTTGTACATTGTTCTTTAGGCCTCTCTTGACACTATGGGGAAGAAAAAGGAGATCATTCATTGAACTAAAACCTAAAATTTATGAACAAGTAGAACTGCCTTCTGACTGATTTGAGGAGTTTACATAAAGCTACAACTGTCTAGATTTGTCAATGATTTCCTTGCAGCAAGTACTTTTGCAGATATCTTAAATGGACAGATCAGGTTAGCAGCTATACATCACAGCGTTAATGCTCCAAACGCTCATGCACAATGCCACAAATCAGTTGGTAAACAAATAAAAATGTATGTTCATAACCTGGGCTAAATACCAGTTGCAGACCAAAGGTACTTTATCGACAGCTAGATGAAAATATCAGAAAATCTTAATTTCGTGTCTATGTTCAGATTAATTTCAAAAGAATAGTCAGGTGTGAGTGCTGTATAGGCTCCCTGTCATATATGTATGAAATGTTTTGCGCCTGCAGGCAGGCCCAGGTGAGGCACTAACAGCAATTTTTAGTGCAGGTGTCCATTGAATTGCCATAAAATGTTGATTTTGCTACCCAATCCTTCATTTAGATTAAAAGGGGAGACGGCGTCGTGGTAATGTCACTGGACTAGTAATCCAGAGGCCCAGGCTAATGCCCTGGGGAGATGGATTCAAATCTTACCATGGCAGCTGTTGGAATTTAAATTCAGTTAATTAACAAAAATCTGGAATTGAAAGCTAGTCTCAGTAATAGTGCCATGAAGCTATCATCGATTGTCATAAAAACCCATCTGGTTCATTAATGTCCTTTTAGGGAAGGAAATCTGCCAACTTTACCTGGTCTGGCCTACATTTGACTCCAGATCCAAAGCAATGTGGTTGACTCATAACTGCCCTTTGAAATGGCCTAGCAAGTCACTCAGTTCAAGGGCAATTAGGGATGGGCAACAAATGCTGGCCTGCCAGTGACGCCCACATCCCATGAAATAATTTTTAAAAAATTAGCAACCATAAATGGTCAAAATCATAATTTTCTATTGCCCTCCCAAGTATGATAGAAAATGTTCTCATATCTTCACTATTTTCCTCCCTCAGTCTCTGCACCGAACGACTTCTCATCCTCTGTGATTTCAACCTCTATTTCAACTTATTATGCTCCCTCTTCTGAGTTCACTGCCCTCTCATCCTCCTGAAATCTCTTCCTCCATGTAAACTCTTCAATCCATATTCATGACCAACCTTTTGAACTTTCCATTCCACGTGGTCTTGCCAGTCCCATTGTATCAATCACAAGTGATCACTTTCTTGTATGACTCTCCATTCACACCCCCACCCTACTTGCTTCTGTCCTGGAGAAAACTATACCCCAATTCACTTACAACTGCCTTTTCAAAATCCCAATTGTCTAGCCTTTGGCCCTCCATTTACCACAACATTTCTGCAACTACTGATTGCTCAACCACACCCTCGCCTCCACCTTTGATGCTCTTGTTCCCAATAAAACCTTTATTCTCTCTCACCCTGGATGTTACCCTGATGTCATCTTCACTCTCTTCAGTTCAGGGGATGCAGACTTGAAAGGCCATGGCGGACACCTGGTTTCGCCATACATTGCCAGATCTGGCTGAACCACATAAAGCACTACTGGGTCCTGCTGTTGTCTGTTAAAACTGTTCACTATCCCAGGATAATCCTGGAATGCTCTACTGTAAATTGTTGCCTTAAACCCCTCTCCCTGTCTCCTGCACCCTCACTTCCAACAGTAAGTGTGAGGAGTTCATGGACCTCTTTGTCACTAAGATCAAGACTATCCGATCAGCTGCTTCTGCTGCATCCCTCCCTTCCACCAATCCACCAGGCCGAGTATCCTCTAAAACACCCTCCCAGCTCTAGCCTTGAACTCTCATCTTCCTCTAGTTTCTCTCCTATCTCCCTTCATGTCCTCTCCAAGATCATCTTGTACATGAGACCCACCTCCTACTGCCTTGGCCCTATTCCCACTAAACTGCTGACTACCTAACTCCCCTCATGGTCCCCATGTTAGCTGAAATTGTTAAGTGTTCTCTCTTAAGGTGTTGTCCCTCTCTCCTTTAAATATGCCATCATTACCCTTCTCAAAAA
This sequence comes from Heterodontus francisci, assembly GCF_036365525.1. Lineage (NCBI taxonomy): Eukaryota > Metazoa > Chordata > Chondrichthyes > Heterodontiformes > Heterodontidae > Heterodontus > Heterodontus francisci. Next base: position 30,091,058 of record NC_090384.1, read on the forward strand.
AAAACCTTTACTCCACTGTGCTTGCAAACTACAATCTCCATCTCCAACCTCCCTTTCCTGTCTGAAGTCCTTGAATGTGTTGTCTCCTTTCAAACCTGTGCCCATCTTTCTCTGAATCCCATGTTTGAATCTCTGCAATCAGGTTTCTGCCCTTGCCGCAATACTGAAATGGCTATTAAAGTCACAAATGACCTCCTATTGACTGTGACGAATGCAAACTATTTCTCATTCTTGACCTGTCTGCAGCCTTTGATTCAGCTGACCACATCATCCTGCTCCAATGCCTCTTCACTGTGGAGTAGCTGGGTGGGACTGTACTCATCTGGTTCCATTCTTATCTGTCCAATCATAGGCAGATTATCACTTGCAATGGCGTCTCTTCCTATTCCTGCACCATTAGCTCTGGTGTTCCCCCAAGAATCTATGCTTGGCCCCCTTCTGTTCCTCATCTACGTGCTGCCCCTCAGCGACATCATCCGAAAGCACAGCATAGTTTTCTCAGGTACGCTGACGACACCCAGCTCCACCTCACCGCTACCTCTCTCAACTCCTCCACTGTTGCTGAATTATCAGACTGCTTATCCAACATCCAGTACTGGATAACCAGATCTTACCTCCAATTAAGTATTGGGAAGACTGAAGCCATTGTTTTTGGTCCACGTTTCAAACTCTGTTCCCTAGCTACTGATTCCATCTTTCTCTTGGCAACAGTCTGAGACTAAACCAGTCTGTTCCCAATCTTAGTGTCATATTTGACCCCAAGATGAGTTTCTGACCTCATTCACAGTATCACAAAGAATGCCTATTTCTACTTGCATAACAGCGCCTGATTTTGCCGTTGTGTCAGTTCATCTGCTGAAACCCTCATTCATGCCTTCGTTATCTCCAGACACAACTATTCCAACAAAGTCCTGGCTGGTGTCTCGCATTCTATCTTCCATAAACTTGAGAGGTCATCCAACACTTTGATGCCTGTGTCTTAAATTGCACCAAGTTCTGTTCACCTATCACCCCTGTGCTCGCTGACTTAGATTGGCTCCCGGTCAAGCAACGTCCATATTTTAAAGTTCTCATCCTTGCTTTCAAATACCTCCATGGTTTCGCCCCTCCCGATCTCTATAAGCTCCTCCAGTCCCAGAAACATCTCAGATACCTGCACTTGTCTAATTCTGTACTCTTTAGCATCCTTGATTTTGATAGTTTCACCATTGGTGGCCAGATCTTCAGTTGGCTAGGCCCTAAGCTCTGGAATTTCTACTTTACAGCTCTCCAAGTCGCTCTCCCTCTCTCTCCTACTTTAAGACACACTTTTAAAACAGGGGTTGCCAACCTTTTCTTTAGTGAGAGCTACTTCTGATAAAGAAAAATATCATGCGCTGCCCCCCTTGTCGCTCGCTCCCACCCTCGCTGTTTGTTCCCCATCTCTCGCCGCTCGCTCATCCCATTGTGACATCCGTATGTGGTGACGTCAGGATGCGCGTGCGGGGATTAATGCTGCCAGAATGACGCGGGCGTTCGGACTGCATTGCCAGGAGCATTATGTGAGCTACTCAAAAGCTGAAGTGAGCTACCCATAGCTCGAGATTGACATGACGACCCCTGCTTCAAAACTTACCTCTTTGGCCAAGCATTTGGTCTTCTGACTTCGGTGTCATATTTTCTTTTATAATGCTCCTATGAAGTGCCTTGGGATGTTTTTACATTAAAGGTACTGTATAAATATACTTGAGGTCTGTTTTGATGAATCTTCAGAATATATTGTGAGCAAAGGGTATTCAAAAAAATTGCACAAACCTTCACTATATTGTGTCTAAAGATATTGACTTATGTGCAAAAAGGTTGGAAGAAAAAGTGGATGAAAACTAGAAAAGTGTTGGTGACAATATCATTGACAGTGCAGTATTCCCTCAAAACTGCACTGACAAATGTCTTTAGGTAAAATGTTGAAGTCCATTGTGGAACTTTAACTCATACATTTCAAACTGAGGCAAATGTGCTACCAGTTTAATCAACCTAGCGCTTGTCAGCTGTTGCTCAATGGTAGCACTCCTACCTCTGAGTCATAAGGTTATAGGTTCAAGTCCCACTCTAGAGACTTGAGTACAAATCAAGGTTAACACTCCAGTGTAGTAGAGGGAGTGCAGACTGTCAGAGATGCTGTCTTTTAGATGGCATATTAAACAGAGGCCCTGTCTTCTCCCTCGGGTGGATCTAAAAGATCCCATGATACTATTTTGAAGAGCAGTTTCAACTCCATTTGTAAATAGTGTTCTGTGTTGCTGTGCAATTCTGTTTTATTCAGTATCGTGCTGTGCCATTTCACTTATCCGTATTAATTAATCTGTAAACAAATCTGACTAATAGCCTTAGAGAGCATGGTGGGCATTCTGTTATTTCCAGTGTGCTGTGTTCAGTAATTAGAGGTTATTAAATCAGGATACATTAACCCATACATGGCATAAGGTCGCAGGTTTTGGATCAGTGATAATTCAGTCTTATTGAAGCTGCGTTCTGCTGTATTGGGGGAAAAGCACAAACTGTTGAGGACTTCAACAGTAGTAGTAGCTGATTGGGAAGTTGTTGAACGTTTGGATTTTGCAAGTTATTTCAAATATTACCAGTATTTTGGTTACAATTTTCACAAACTAGTGTCTCAACATTCTTGTCATTTTAGTGAACTGAGAAAATGTAGATTCTGCATATGCAGTGAGTCTTAGTGCTGTTCCTGTGGAAGTTCGCAGTGTTTCTGTTAATCACCTCTGAGCAACTGAGTTACATCACTTCCTATTTGTTTTACTGCAGAATTTGGTAGTTTGCATCTAGGATAATCTTAACTAACACGCACAACTGCTCTGAATGTTACTGCCAGCTGGCACAGCATAATCTCCAAGTGCTCACATCTTATAATTTCCAGTTTTAATTTTGAAATATTCCAATGCTTTCCTGTCCAGCTTTGCATCTTCCATAAACATCTTGTCCAAAACTCTGCTGCCTGCATTCCATTCTTCACTAAATATTCGTCTTCTCTCACCCTTGCCCTTGTTGACCTACATTGGTACCCTGGCCCTACAAAAGCTTAAACTTTAAATTCACAATCTCCTGCTAAAATCCCTTCATGGCTTCGCCCCCTACCCCCAGACGTTTCCTTTCCTCCAATTGTGGCTTCTTGTGCACCCCCCTCCTTTTGATCCATCATCAGAGGGCTGTGCCTTTGGTTGCCTAGTCCCTATGTTCTAGAACTCCCCCTCTCTTTCCTAAAACCCATCTCTTTGACTATGCTTTTGGTCACTTTTTTTTAATGCATCCATTTTTGTTTGAAGAACAAAAGGTTATCTGGGATGCAGAACTTCCTGCTCCACTTCGAATGGTGCAGTGTGTTCTTATGTCCATCTGAACCACGTGATGGATCCTTGGTTTGATAATGATGATCCCTGGTTCATTGTCGACAAAGATCAAAGGAAGATTCGGTTCTGTGGGTGCTGGCATGCTCACTGGTGGCTCAACAGGCCAATTTTAGATCTGCAGGCTCTTGGGCATTTGGGGCCCAAGGAATTCTTGACCTGGGGAGCCCGAGCAGAAGCAGCTTCCTACAGTTTTTGATATTTTGCTCCTACAGCTTTGTGTGTTAAGGACTCAAACCTGCACATGGTATTCCTGATTTTTGAGCACCAGTTGTTTCTCTCAGCAGCTTCCTGCTCCCAAGTCCATTGTCGGATGTCAGCCAGAGAGTTGTTTCTTCAGCTGGTTCTCGAAAAGTTTTCGCAGAGCACCTTGATTCTGATTCCTGAGACATGGTTCTCCATACAGCACTGCTTTTGGCATTCTGATGTCCTCCATGTATGACATATTCCCTGTGCAGTGCAGTTGTCATAGGAGAATCCTCTCAATACTGAGCACTTCAGTATTTGTAATGTAGTCCTGCCATTTGGTATTCATGCAGCGCAAGCAGCGTTGATTGGAAGCATTCAAGTGGCTTAATTTGTTTACTGTACTGTAATTTGCTAGCTGTCGGAGTATCTCCATGAAGTTAGGTGGGCAACCCAATCTAGATTGAGTATTTCCCACAGTCCATCCTGGATGACTGTATCAAAGGCCTTTGCGAGGTCCATGAAGGAAACATATAGGCCCATGTTCTGGTCCCTGCATTGATCTGTCTCAGTATAAAGACCATATCCATGGTTTGTCTGCTTGGCCGAAATCCATACCGACTCTTGGAGGGTTTCGTTGGCAAATGTTTGTACAAGGTGACCCCTCTGTAAGTTGAGCAGTCTGACTTTTCACTCTTGTTTTTGTAGGGGGCGACAATCGGAGCATCTTGAAGGACCTGTGGCACTGTCCCTTTCTCCCAGCAAGCTGTAAACAGCTCTGCGAGCTTGTCGACAAGTGCACTTCCTCCCTGCTGGAATACTGTCGATGCTCGGGGCCTTGCGGAATTTCAGTAGTGCTCGCTATCTCTTCGAACTTTGTTTCCCTTTGTGGTATCTTCACTATCGAAGCTTCCTGCACTGTCCTTTCATCCCTATAAGTGCTCTGACCATCGAATCATGGTCTCAGTAAGCAGTGTTGCGCTGTCAGAAGATTGTAGTGGTGCCTGCGTCAGGTCCGTCAACAATCTTCGAGGACTCATAAAAAAAAAAAAATCACGTCACCGCTGTCTGCATAACTCTGTCTTCTCTGCCAGTGCTTGCCACCAATCGTTTTGAATGACTCGAAGCTTGGATTTTAGGGTGTTGCAGGCTTCCCAATAAGCAGCTTTTGTAGACTGGTCAGCTGGTCTCACAAGAAGTTTCAAATAGCAGGAGCGTATCTTTTGGAGCAGATCTTGGATTCCAGAGTAGTTTGCATTGAACCAGTCCCTGTTCTTTCTCATTAAGCAACTAACCACTTCCATCGTTTCTTGAAGAACTGATTGCAGCTACCTCCACTGTTCACCTTGTTAATAAGCTTTCTGGAGTTTAAGGATGGATGATGTTGGAGCCGATCTTTACTCAGTTTCACATTCCTTGTACAGAGTAAAAGGATTACAAACATATAGCTCCTCACTCAAAACCCTCCACCAGTCTGCGTAAGTGTCTGCTTATAAGTGTTCAAGCAAGACCCCAATTAACACCCTCCACCTACATATAACCAAACAATTGATACACAATTAACAGATTAACACACCTGGGTCCGTCTGGAAACATGCTATCATTGAGCTCAATTTCCACTTTGCTTTCGAATTCTGCTTTAACCTCCAGCTGACCTAATCAGTGAACTTGGAGTTCCTTTGTTATTGGGCCCTTACTCTTGGGAGGTGGCTTAATTTTGAGGGTGACCTTTGCTCTGACCAGTTCCTCTGCTTGGCCTGTCTGTGTTCAGTTATCACTGGGCATAACTCTAGTGTGAAGTACATCTCTGTCTTGTTGGCGGACTAGGATGTAATCCAAGAGGTGCCGGTGTTTTCAACATGGATGTCTCCCAAATGGTTTTAAATATGGCTTCCTGCTGGAACAGGGTATTGGTGATGCTGAGTTATTGCTCTCTATAGAATTCCAGAAGCAAACGATCATCGTCATTGCAATTGCCGATGCTGTGCCCACCCAGCATGCCTTTCCAGGATTCTTGGATTTGCGTTAACTCTTGTGTATGATGAGCTTATCATTGGCGTTGGTCCTATGAAGTCTGTGCAGATCGTGGTAAAAGCCTTCTTTTACAACAAGATTATCCTGTAGCAGGGTGGCAAACTGGTTGTTTTGAATTGGCAGTCGAAGGATCGTGAGACGATCTGAATGACCAACGGGAAGGCAATGGAGCTTGCTTGCAATCATATTCTTTACCATAAAGCCGTCAACAGATAGGCATCACTCCTCCTTTGTCTTTTCCTGACCAATAAAGTGTGTAGCCTTCTCAGTGTTCTGTCACAGAATCACAGAATTGTTAGTGCAGAAGGCAATTTGGCCCATTGTGTCTGCACTGGCTCTCCGAAAGAGCAATTTACTCCGTTCCATTCCCTCGCCTTCTCCGCCGTAACCTTGAGCGTTCTTCCTTTTCATATAACTGTCTAATTCCCTTTTGAATGCTTCAGTTGAACCTGCCTCCACCATAATCTCAGACAGTGCATTCCAGACCTTAACCAGTCTGTGTGAAAAAGTTTTTCCTCATGCCACTTTTGCTTCTCTTACCGAATACTTCAAATTTGTGTCCTCTCAATCTCGATCCTTTCACGAATGGGAACAATTTCTCTCTTTACACTGTCCAGACCCCTCATGAGTTTGAATGCCTCAATCAAATCACCTCTCCGCCTTCTCTTCTCCAAGGAAAACAGTCTGAACTTCTCCAATCTATTTTCATAACTGAAGTTTCTCATCCCTGGAACCCTTCTCGTGAATCTTTTCTGTACTCTCTCCAATGCCCTTGGGTCTTTCCTAAAGTGTGGTGCCCAGAACTGGACGCAGTACTCCAACTGAGGCAGAACTAGTGTCTTATACAAGTTCAACATAGCCTTCTTGCACTTACATTCTATGCTCCTGTTAATAAAGCCCAGGTTACTGTATGCTTTATTAACTGCTCTCTCAACCTGTCCTGCCACCTTCAATGACTTATGCACATATACACCCAGGTCCCTGTGCCCCTGCACCCCCTTTTAGAATTGTACCTTTTATGTTCTATTGTCTCTCCATGTTCTTTCTACCAAAATGAATCACTTCACATTTCTCTGCAGTGAACTTCATCTGCCACCCATATGCCCATTCCTCCAACTTGCCTATGTCCTTTTGAGGTTCTGCACTGTCCTCCTCACAGTTCACAATGCTTCTAAGTTTCGTATCATCTGCAAACTTTGAAACTGCCCTGTACACCAAGGTCTAGGTCATTAATATGTATCAGGAAAAGCAAGGCTCCTAACACTGATCCCTGGGGAACTCCATTACAAACCTTCCTCCAGCCTGAAAAACATCCATTAACCACTACTCTTTGTTTCCTGTCATTCAGCCAATTTCGTATCCATGTTGCTACCGTCCCTCTTCCTGTCAATGAACCTTGTTCTGCGAAGCAAACTTCACTGAGTGCTGTGATGTCGATGTCGAGCCGAGCTCGCTCTCTGGCAACAAGCGCAGATCGTCTTGGAGGGCGCATGTTGTCATCTGCATCAGTCATTGTGTGAGCATTCCAACACGCACATTTCAGAGTGTTTTGGCTCATTTCTTTTTTTCTGCACTGCTTGACAGATGCCCTTTTACCTCGGTAAGCCAACTGGGTAAGGTTGAGATGAGCAATATTTGCGACACCTTTTCTAGACCTGTCTCCATTGGACCAAGCAGTACTATCCCTAGAAAAGGCTGCCTTGGTCGCTCAGAGTGCTGCCGAATGATGATGTCTCTAAGTCAACAGTCAGATGATACATACTTCTGAGCTGCCTACATGCAGATTGAAGCTGTGGCTGCCAGTGCCACCTTGCACCTGCTGATATTGCTTCTCCCCATTGCTGTAGGCCTTATTCTTCCCGCCTGAGCTTAGTTGGTTTAAAGTAACGATCAGCTCGCACTGACTGATCTCTCCCTTTAGGCTAAGGGTTTCTCTGCAGTGGCTCAGTGGGCTGAGATGACCGTGAAAACCATGAAGCTGTAGGTTTGACATTGGAGTTTACTTCTTGCGTCTAGCTGAAGACCCCACCCCCAGGCATGGGTAGGTTTGAAATCAGAGTTTTCCCCTCCTAGACGATCTGCCAACCATGGCTAATGAGCTCCATCCACCCAAAGCAACTGGTTTTAAGACACCACTTGTTATCCTGAATAGTCAACCTCAGTAGTAGACCCCCTCAATAGACTCCCCCGCCTCAACATTAAACACCCTCAATAAAACCTCACCTCAATATTAACTTAAACAATAAAACCCCAACTCGGCACTAAATTATCCATATTCGAAACAATCTTGCAATGTAACAGTTTGGTCGAGTGGTGGTGTGCCTTTTTTAAATTTAAAAACAGATGAATGTGGATGCATTTTAAACCCAAAATTTGAGAGTATAACTTACCAAGTGATTGGAGAGTCCATGAGAAAATGAAGTCCACGGTGTTCTCCATTTTAAAGGCAATCTATTCAATTCTCAGCTGAGGTTTGCATAGAAACTGGTGTAGCAGTCAACTGACATCCAATTAGAACACGAGGAGCCACAGTGTGCTCAAACATAATTTCGTCATGAAGAAAGTACTTTCTTTTGCCTGCTTTCTGTAATTTTTATGGTACTATGAACTCATTAGATTTAATTTTTTTTATGTAAAGGATTAAATTTAATCTGCAGTTGTATGTTTCCTACTTCACCCCTTCCCCCACCAAACCACCAACATTTGACAATTAGACTTGTGTTTATAGCTTTCAAAACAACATCATTCTTCACATATTCAACCAAGCAGAAGGGTTCGTGCTTCAACTAAATCTACATGGAATAAGGAAAGTATGCAATTCATAAAACTCTGGATTGCAGGAGCAAAGTGCGTTTTCCAGTATTTTACATCAAATTTTGAAAGGTCCAATTGGACTCGAAACCATTGTTGCTTTGTGGTACTTGGATATGAGCAGATTCTCTGCATGACAGAGTGTGATGTGCATTAAACAGTGACTATTCATCTGATTGCATTTCAAACAGGGCTTATAAATAGGGTAGTTTATATTGCACAGGTTTAGTAATGCCGTTTTATGGTCTGCTTCTGCTAGGAGGGAAAAGTTCAATAATTGATTTCTAATGTGGTATTTTACTTTACATTTTTCAAGCCTGTTTCATATTCTTGTAAATTGATTGGACTGGAAGTAATTGATAAGGCACTGTACATGTGCACTGGAGGGATCAAGATGGCTCTGCGGATGGCTGAAGATTGGCTTTAGTGAGTGTTTTGAAGCACTCCCTACTTTTGCGTTCACTTGCTGTTTAAATTTAAAAACATGTTGGCATAATGCCAGAGACTGCTGCTGTATGCATGTCTATTTGTATGTACAACCTTCACTTGGGTGTGGAGCTGCAATGTTCTTTAAAGCTTTTTTTATACTGTGAAAGTAGAAAAACAAAAGGAAACTAATACATGGATCATACTTTTGTTCTATTAGGATAATGGTTTTAAAAAGAATCCAAGCCAGAACGATTGTTCGAAGTGGGTATGATTTTTGATAAATTCTGGCAAAGACCTGTCTTCATCTGTGCGTTTTACCCTACGTTAATAATGAAGACTGTTAGGTTTTAAAACCTGGATTGCAATATATAAATACAATAATATGTTTCTTGTTTAGCACAAATGCAGTATTCATAAAACAGCAACAAATCATAAATGAAAAGAAAGGAGATATTTAAATCATTTGCCATAAGCATTGATTAAGGAACTACTAGGGGCAGGTGGAAAAAGAAATCGAGTGAGCAGCAAGCAAAATATACGAATAAATGAAATAAGATTAATCAATAAAATTGTGAAATATTTTGTTTATTTGTGCCCTTTGTTCATTCACAGGATGTGGCCATTATTGCCAAGGCCAGCATTTATTGCCATCCCTAATTGCCCTAATAGTTTGATGCAACTGAGTGGTTTACTAGGACATTTCAGAAGGCAGTTAAGAGTCAGTGACATTGCTGTGGGTCTGGAGTTATATATAGGCCAGACTGGGTGAAGATGGCAGATTTCCTTCCCTAAAGGACATTAGTGAACCAGATGGATTTTTGTGACAATCTGGTAATTTCATAATCACCAGATTATGGATACTAGCTTTTATTTCAGATTTATTTAATTAGCTGAACTTAAATTCCCCAGCTGCCATGGTGGGACTTGAACTTGTATCCAGATAATTAGTCCAGGCCTCTGGACTACTATAATAAAACAAAATGTGCTGGAAAATACTCAGCACCTCTTGCAGCATCTGTGGAGAGAGAAGCAAAGTTAACATTTCAAGTCAGTGACCTTTCATCAGAACTGGCAAAGGTTAGAAATGTAATAGGTTTTAAGCAAGTAAAGTGGGGGTGGGGCAAAAGAGAACAAAAGGGAAGGTGTTGATAGGACATAGAATAACTGACGAGGAGGTCATGGGGCAAAGGCAAAGTGTGTGTTAATAGTGTGGTGAAAGACATAGCATTAGTGCAGAGAGGGTGTTAAATGACAGAATAATGAAAGCCCTAGCCAAAAGCACAAACATGAAAAACAGCACTGGGCAGGCACATGGTAAAAAAAATTGAATGATGCAACAAACTAAAATAAAATGAAAAAAAAAGTAAAACTAAAAATAACTAAAGGGGGGGGGGCGTGGGGAGATGGGGGGCAGTCATGCTCTGAAATTATTGAACTCAGTGTTCAGTTCGGTAGGCTGTAGCGTGTCTAATCGCTAAATGAGGTGCTGTACCTCGAGCTTGCATTGATCACTGGAACACTGCAGCAAGCCCAGGACAGAGATGTGGGCATGAGAGCAAGGAGTGTGTTGAAATGGCAAGCGACAGGAAGCTCAAGGTCATGTTTTAGGACTGAGTGGAGGTATTGTGCAAAGTGGTCACCCAATCTGTGTTTGGTCTCCCCAGTGTAGAGGAGACCGCATTGTGAGCAGCGAATACAGTATACTAAATTGAAAGAAGTACAAGTAAATTGCTGCTTCACCTGAAAGGAGTGTTTGGAGCCTGGGATAGTGAGGAGAGTGGAGATAAATGGGCAGGTATTACACCTACTGCGATTGCTTGGGAAGGTGCCATGGGAAGGGGACGAGGTGGTGGGGGTAATGGAGGATTGGACCAGGGTGTCACGGAGGGAACAGTCCCTTTGGAATGCTGACAGGAGGGAAAGATGCGTTTGGTAGCGGCATCACACTGGAGATGGCAGAAATGGCAGAGGATAATCCTTTGGATCTGGAAGCTGGTGGGGTGGAAAGTGAGGACAAGGGGAATCCTGTCGCGGCTCTAGGAGGGAGGTAAAGAGGTGTGGGAAATGGGCTGGAAACGGTTGAGGGCCCTGCCAACCACAGTGGCGGGAATCCTCGGTTAAGGATAAAGGAATACATATCTGAAGCGCTGTTGTGGAAGGTTGCGTCATCAGAGCTGATACGTCGGAGACGAAGAAACTGGGGGAATGGAATGGAGTCCTTACAGGAGGCAGGGTGTGAAGAAGTGTAGTCGAGGTAGCTGTGGGAGTCGGTGGGCTTATAATGAATATTCATAGACAGGCTATCCCCAGAGATGGAGACAGAGAAGCCGAGGAAGGGAAGTGTCAGAGATGGACTATGTGAAGGTGAGAGAAGGGTGGAAATTGGAAGCAAAGTTGATAAAAATTTCTAGTTCAGGGCAGGAGCAGGAAATGGCACTGATTACAGTCATCAATGTAGCAGAAAAAGAGTTGGGGGAGGGGACCTGAGTAGGACTGGAACAAGGAATGTTCGGCACATTCCACAAGACAGGCATAGCTAGGACCCATGTGGATACCCATAGCAACACCTTTTACTTGGAGGAAGTGAGTGGAGTTGAAGGAGAATTTTATTTTATTTTTTTTTTTAGAGATACAGCACTGAAACAGGCCCTTCGGCCCACCAAGTCTGTGCCGACCATTAACCACCCATTTATACTAATCCTATATTAATCCCATATTCCTACCACATCCCCACCTTCCCTCAATTCCCCTACCACCTACCTATACTAGGGCAATTTATAATGGCCAATTTACATATCAACCTGCAAGTCTTTGGCTGTGGGAGGAAACCGGAGCACCCGGCAAAATCCCACACAGTCACAGGGAGAACTTGCAAACTCCGCACTGGCAGTACCCAGAATTGAACCCGGGTTGCTGGAGCTGTGAGACTGCGGTGCTAACCACTGTGCCACTGTGCCGCCCAAGTTGTTCAATGTGAGAACAAGTTCAGCCAGGCGGAGGAGGGTGGTGGTGGATGGGGACTAGTTGGGCCTCTGTTCAAGGAAGAAGCGGAGAGCCCTCAAACCATCCTGGTGGGGGATGGAAGTGTAGAGAGATTGGACGTCCATAGTGAAGAGGAGGCGGTTCGGGCCAGGAAACTGGAAATTGTCAAAATGACGTAGGGCGTCAGAAGAGTCATGGATGTGGTTGGGAAGAGACTGGACTAGGGGAATCTGTCAGAACAGTCCTGTTTATGGATTTTAGGAAGGAGGTAGAAGCGGGCTGTCCGGGGTTGCAGAACTATGAGGTTAGAAGATGTAGGGGGAAGATCTCCAGAGGAAATGAGGTCAGTGACAGTCCTGTGGACAGTAGCTTGACGTTCGGTGGTGGGGTCATGGTCCGGGAGAGGTAGGAAGAGGCAGGTTATTAGTCCAGTGACATAATCACTATGCGACCGAACCCTGTGATGAGATTTTCCCGAAATGAAGTTTTACTGATGAAAGTAACATTAATGACCTAAAACCATTGAAGCATTTTGAATAAAATGTTACTTGTATAGTGTTGTAATTCCCTGGAAAATGTTTTCTTTAGGCTTAGTTATTGTGCTGGGAGCCTGAGACGCGATTGAGAGTATTTAGCTAGAGATTCAGTTCTTAATTTCCTGTGGACATTGTGATCCCCAAGATGAGTACTTCAAAGGGATCTTTCTGCTACCTCAGCAGTTGTGACTGCTTTTACTATTGCTGTTACCACTGTCTCAGTTTTACTGCCTTGGTCAATTTCTCAGTCCCTTTTCTATTCTGCCAAATGGCGCATTCCATCTCCACTTTGTGTCCCACTGCCCGTTCCACCTGATAGTGTGAAACCACCACCTTTGCAGTGCTGCCATGTTCCATGTCTCTGAGCTTAATGCTGCCTAATGCCACGTGATGTTACTTCCCAATGCTCTCAAATGTTGGCACTCACCTTCCCATATCCCAGTGATCGCTTCCCCTCTCCTCACCCAAGTGCTCTAAACATCAAGGCAACTTCTGGTGCTTCCAAAATGCAGCTTTTTCCTGTGCTTCAGGACCCCACCCGTATTTGCAGAAGACAAACAGATTTCCACATCACAGCTTCATCCACCCCCACTGACCTCTGAAGAATGATGTCAGACACTACTCTCTCGCCACTTTCTTCCCCCACTCCCCACCAAACTCCCTGTATGTCTTTGCCAAGCCTAATTCACTGTTTCCACAAGGAATGACACTCCCAGAATTCCCTCTAGGTTTTGTTATGTCTTACATTCCTGTTCCATGTGCTTCATCCTTTTTTCCTCCTCCCCTGCCCCTTCCTTTCTCTCTCCGCCCCCCCTCTCTTTCTCTCTCCGCCCCCCCTCTCTTTCTCTCTCCGCCCCCCCTCTCTTTCTCTCTCCGCCCCCCCTCTCTTTCTCTCTCCGCCCCCCCTCTCTTTCTCTCTCCGCCCCCCCTCTCTTTCTCTCTCCGCCCCCCCTCTCTTTCTCTCTCCGCCCCCCCTCTCTTTCTCTCTCCGCCCCCCCTCTCTTTCTCTCTCCGCCCCCCCTCTCTTTCTCTCTCCGCCCCCCCTCTCTTTCTCTCTCCGCCACCCCTCTCTTTCTCTCTCCGCCCCCCCTCTCTTTCTCTCTCCGCCCCCCCTCTCTTTCTCTCTCCGCCCCCCCTCTCTTTCTCTCTCCGCCCCCCCTCTCTTTCTCTCTCCGCCCCCCCTCTCTTTTTCTCTCCGCCCCCCCTCTCTTTCTCTCTCCGCCCCCCCTCTCTTTCTCTCTCCGCCCCCCCTCTCTTTCTCTCTCCGCCCCCCCTCTCTTTCTCTCTCCGCCCCCCCTCTCTTTCTCTCTCCGCCCCCCCTCTCTTTCTCTCTCCGCCCCCCCTCTCTTTCTCTCTCCGCCCCCCCTCTCTTTCTCTCTCCGCCCCCCCTCTCTTTCTCTCTCCGCCCCCCCTCTCTTTCTCTCTCCGCCCCCCCTCTCTTTCTCTCTCCGCCCCCCCTCTCTTTCTCTCTCCGCCCCCCCTCTCTTTCTCTCTCCGCCCCCCCTCTCTTTCTCTCTCCGCCCCCCCTCTCTTTCTCTCTCCGCCCCCCCTCTCTTTCTCTCTCCGCCCCCCCTCTCTTTCTCTCTCCGCCCCCCCTCTCTTTCTCTCTCCGCCCCCCCTCTCTTTCTCTCTCCGCCCCCCCTCTCTTTCTCTCTCCGCCCCCCCTCTCTTTCTCTCTCCGCCCCCCCTCTCTTTCTCTCTCCGCCCCCCCCTCTCTTTCTCTCTCCGCCCCCCCTCTCTTTCTCTCTCCGCCCCCCCTCTCTTTCTCTCTCCGCCCCCCCTCTCTTTCTCTCTCCGCCCCCCCTCTCTTTCTCTCTCCGCCCCCCCTCTCTTTCTCTCTCCGCCCCCCCTCTCTTTCTCTCTCCGCCCCCCCTCTCTTTCTCTCTCCGCCCCCCCTCTCTTTCTCTCTCCGCCCCCCCTCTCTTTCTCTCTCCGCCCCCCCTCTCTTTCTCTCTCCGCCCCCCCTCTCTTTCTCTCTCCGCCCCCCCTCTCTTTCTCTCTCCGCCCCCCCTCTCTTTCTCTCTCCGCCCCCCCTCTCTTTCTCTCTCCGCCCCCCCTCTCTTTCTCTCTCCGCCCCCCCTCTCTTTCTCTCTCCGCCCCCCCTCTCTTTCTCTCTCCGCCCCCCCTCTCTTTCTCTCTCCGCCCCCCCTCTCTTTCTCTCTCCGCCCCCCCTCTCTTTCTCTCTCCGCCCCCCCTCTCTTTCTCTCTCCGCCCCCCCTCTCTTTCTCTCTCCGCCCCCCCTCTCTTTCTCTCTCCGCCCCCCCTCTCTTTCTCTCTCCGCCCCCCCTCTCTTTCTCTCTCCGCCCCCCCTCTCTTTCTCTCTCCGCCCCCCCTCTCTTTCTCTCTCCGCCCCCCCTCTCTTTCTCTCTCCGCCCCCCCTCTCTTTCTCTCTCCGCCCCCCCTCTCTTTCTCTCTCCGCCCCCCCTCTCTTTCTCTCTCCGCCCCCCCTCTCTTTCTCTCTCCGCCCCCCCTCTCTTTCTCTCTCCGCCCCCCCTCTCTTTCTCTCTCCGCCCCCCCTCTCTTTCTCTCTCCGCCCCCCCTCTCTTTCTCTCTCCGCCCCCCCTCTCTTTCTCTCTCCGCCCCCCCTCTCTTTCTCTCTCCGCCCCCCCTCTCTTTCTCTCTCCGCCCCCCCTCTCTTTCTCTCTCCGCCCCCCCTCTCTTTCTCTCTCCGCCCCCCCTCTCTTTCTCTCTCCGCCCCCCCTCTCTTTCTCTCTCCGCCCCCCCTCTCTTTCTCTCTCCGCCCCCCCTCTCTTTCTCTCTCCGCCCCCCCTCTCTTTCTCTCTCCGCCCCCCCTCTCTTTCTCTCTCCGCCCCCCCCTCTCTTTCTCTCTCCGCCCCCCCCTCTCTTTCTCTCTCCGCCCCCCCCTCTCTTTCTCTCTCCGCCCCCCCCTCTCTTTCTCTCTCCGCCCCCCCTCTCTTTCTCTCTCCGCCCCCCCTCTCTTTCTCTCTCCGCCCCCCCTCTCTTTCTCTCTCCGCCCCCCCTCTCTTTCTCTCTCCGCCCCCCCTCTCTTTCTCTCTCCGCCCCCCCTCTCTTTCTCTCTCCGCCCCCCCTCTCTTTCTCTCTCCGCCCCCCCCTCTCTTTCTCTCTCCGCCCCCCCCTCTCTTTCTCTCTCCGCCCCCCCCTCTCTTTCTCTCTCCGCCCCCCCCTCTCTTTCTCTCTCCGCCCCCCCCTCTCTTTCTCTCTCCGCCCCCCCCCTCTCTTTCTCTCTCCGCCCCCCCCCTCTTTCTCTCTCCGCCCCCCCCTCTTTCTCTCTCCGCCCCCCCCTCTTTCTCTCTCCGCCCCCCCCTCTTTCTCTCTCCGCCCCCCCCTCTTTCTCTCTCCGCCCCCCCCTCTTTCTCTCTCCGCCCCCCCCTCTTTCTCTCTCCGCCCCCCCCCTCTTTCTCTCTCCGCCCCCCCCCTCTTTCTCTCTCCGCCCCCCCTCTCTTTCTCTCTCCGCCCCCCCTCTCTTTCTCTCTCCGCCCCCCCTCTCTTTCTCTCTCCGCCCCCCCTCTCTTTCTCTCTCCGCCCCCCCTCTCTTTCTCTCTCCGCCCCCCCTCTCTTTCTCTCTCCGCCCCCCCTCTCTTTCTCTCTCCGCCCCCCCTCTCTTTCTCTCTCCGCCCCCCCTCTCTTTCTCTCTCCGCCCCCCCTCTCTTTCTCTCTCCGCCCCCCCTCTCTTTCTCTCTCCGCCCCCCCTCTCTTTCTCTCTCCGCCCCCCCTCTCTTTCTCTCTCCGCCCCCCCTCTCTTTCTCTCTCCGCCCCCCCTCTCTTTCTCTCTCCGCCCCCCCTCTCTTTCTCTCTCCGCCCCCCCTCTCTTTCTCTCTCCGCCCCCCCTCTCTTTCTCTCTCCGCCCCCCCTCTCTTTCTCTCTCCGCCCCCCCTCTCTTTCTCTCTCCGCCCCCCCTCTCTTTCTCTCTCCGCCCCCCCTCTCTTTCTCTCTCCGCCCCCCCTCTCTTTCTCTCTCCGCCCCCCCTCTCTTTCTCTCTCCGCCCCCCCTCTCTTTCTCTCTCCGCCCCCCCTCTCTTTCTCTCTCCGCCCCCCCTCTCTTTCTCTCTCCGCCCCCCCTCTCTTTCTCTCTCCGCCCCCCCTCTCTTTCTCTCTCCGCCCCCCCTCTCTTTCTCTCTCCGCCCCCCCCCTCTCTTTCTCTCTCCGCCCCCCCTCTCTCTTTCTCTCTCCGCCCCCCCCCTCTCTTTCTCTCTCCGCCCCCCCCCTCTCTTTCGCTCTCCGCCCCCCCCTCTCTTTCTCTCTCCGCCCCCCCCCTCTCTTTCTCTCTCCGCCCCCCCCCCTCTCTTTCGCTCTCTCTCTCTCTCTCCGCCCCCCCCTCTCTTTCGCTCTCTCTCTCTCTCTCTCTCTCTCTCCGCCCCCCCCCTCTCTTTCGCTCTCTCTCTCTCTCTCTCTCTCCGCCCCCCCCCTCTCTTTCGCTCTCCGCCCCCCCCTCTCTTTCGCTCTCTCTCTCTCTCTCTCCGCCCCCCCCCTCTCTTTCGCGCTCTCTCTCTCTCTCTCCGCCCCCCCCTCTCTTTCGCTCTCCGCCCCCCCCCTCACTTTCGCTCTCTCTCTCTCTCTCTCCGCCCCCCCCCCCTCTCTTTCGCTCTCTCTCTCTCTCCGCTCCTCCCTCTTGGGAAACAATGCCGTTTTCACTGAGCTGCGCTATGGAAGGTGATAAATGTTTTAAAAAACCTTGCAGCTATGTACGAATGAACTTCATTCAGATGAGGAATAATGTGCACTGCAGTCGGTTAAAGAATTACTCCACCTGAGGTTTGCTGGGGTGTTATAGGTGCTTAACCTCCTTAGAAGGGCTAAATGCCAAATGATATGCATGATAGAGGGGAAGAGAGAAAAATGTGTGCACCATAAATACACATTTTGCAACACGGAATATGTTGCCATTATATTCTGTAACAAAGCAAAGAAAATGCAACAGTGTCATCTTATAACTCTGGTGACGCACAATATCTTTGGGTTTTCACTTTGTGAGATTGGCAGCAACCCTGAGGCAAAGAGTTGAAAGCAACGAAGAGTACGCAAAGTTGTATCATTACATTGAATACAAAAGTAGGGAGGTTATGCTTCACTTGTGCAGGAGATTGGTGAGACCACATCTGGAGTACTGTATTGGTCCCTTATTTAAGGAAGGATGTAAATGCATTGGAAGCAGCTCAGAGAAGGTTTACTCGACTGCCTGGAATGGGCGAGTTGTCTTATGAGGAAAGGTTGGGCAGGCTAGGCTTGTATCTGCTGGGGTTTTGAAGAGTAAGAAGCGACTTGATTGAAACATAAGATTCTGAGGGGTCTTGACAGGGTGGATGTGGAAAAGATGTTCCCTCTTGTGGGAGAATCTAGAACTCGGGGCCCATGTTTAAAAATAAGGGGTCGCCCATTTAAGACAAGTGAGAAATGTTTTCTCTGAGGGTCATGAGTCTTCGGAACTTTCTTCGTCAAAAGGTAGTGGAAGCAGAGTGAATATTTTTAAAGCAGAGGTAGAGAGGTTGATGATGAGCAAAGGGGTGAAAGGTTATTGGAGGCAGGTGGGAATGTGGAGTTGAGGTTACAATCAGATCAGCCATGATCTTGTTGAATGGTGGAGCAGGCTTGAGGGGCCGAGTGGTCTACTCCTTCTAATTCGTATGCTTGTATGTCTGTACAGTATGACTTGCTGGAAAAATATGAAGTACAAGTTTGTTCATATTTGTACTAGGCATTAAAAAGTACAGAAATTGATTTTTTAAAAAGTCGTTAGGCGCACAACACACAGGTACTGGAATCAGCCAAATGGCACTGGAAAATTTACAAATTTTTTTAATTTATAGATTTTGTTTTAAGTCAATATTTCTGTACTTTTGTGTTTTTGTTCATTTTCGTACTTGTATTTTTTTTTAAACTCTGCAAAACGAGTTTGTTAAGCACTCTTAAATAATGAGTGAACTTGTGATGGTTATAGTTAGCATAAATTACAAAAAGTACTGCGGACTAATGCATTACCCATATCCCATATTTAAAAAGAGTCGTCTGTTTAAAGATGGAGACTTCTAGTATATTCGGAGTTAACATGTTGCCCGAACAGCATTTAGAATTTCTTTGTGAAAGTATATGTGGAAAAAAGGAGGCCAAGTTACACTGCTAACCTGAACTAATCAGTTGAACACAGCAGTGCACAACTTCAGTGTCCTGTTTGATTTCAAGCTGCACTTAACATCCAAGATGTGCTCCACCTCCAAAGCAGCTGGCTTACAACTTCAGACATCACCCACCAACACTGCTACCTTAGTGTAGGCAAGAGAAGCTGTTACGAGTTTTTAATCTGCTCTGTGGCAATATTTTCAGTAAAATAAGGCAGCAGGAAATTCTCTCAGGTAGACATGAATTGCATCCTACCTATTTTCAGTGCTTTCCAAGCATACAAAGATATCAGACCAAAACAATTATGAAAAGTTGAGTCAGTGAATAGTAAAAAAAAAATGTTGAAGGTCAAGCAGTGTCATTATTTACATATCTACAATAGTGTAAAAAATGAAAGCATATAGTGAACATTTTCAGCAGTATTTTTACTATAGAAAGGTGGACACTTTCTCCTTCCCCAAAAATGGCCACATTTTTGCCCAAATGCTTGCTAAATTCTAGCTTCTTGCAATTGATGAAATATTTTATAAGAGTTTGCATAGCTGTCCTTTTTGAGCTACCTAATTATAAAACCTTAATGATTTGGTGATATTAATATGGGTGGTCTTTCTGTAAAATCTTCCGCAATCATGAAGGCTCGTTATGAAGGGAAGCCTAATACTGGAATTCCCAAAGACTTTAGAAGTGTAGGTCCACATAATTGCAATATGCTGTAACTAAATTAATATTGACTTTCAAAGGTTCCCTTTGTTAAATGATTATTTAATTCTGGTTAATGGCACTTGCTTGCTAGAAGGTCTTGCTTTACCCTGGACCAGAGGTACGCAGCCTACTAAAATTGTTAATGAGCTTTGGGTTTAGACTCCAAGTGAGCTTCCAATGATATATTGATATTTTGTTACTAATTTAATGAAAAGTTTTACATTAATATAGCACCTTCAGAAATGTCAAGGTATTTTACTTATGAATTTTACGTTTAGTAATTGGGGATATAAAGTTGTATTAAGATTACATTAATTTCTTAATACATTTATATGCAAGTGATGCACTGTTCACATGTAGAAACTAGTCAAGTTTTTCAGTATGCTAGCATACATTCTATACATCTTGGTAGTTGAATTGTATAAAAGTGAATGGCGACTAGTGAACTGACCAACTGTTCTTTTTAGTTTCAAAACTCTGTCAATGAATAATATAGAGGAACAGATTGAATTCACTGACTCGAGCATGATCTGTCTTTTACAAATCCATGCTGGCTATCCTTAATTAACTTGAACCTCTCCAAGTGCCTATTGATATTTTCCCTGATTATTGTTTCTAAAACCTTTCCCATCACTGATGTTAAACTAACTCGGCTGTAGTTGCTAGGACTGTCCGTACACCCTTGCTTGAATAAGGATGTCACATTTGCCAGATTAGGGACAGATCTGAGTACTCTGTCAAAGGGCTTGGGTGCAGGTGGTATCAGGATCAGCTCTCAGTTGTTGCCGTATTTTTATGGGAACCGCCAGGGATAGGACTGGATAGGAATTTTTGAAGTATTTGGGAAGCTAAAGCGTTGGAGGCGAAAAGGGCCTAACAACTTTGTGATGGTGGGTCCCAGGGATAATGGCGCTCAAATTATCATTGTCCACTTTTGAATCTTAAGTTGACCTCTTACTCTGGCCCATTTGGATCCCTATTTTGTACCCTTGGGTATCCCTTGCTACCACTTTTCCCATTATCTGCCTGTTCCTATCATTATTCCTGTCATAAAGCATTTAAACGTAAATATTTTGCTTAAAATTAACGGGTTGAGAGTGCGCAGCTTCCTGATGTGCACTTCTGGTGCATGTCAGGAGTGTGTAACAGGAAAATTAAGTGTGACATTGGTGAGTTTGCCAACTTGTATAGTCTATCAAATTTCCATCAATACACAAGCTCAAAATGCTCAGTTTAAAAAAAAAAAATAAAAACTAAAACCTGAGTTATTTAGAGGAAAGAAAATTTTAACTGAATATATACGAGGGGGCACTTTTGTAAAATTATTGGCTGCCCTTTTAGGACAGAGATGGTGGTGGAGGCGGGGTTATTGAATAATTTTAAGATGGAGGTAGATAGATTCTTGTTAGGGAAGGGAGTCAAAGGTTATCTAGGGTAGATGGGAGTGTGGAATTTGAGACACAAACAGATCAGCCATGATCTTATTGAATGGCGAAGCAGGCTCGAGGGGCCGAACGGCCTACTTCTCCTAATTCATATGTTTGTACAACTCTTAAAAGGTAATTGACTTAAAATCCATTTTCTGTAAGTCTCCGTTTACCGACCAACAACAAATAAAGCATGATAACTGTTGCTATTCACATATGCTTCCTCTTGCAAGTGATTTACCTGTGGTGAATTTGTAACAGAAAAATAGAAATGTTAACGTAGGTTTATATTAAATGCTTAAAAACAAGCTTGGAGACTTCATTTTACATTTTATTTGCAAATCTTTTGGAAAACCAATAAACTTTCTACACAAAGGATGCACTCCTGTATCCTTCAAGTGCTGTTGATAAACAGATAACATACTGGAAAGATCTGCAAGCTGCACATACTCAATGGCTGTGTATGGTTTCAAAAATGATTGCCCTGGATAACTATACAGTCAAACCCCATGCTTTAGCAATACGTTGACGCCCTGGAAGAAATTTTTTAAAGGACGGTGTTGAAAGATATAAAAGACAATTCAGTGGACAAAATAGTCATTTTATTGTGATATATAATGAAATATATTTAATATATATTGCTTAGAACCTTATTGGACATTGTCAAGTTCAGTGATTTGGAAAAACATCTTGAGTGATTTGCCACTTGTTACAAAAGTGCTTCCATTTTTTTTAAATCCATTTTTCTGAGGACTTGTGTGAAAACTGAAAAGATTCCATGGATGTGTTTTTTCTACCAAGTTCACCGAAGGGACACATGAGATGTTGTTTGAAAGCCACTTGTGCTGGAAATCAGGTGCTTAGGGCTCAGTAAACAACAGAACCTTTGGTGACCCGGGGAAAAATTGTTAGAGAAGCCACATTTCAAGGTTTATGGAGGTCAGGAGATCGACTCTCTGGGGTTTGGATATTGTTTTCAGTGGGTGAACTGTTTGAAAACAGTTGGTGTTTTCCTGCCAAGGAAAAAGAAACCACCCAGCTCACCACCTCCTCTAGCTCTTTGAAGAAATCCTGCAAAGATTCTGTGTGGGAGAGCTAAAATCCCTGGTGCTGCATAGCTCCTGAGAAGCTGAAAAAAATGTCTGCGATTCAAGTGTCTGCTGGCGGAAAACCCTGATGCCACATTTCTCCTGGAAAGCCTACTCAAATAATTCTTGACATCGCCAGAAAGGACTGCTTCTGAAACGATCCCAGTGACCCCTCTCCGTATACCTGGAAACCAAACCAAAAAAGGGACAACTGATTTCCTTCCATATCTTTTTTTTCCGTCAAGAATTAGCAAGTATTTAGCCAAAGTGGACTTTTTTTTTTGTAGCAGACCTCTGCATGGAGAATTTCTGTATTTTTCCAGTGTGTGTGTAATTGGGGAATTTAAAAAGGGAACGTTCATATTTCAATCTGTGTTAATGCCTTGCTTAGTTACTGTTGACGTCTTGGTTTATAATAATCTGATAATTTTGTTGTTTATTGAAGAAACCTGGTTGGTGTATTTTGTTCTGGGACATAAAAAAAGAGTGTATGATTGGCTGTACCGGTAACTGGGTAAACATTTAAATGTATGTTATGACCTGTGGAGAAGTGGAACTAGAAAAGACAGTGCACTCCTCCTGCCTTGGTCACACTTAAAAAGCCAGTGAAAGTTGACATAGGATAATTGAATGGGAAATTTTGACATTCCAATTTTTACCCATTGTAACTTGGTGTGTGAGACAGAAAATCCTAAGTAGCATAGTAGTGAAACCGTATACAACATTTTTAATTAAGTTAAATATTGGTGATCTAGTTCCTTACCGTGCAATCTACCATATCGGTGAGTCGTGTTTCAGTTTGCGTTAGGGTGGGAATTCAGTCCAGAGGTTTTTGAATAATTCATGATTGAATATTGTGCTTTAATGTGAACTGATCATGCATTAGGCATTTCATTTTGTTCAACATTCTTGATTAAAAAACATAGTGCACTTTATTTGTTTTTTGTATAGCCAAGAATGAATGTCTTTGTTTTTATTTGTGTGGTCATAAAATGGAGCACTCTAATATAACTAATATTCCTCCCCCACCAATATTTACATGTTAATGCGAACTCTGTCTTGAAAATCACTTTACTAATTGAAAAATTTGAAATAAAAACAAAATACTAGAATTGCACAGCAGGTCCAACAGCACCTGTAAAGGGAAAAGACAACTCAAAGTTTTGGCTGTCACCCCTTTATCATAACTGGAAATCAAGTGAGTCCCTAAAGGGAATTAAACAACAAAAAAAGTGGGGTAGACAGAGGAATAATAGCCAGAGTCATGAGTCAGGAATGCTGACATTGATCACAGAGAAGAGATAATTTGCTGAATACATTGTAAACAGACTGGAGAGAAGTCAAAATTGGATATACAAAATAAGCCAACATTGGCCGTTAAAATTTTAAAGGGTCATGAAAATATCTGATCGAGGTCAT
This sequence comes from Heterodontus francisci, assembly GCF_036365525.1. NCBI lineage: Eukaryota > Metazoa > Chordata > Chondrichthyes > Heterodontiformes > Heterodontidae > Heterodontus > Heterodontus francisci. The sequence goes on from NC_090384.1 coordinate 30,114,168, forward strand.
GCAAAGACTGTGTTGGGACCCACACAAAAGCTGTTTTGATGCTAGAGGTGATCAGGTGCCTAGGCTGCACCAGTGTATCCTTTCAGGTGACCATTGCAGCCTCTGGTCTGAGCATTGACTTTTGACGTTTCAGGCAATAGCTGATTCTAGAGATCATTTAAAAATCCATTTTACCCAATCTACAGTAATAAATTTCTGAATTGTTCAGGTGGTAGTTCAACATTTTCTAAATGTTTTCTTACTAAAAATCAGGTTTTGTGACGTGTATAATATTGGCATCACTGAAATGATGCACACCTGTTTCTGGACCTGAGTTTTGGCAAAGAGAAACAAGTCTTGAAATGTGGATTTTTTTTTAAAGGGACCAGGGTTATCTTTAGGTGTTACTCTGTGGAGGGTAATTCTTTATACAGCCATAAACATCGTTCTCATTCCCAGTCAGGTATGGAGAAACTGCAGCCGTGCATTGACATGGTTGGCCATCTGAAAGCAGCTCGTCAATCAAAGACTGACTCAGGTCACATGCCAACGCATTGTTGCCTTCAGCTGTCTAGGCCCTACATTCTGTAATTCCCTCCCTAAACCCCTCTACCCCTCTCGTTCCTCCTTTAAGACACTCCTCAAAACCTACCTCTTCAATCAAGCTTTTTGCCATATGTCTTCAGCTGTGTCACATTTTGTGAAGTGCCTTGGGATTTTTACTGTGTTGAAGGTGCTGTACAATTGCACATTGGAAACTAAAAGCAAGATCACAACTTTTACTGTCCCATAATCAAAGTGGCAAGTTTACTTTTTTAAAAAAACTATCTAGGTATTTGTTTACAGTTTTATAGTGAGCTGCATAGAAATGGTGTACAATTGTGGGCTGTTATTTATTCTGATTCTACCTTTTTATAAGTTTTAGCAATGTTTAAATTAAAAACTTTTTAAACTGATTTTCTGCAAATTTACCCAGGCGTTTGAGGTCAAATTTCATACGCCACCGATCTATCTTTTCTTAAACACAAAATCCAAAAGAGTGTTTTAAAATTGCTTCTTAACTATTTCTCTAATTTTGTTGGGGGTCTACTTCTCTAATTTTCTTGGAGGCCATAGGTTGCTGGTGATTCTAAATCTACCTTGGCTTCTGGTGAGAGAGGAAACAATGACATGGACGTAGAATCTTTATCAGAACACAGCATTTCTAGTTTAAAAAAAAAATCTTATTTCAGCCATTTTCTTTTTATTAAATTTAACTGCATTTATATTTGTGTTGGAGGAATAGTGGTGCCATTGGTTCTTAGTGCATAGGCCTCGTGTTGTCATTGGGACCATTGTGTATCGTTGTTGGATCTGCTGGTACTGGCTGTTGAAACACCTGATTTTTTTTTAAACTCGGTTTTTCCAGGAGATGATTTTGATGGGGCTGATGGGTTTGCCAGTGGCTGTGTATGATCTGTGCATGGGCATTGACATCAGTACGTGCCTCATACCCATTTTCACCAGCTCACATTGCTATTTTCGAACCCATTTGTTCTTGTAATACCTTAGCATTGTCTCACTAAGATCCATGTTCTCCAGAAAATCCATGAGTGCATCCTTGGGGTTTAGAGAGAACATATTGAATTGGCAACTGCAAGGCCATAGCAAAGATATACCAGCATTTATTGCCTAACACTAATTGCCCTTGAGAAGGTGGTGGTGAGCTGCCTTCTTGAACTGCTCCATTCCTTGGGGTGTAGGTACACCTACAGTGCTGTTAGGAAGGGAGTTCCAGGTTTTTGAGCCAGCGACAGTGAAGGAAGTTCCAAGTCAGGATGGTGTGTGGCTTGGAGGGGAACTTGCGGGTGGTGGTGTTTCCATGCATCTGCTGCCCTTGTTCTTCTAGGTGTTAGAGGTCATGGGTTTGGAAGGTACTGTCGAAGGAGCCTTGGTGAGTTGCTAGTGGAGTGGATAAGGGCAGCAGGTTTCTTTTTCTAAGTGACATCAGTGAACCAATTAGACTTTTACAACAATCCAGCAACTTCATGGTCACTTTTACTAATACTAGCTTAATTCCTAGATTTTTAAAAAATTAAACTGAGTTCAAATTTCAAAACTGACATGGTTAGATTTGAACTATTCTTTGGGTTATTAGTCCAGACCTCTGCATTAGTGGCCAGTATGTAACCACTTGCTCTGTTACCCTTTCTGTCAAGTGTAACAGCCCTGGCTCAGTTTGTAGCTTCCTCGCCTCTGTCAGAAGATTGTGGGTTCAAGCCCCACTCCAGAAACTTCACAAGAGTCTAGGATGACAATCCAGTGCAGTTCTGAGGGAATGCTAAGGCCTGATGGTGTGTCTCGTTTGCAGTATATCCCATGGCACTATTTTGAAGAAGAGTGGGAGATGTATTCCCAGTATCCTGGCTAATATTTATCCCCTAATCAGATTAAAGCAGATTATCTGGTCATTGCTGTTTGTGGGAGCTTGCTGTGTGTAAATTGGCTGCTGTGTTTCCTACATTACAACAGTGACTGCAAATAGGATCATAGGAAATAGGAGCAGGGGTAGGCCATTCAGCCCGTTGAGTCTGCTCCGCCATTCAAACAGATCACGTCTGATTATCTACCTCTATGCCATTTTTCCCTACTATCCCCATATCCCTTGATGTCATTATTATCCAGAAATCTATCGATTTCTGTCTTGAACATGCTCAATGATTGAGCTTCCACAGCCTTCTGGGGTAGAGAATTCCACAGGTTCACCACCCCCTGAGTAAACATTCCTCCTCATCTCAGTCTTAAGTGGCCTACCGCTTATTCTGAAACTGTGTCCCCGGTTCTAGACTCACCAGCCAGAGGAAACATCCTATCCACATATACCCTGCCATGTAAGAATTTTGTAAATTTCAATGAGATTACCTCTCATTCTTCAAAACTCTAGAGAATACAGGCCCAGTTTCTGCAATCTCTCCTCATAAGACACTCTTGCTGTCCCAGGGATTAGTCTGGTGAGCCTTCGTTGCACTCCCTCTATGGCAAGTATATCCTTCCTTAGATGAGAGACCAAAACTGTACACAATACTCCAGTTGCAGTCTCACCAAGGCTTTATATAACTGCAGCAATACATCTTTACTCCTGTACTCAAATCCCCTTGCAATGAAGGCCAACATACCATTTGTTGCCTTAATTGCTTGCTGCATCTGCACACTAGCTTTTAGTGACTCATGAACAAGGGCACCTAGGTCTCTTTGGACAGCAACACTTCCCAACCCCTCTCCATTTAAGAAATACTCTGCCTTTCAGTTTTTTTCTACCAAAGTGGATCTCTTCACACTTATTCACATTATAGAATCATAGAGTAGTACTGCAGAGAAGGTGGCCATTCGGCCCCTCGAGTATTCGCCTGTTCTTTCAGAGAACAATCCAGTTAGTCACACGCCCCAGTTCTTTCCCCATATCCCTGCCACATTTTCTCCTTGAAGTATTTATCCAATTCCCTTTTGAAAGCTACTATTGAATCTGTATCCCCCACTCTATCGGGCAGTGTTTTCCACTTGTTGCGGTAAATAAGTTTTTCCTTATGTTGTCTCAGTCGATCACCTGAAATCTGTGCCTTCTGGTTATTATAAACAGTCTATTTATTTATGCTATCAGAACCCTTCATGATTTTTAAACACCTCTGTAAAATCTCCTTTTTGCCATCTCTGCTCTAAGGAGAGCAACTCTAGGATCTCCAGTCTACCAACGTAACGGTAATCCCTCATCCCTGGTACCAATCCAGTAGATCTCTCCAAGCCTTGATGTCCTTACTAAAGTGCAGTGCACAGAATTGGACACAATACTCTAATTGTGTCAATGTATTCTCCTGTGCGTAGGATATAACACAAGAAATTTACAATATGTAGTTCTGACTTTGTTAAATGATAAATATTTTTATTTTTATTTTTTAAAAAGAACACACAGCAGAAAGATTTTTTCAGTTGAGCAAAAAGCACAAAAGCATTCCAAAAGAACTTGTTCAGAACATTGCTCGAAAACATGATTAAGAAGTTTGCAGATGATGCAAAAAATTAAATTCCATTTGCCATGTTCTTGTCCATTCACTTTGACTGTCCAATCCCCTTGAATCCTCCTCACAACTACATTCCAACCTAGTTTTGTGTCATCGGCAGGAAAAAAGGAAAGTACTTCATTGGCTGTAAAGCAGTTTGAGGTTGTGAACGATGCCATATAAATGCAAGTCTTGCGTTCTTTCTTAGATTTTCTCTCTTCTTTCGCACTCTATCTTGCTCCTTTTCCCTTTGTCGCATAGAAATATACTAATTGGTCTCCTGAGGGAGTGATGACCAAGTGTAGTCTTTAGGCAAAGTGGGGATGGAAGCGGGGTATAATTAGACCCTCCAACCCTCTTTGCCCCCCCCCCCCCCCCACCCATGGTGATCTAAACCAGGCTGGGAGATCACATGGACCAAGTATTATTTATGAAGATGCTTAACCTATATGATGTGATCTCTGCCCCAGTTCAGAACTGGTCCAGCTCCCTGTTGAAGGCATGCAGAGATTCACCACCCACCATATCAACTGGCAATGTATTCCAGAAGCTCACTGCCCTCTGGGAAAAATAACCGCCAGTTGCCATGATAAATATGAATGTAGGAGACAATGGAAAAAGATAACACAAAGTGTGGCAAAAATTTAATCAAGTTAAGTGGAGCAGATAGGAAATGGTCATAGCTGTAAAATGTTTGATTACAGTTTATATATAGAGTGACCTTACTTTTAGGCAGAAAATAAAACCGTGACTAATTCATATCACTATCAGGTTAAGAAGGATTTTGTGGTTTTTGGCCACTTTTACATAACCTATAAAAAATAACGAGCAGGAGTAGGCCATTTGGCCACATGAGTCTGCTCCGCCATTTAATAAGATCATGGCTGATCTGATTGTGGCCTTAACTCCACTTTCCTGCCTACCCCCCATAACCCTTGATTTCCTTGTAGATCAAAAATCTGTCTAACTCAGCCTTGAATATATTCAATGACCCAGCCTCCACTGCTCTCTGGGAAAGAGAATTCCAAAGATTAACGACCCTCTGAGAGAAGAAATTCCTCTTCATCTCTGTCTTAAATGTATTATGACTGAGGCGGGAGGAGTGCACTGCTAATTCTGGTTCCACTTCTCCACAGGTCACAACATATATTTAAATTTTTTCCCACTTACCGATACGGTCAATCATAGACTCTATTTTTATCCCAGAATAAAACCCACCAAGCAGGTTTCTTTAAGCAACAAAATTAGCAGTTTATTTTAAAACAAGTCTTAACCAGTAATAAAGCAAAGCAGAAACACACAGACTGAAGTATAATAGTTCCCTTTTTATCTTAGCTCCGCACACTCACATACAAACACATCAGTTAACCAGAAAAATACAAGGGATTTTTGTTTTGAGCTCTGTTACAAAAAAACCCCAAAAAACACTTAGGCTGAATACTTGCTCATTCTTGAAGAAACAGTGGATGAGATATGTTGTGTTCCAAAACTGGTATACCGTCTGGCCTCCGAGTACACATAGACAGGTCACTGGGATCTTTTAGAACAGTCCTGTTCAGGCGGCAATGAGAATTTATTTAGCAGGCTTTTCTTCAAAGACAGGAGACGAGATGAGTTGACACAGTGGACTTCTCAGGATCTTTTAGAGAAGTGCTGGAAAGCTGAACTGTGTTGTGGTCTTCTCTCCTCCTTTGGGAATTCTTTTCTCTCCTTGGAAGTTCTCTCCCTTTTCTGCAGGCTTTTTAAAGAGATGGAACAGGTTAGGCTGAGCTGAATTTTTGTCTTTCAGGTTTTTAAAAACTCCAACCCCTTTTAATCAGTTCATTCCCAACTCCAAACAATTCAAAAGTGATGTCACTTCTCTGCACACATCTTTCCTAGTTACCAGGGTTTCTGTTTTATTTTTAACTTGTCATGTAAATGTTGTCAAACAAGTCTTTTCAATGTCCTCTTGATGACCCTCTTGAAAAAAAATTGGTCCAACATTTCTTCAGTTTGACAATGAATCCTCAAAGAAATACTTTTAACAAAAACAGAAGCACTTTTGTAACAAATGGGAATCCCCTTTATTTGAAACTGTGCCCCCTAGTTCTAGATTCCTCAGGAGGGGAAACATCCTCTCAGCATCTACCCTGTCATGTCCCCTCAGAATCTTGTATGTTTCAATAAAATCACCTCTCATTCTTCTAAATTCCAATGAGTGTAGGCCCATCCTACTCACACTTTCCTCATAAGGCAACCCCTTCGTCCCAGGAATCAGTCTAGTGAACCTTCTCTGAACTGCTTCCAATACAGGTGTATCCCTCCTTAGGTAAGGAGACCAAAACTTTCTACCTTATTTTTATACTCCATGCCCCTTGCAATAAGTGCTAACATTACATTCACCTTCCTAATTACCTACTGTACCTTCATGCTAACTTGTTCCATGTACAAGGACACCCAGATCCCTCTGCACTGTAGCATTCTGCAGTCTCTCTATGTAAATAATGTTCTGTTTTTCTATTGTTCCTGCCAAAGTGGACAACCTCACATGCTCCCACATTATACTGCATCCGCCAAATTTTTGCCCACTCACTTAGCCTATCTATATCTCTTTGCAGGCACTTTGGGTCCTCACAACTTCTTATCCTACCTATCTTTGTATAGTCTGCAAATTTGGCTACAATACACTCGTCCCTTCATCCAAATCACGAATATAGATCGTAAACTGTTGAGGCCCCAACATTGATCCCTGTGGCACTCCACTAATTACAATTTGCCAACCTGAAAATTCCCCATTTATCCCAATTCTCTTTTTCTTGTTCGTTAGCCAATCCTCTATCTATGCTAATATATTACCCCCAACACCATGAGCTCTTATTTTGTGTAGTAACCTTTTATGTGGCACCTTATTGAATGCCTTTTGGAAATCAAAATACATTGCATCTACTGGCTCCCCTTTATCCACCCCTGCTTGTTACATCCTCAAAAGAACTCTAATAAATTTGTCAAGCACGATTTGCCTTTCATATAACCATGTTGACTCTGTCTGATTGCATTATGATTTTCTAAATGTCCTACTACTTCCTTAGTAATGAATTCTAGCATTTTCCAATGACTGATGTTGAGCTAACTGGCCTATAGTGTCCTGCTTTCTGTCTCTCTTTCCCCCCCGCTTGTTCTTGGATAGAGGTGTTACATTTGTGGTTTTCCATTCTGCTGGGACCTTTCCAGAATCTAGAGAATTTTGGAAGATTACAACCAAGGAATCTGCTATCGCTGGAGCCAATTTGTTTAACACCCTAGGAAGCAGGCCATCAGGTCCAGGGGACTTGTCAGCCTTTAGCTCCATTAATTTTCCTAGCATTTTTCTCCAGTGATAGCGATTGTTTTAAGTTCCTCCCTCCCTTATGCCTCTTGATTTTCTGCTGTTCTTGGGATGCTTTTTGTGTCTTCTACTGTGAAGACAGGTACATAATACTTATTCAAAGTCTTTGCCATTTCTTTGTTTCCCATTGTTAATTTCCCAGACTTGTCCTCTTAAGGGGCCAACGTTTACTTTAGCTACTGTCTTGCTTTTTATATATTTGTATAAGCTTTTACTGTCTTTTTTTGTTCTTGCCAGTTTACTCTCATACTCTAATTTCTCTTTTTTTGTCATCCTCTGCTGGTTTCTAAAATTTTTCTACTCTTCAGGCCTACCACGAATCTTTGCAGCATTGTATGTCTTTTCTTATCAATTTGATACCATCCTTAACTTCCTTAGTTATCCATGGATGGTGCATCCTTCTCATAGTCTTACTTTCTCAATGGCGTATATCTTTGTTGAGAGTTATGAAATATCTCCTTAAATGTCTGCCACTACTTCCCTGCCTTTTTACCTTTTAACTTATTTTCCCAGTCCTTGTTAGCCAACTGTCTTCATACCTTTGCAATTGCCTTTATTTAAGTTTAAGATACTAGTTTCAGACCCAAATTTCATACCCTCAAACTGGATGTGAAGTTCTATCATGTTACATCACTCTTGCCTAGAGGATCCTTCACTATAAGGTAATTTATTAATCCTGTCTCATTACACATAGGTCTAAAAAATTGCCTGCTCCCAGGTTGGTTCCTGAAGATATTGTTCTAAGAAACTGTCCCTAATATACTCTATGAACTCATCCTCCAGGCTATCTTTGCCAATTTGATTAGTCCAATCTATATGAAGATTAAAATTGCCTACGATTTCCATACAAACACGCATTATTTCTTTAATAAAAGCAAAATACTGCGGATGCTGGAAATCTGAAACAAAAACAAGAAATGCTGGATTCACTCAGCAAGTCTGGCAGCATCTGTGGAAAGAGAAGCAGAGTTAACATTTCGGGTCAGTGACCCTTCTTCGGAACTATTTATTTCTTGACGCATTATTTCTTGATTTAAATTCTGTCCTGCAGTGTAGTTACTGTTAGGGGGCCTATCAACTACTTCCACCAGCGACGTCTTTTCTTTGTTATGTCTTATCTCTATCCAAACTATTTCTTCATCTTGATCTTCCAAGCCAAGATCATTTCTCACTACTGTAGCGATCTTTCCCTTTATTAACAGAGCTACCCCACTTGCCTTTCCTTTCTTCCAAAATGTCAAATGCTCTTGAATATTTAGTTCGGTACAATTGGCTATTGTAAAAAGAGCAAAAATGCAAGGATGTAGATTCTCACCATGTATATGACAATTACTTTCTATGATAAAGTGGAAATCTGCTCCATTCAATGTTGTAGGAATCTTTTATATTTTGTTTTTCAATGTAAAACCACTTTAAGTTGATTTCTGCTGACTTGGCTTCTCTAGCTCAGAGTTTAGAGAATGTTCAATCATCTGTGAAAACCTTGGTCAGAAGTATGCATCAAAGGGCCCTGAAAGGTTTGGCAAGCTCCATCAGGCAATATTGCGAGCTGTTGACTCTTGCTCATGCCAGGGATTTGTCATTGTTTCAATGCTTGTTTACAGAGCCAGAGCTAATTATGAATCTACAAGGTGGCATGACTGTGTCATTTACAGATATTCCATCCAGGTGCCACTGTATCTTTTGAGGAATGACCATCTTAAATGCCTGCAAAATCTAAATTTAAGTATGCAGGATCACCTGGCATAGGGGGTCTATGGGATGAAGGTGTTGATTGACAGCTTTATACCTCAGCACCTGGTTCCCAAAAACCCTTGTCTTTGCAGAGAAATATATTTTGCAGCATTTTGTCATTTCAGCAGTTCTTGTTTTACTGATGAAGTGAATGCAGCAGATTCTCTGTAGTGTAATGTTAAGTTGTATATACGTTTGGTGTTGCAAGTACTTAGGGTTCAGTGTAATTAGCAGATCTAGTGAAATGTTTCTTTTTATACTGCAGACCGAGGGATTGTATGTTTAAGTTGTAATCTAGTAGAATCTGCTACCGTTTTATTATTACTTGTAATAAAACTGATTTCTGGATTTTCATGAATTTTGATAGTGGTTATTCCATTGTCTTAAAACTATGATAAGTCAGCTCATGTCTTTTCTTTGAGAAAATTATAGTAATGAGGGTTCCAGCCAGGGTCATGCTGTTTTGCCAGATATTGGGTGTACAAGGTCATTTATTGGGAGCACATCCTCATTTACAGGACTGATCATGCTAAGCATGAGAGAAATATCTGGCACAGCCCAAAAATTGGAGCAAACTGTTATGTTGCTTGTCGTAACTATTCACATTGAACAAAAAAAAGTAACTTTAACCAAACAATGATTGTGTTGGAGGTATATCTAAATTAGTTTTTAAGTTTTGTCAGCAATGGTAAAATCATTTAAAACAGCCAGTGTAAATAAATTAAAAATGCAGAATTCTGTTGACGCTGCAAACAGCCCTGATGAAGTTTTTTTAAAAAGGAAGTCGACTAATATTGTTCTGTGTTGAGTGGAATCATGTCAATAGGATTGCTGTGCTGTTTAACAGCTTACCTCAGCAGCTGGTAACCTCCCTTTTTGGATCAGTTTGATATTTGGTTTCTTACTTTGATTATGACTAATTTAGATATGCATATTTGATCAAGTGAACAAAATTTTCTCTCAACTTATGCCAGATTTAATCTGGAGGATTATAAATAGTAAAATCTTTATGAAGGCAGAACAAATTTTCCAAGATGTCAATTCCATCAAAATTATGTATGTTAAGAATATATGGATGTAACTCATGAAAATTTAGGGCTGAACTTAAGGCAGAATTCTGTTGCTTATTGTAGTAACCGGTAAATGCCTGCGCGGCAAAGATGCACCAGCTTGCTAATTTTTGAACAGTTTCAACAAAAATGACAGTTTTTATTTTGCAATATTCTTTTGCAATCCAGTCCATTGTTGAACAGTTTCCAAGTGTCCGTTTGTATGAGTTTAGTGGTTCAGCTATTGGTTTTGATTTCCGGAATCGTTTTGCTTTCATTTAGATAACAAAATGCCATCACTATATAATAGACACACCACCCTGTTGCCTTGAATACTTGTTCAGCAGAATGGCTCATTTTGTACTCATCAAACGCCACTAGTTTTAGGATTCAGAAACTAGCAGTCCAGTTAAGCTCCGTGTCCAATATCTACTTAACAGGGTCAGAAGTGGGGGAAAAATAATTTAAGTAATGATTACATCAATGTGTTACGTGCCTTTTAATTTAGAAGCATTGAATTTTACAGCTTAGAAAGATAGCCATACATCCCATCATCTCCAAAACTTATCTACTCATGCTCTTTTATTTTTATTTACAAAATATTTATTCACTTCCCTTTTATAAAAGCTATTCAGGATTCTGTTTCATCCTCTGTTTCTGATTTTTTTTTTAATTCATTCACTGGATTGTTGCTAGCAAGGCCAGCAATTATTCTCATTCTTAATTGTCCTTGAGGTATGTTGAGCGACTTTCTTGAATACAATGGAGCGGCTTGCTAGGCAATTTCAGAGGTCAGTTAAGAGTCAACTACATTGCTATGGGTCTGAAGTCACATATAGGCCACACCAGGTAATGACAATAAATTTCTTTCACCCAAAGAGAATTGGTGCACCAGATGAGTTTTTCTGACAGTCTGGTAGTTTCATAGTCACTGTTACTAATACTAGCTTTTTATTCCAGATTTATTTAATTGAATTTACATTTCCCAGCTGCTGTAGTGGGATTTGAACTCCTGTCTCCAGCTCATTAGTCAAAGCCTCTAGATTACTAGTCCAGTAACATAACCACTATGCTACCGTACCAACCATTACAGGTGAAGCATCCCTATCCTAACAGCCTTCTGTGTTTAAAGAAAAGGCTCTGGCCCCCCCTACTTTATTCGGTGATTTTTTTTTTAAACCCTCTAGTTACCAGTTCAAAGACCGAAGGAAATAGGATTTATCTTGTCAAAGCTACTTTGTAGCTCTGAACATCTATAATCTCTCAACCTCTTTTTTTTTTATAATTAAAAATGGAGCGAGTACTTAAGGTCATTACATCCATCATTTTTATTATGCTAATAGCCTGATCAGTATTGATACATTGGGTCAACCATCTTTGATATATGATTGGATGCTAACTAGTCAAGCCATAATTCGTATCTTGGAACAGAAAAATAATGCAACGAGCAAAATTCTGATTAAAAATGACGTGGAATGCAAAGCCCATAAGTGATTTTAATTTTGAACAGATTAAAAGTAAGACTATCACTGGGCATGAATTAAATCCAATATACACCGTAAATCACATTGTGTTCACAGCATACAAAATCAAAGAACACTGAAAAATAACAGATTGATTATCCCCACCATTTTGACTTGGAGTTCAGGATGCTGCCAGTACATATTCTCCTTATGCAACTTTGCACAGGTTCCACAGTACTGTTTCTTACGAGGGGAGATGTTGTAAGCTTACTGTGCATCTGTCAATGTTTCTGACTCTGGGGATGATTGAAGATTTGCTGTTCAAATTATATCAAAATTGATTTTTAAAAAATTTTTTATTCGAAGACATCGAGCTAGATACTAGAAAATCTAATGTACAAATATGGTCCCTTTTGGGTTCCAGAGGAAGAGAAAAACAGTATGTCTGTTGCCAACTCTTATGTACTTCAAATTATCTGGCTGAGATGCATTTGTGGCTTGCTGTACCTTCATGCTTCTAGAGGCTTAGGCAGGGTAGTGTACTCTTTGGTTAAAAATCACTGGTTTGGTTTCTTAGTTAATTTGAGTGCAAAATGCCTTATTCCTTAGGTTATGGGACTGGTTTCAATCTCACATTGGAGAGCTGGAACCTGTCATAGCTGCTAAGCGCACTGCACTGCTGAACTACAAGAAAGCCCCCAGCGAGTTAACATCCGTAGCACTTAAAGCAGCCAGAAGCGCTGCACAAAGAACAGCCAGGCGCTGTGCAAATGACTACTGGCAACACCTATGCAGTCATATTCAGCTGGCCTCTGACACCGAAAATATCAGAGGAATGTATGATGGCATTAAGAGAGCTTTTGGGCCAACCATCAAGAAGATTGCCCCCCTCAAATCTAAATCAGGGGACACAATCACTGACCACGCAAGCAAATGGACCGCTGGGTGGAACACTACCTAGAACTGTACTCCAGGGAAAACATTGTCACTGAGACCGCCCTCAATGCAGCTCAGTCTCTGCCAGTCATGGGTGAGCTGGATGTACAGCCAACAAAATCGGAACTCAGTGATGCCATTGATTCTCTAGCCAGCGGAAAAGCCCCTGGGAAGGATGGCATTACCCCTGAAATAATCAAGAGTGCCAAGCCTGCTATACTCTCAGCACTTTACGAACTGCTTTGCCTGTGCTGGGACGAGGGAGCAGTATCATAGGACATGCGCGATGCCAATATCATCACCCTCTATAGAACAAGGGTGACTGCAACAACTACTGTGGAATCTCCCTGCTCAGCATAGTGGGGAAAGTCTTCGCTCGAGTCGTTTTAAACAGGCTCCAGAAGCTGGCTGAGCGTGTCTACCCTGAGGTACAGTGTGGCTTTCGAGCAGAGAGATCCACCATTGACATGCTGTTGTCCCTTCGCCAGCTGCAGGAGAAATGCCGTGAACAACAGATGCCCCTCTACGTTGCTTTCATTGATCTCACCAAAGCCTTTGACCTCGTCAGCAGACGTGGTCTCTTCAGACTACTAGAAAAGATTGGATGCCCATCAAAACTACTAAGTATCATCAACTCATTCCATGACAATATGAAAGGCACAATTCAGCTTAGCAGTGCCTCATCAGACCCCTTTCCTATCCTGAGTGGCGTGAAACAGGTCTGTGTTCTCGCACCTACACTGTTTGGGATCATCTTCTCCCTGCTGCTCTCACATGCGTTCAAGTCTTCAGGAGAAGGAATTTTCCTCCACACAAGATCAGGTGGCAAGTTGTTCAACCTTGCCTGTCTAAGAGCGAAGACCAAAGTACGGAAAGTCCTCATCAGGGAACTCCTCTTTGCTGACAATGCTGCTTTAACATCTCACACTGAAGAATGTCTGCAAAGACTCATCGACAGGATTGCGGCTGCCTGCAACGGATTTGGCCTAACCATCAGCCTCAAGAAAACGAACATCATGGGACAGGACGTCAGAAATGCTCCATCCATCAATATCGGCGACCACGCTCTGGAAGTGGTTCCAGAGTTCACCTACCTAGGCTCAACTATCACCAGTAACCTGTCGCTTGATGCAGAATTCAACAAGCGCCTGGGAAAGGCTTCTTCTCTTGGCCAGTCTGGACATAGCAGAGTGTGGGAAAATGGCACACTGACACAGAACACAAAAGTCCAAGTGTTTCAAGCCTGTGTCCTCAGTACCTTGCTCTACGGCAGCGAGGCCTGGACAACGTATGTCAACTCATTCCATCTTCGCTGCCTCCGGAGAATCCTTGGCATCAGGTGGCAGGACTGTATCCCTAACACAGAAGTCCTCGAGGCCCCAGCATATACACCCTACTAAGCCAGTGGCGCTTGAGATGGCTTGGCCATGTGAGCCGCATGCAAGAAGGCAGGAACCGAAAGGACACATGGTACAGCGAGCTCATCACTGGTATCAGACCCACTGGCCGTCCATGTCTTCACTTTAAAGACGTCTGTAAACACGACATGAAGTCCTGTGACATTGATCACAAGTCGTGGGAGTGAGTTGCCAGCGATCACCAGAGCTGGCGGGCAACCATAAAGGCGGGGCTAAAGCGTGGCGAGTCGAAGAGCCTTAGCAGTTGGCAGGAAAAAAGACAGAAGCACAAGGAGAGAGCCAACTGTGTAACAGCCCCGACAACCAATTTTATCTGTAGCGCCTGTGGAAGAGTCTGTCACTCTAGAATTGGCCTTTATAGCCACTCCAGGCGCTGCTTCACAAACCACTGACCACCTCCAGGCACTTACCCATTGTCTCTCGAGACAAAGAGGCCAAAGAAGAAGGGATAGTCAGATAGCAAGTCTAATGATACAGATCTGTAACTGGCTATTTGGAGGCCTGTGGTTGCTGCTTTTTTTCTAACCCCTATTTCCCTTCATTGCCTCTGTGCTGTTCTTAGATACAAGCAAGATCAGACATATGTGGGTTGGTGCGGGGACAGGAGGGAAAATTGTCTATCTCTGTTATTCTGTTTTGTGGCATGGTACGTGAAAGCTCTGCTCCAAGCCCCAGTATTACAGTCCTAATATTGTTATGTAGAAGTACATGATGGAGGATTGTGGATTGCTGCGTTTTCTGCATTCCTATGCTTTATTTGTACTAGCTCATGCATGTAGTCCATTACACGTGAGGTCAACCTTCCATCTTGCGCCCTCCATAAACTTGAGCTCATCCAAAGCTCTGTTGTCGATATACTAACTCGCATCATATCTTGTTCACACATCACTCTAGTGATTGCTGACCTACATTGGCTCCTGATCTGGCAACGCTGTGATTGTAAAATCTTCCTCCTTGTTTTCAGATATCGTCGTGCCCTTCCCCCCCCCCACTTCCTATTTCTGCAACTTCCTCCAGCCCTACAACACGCAAACCTCTATGCTTCTCCAATTCTGACCTTATGCACCCTGATTTTAATCACACTATCATTGGTGGCCATATTTTTAGCTGCCTAGGCCCTAAGGCTGGAATTCCCCCTCTGCAACACACTCCTTCTTTGAAGTTCCTTGAAATCCACCTCTTTGGCTTTTGGTCACGTCCCAATGTCTCCTCTTGTGGCTTCGTGTCTCATTCTGTTGATAGGGCTCCTGTGAAGTGCTTTGGGATGTTTTACTGCATTAAAGGTGCTATATAAATGCTGGGTACATTTTTCAGGTCAAGAAAAATGTGCTCTTCTGAGTCTGAACTACCCTTTGTATATGGCGAGAAGCAAGTTGTCTCTTCCACAGTTTGGAGGAACTTCCTGCAGCATCACCCATATTGTGTAACTCTTGATACGTTGAGCATAATCCTAGCAGTGGCCTTCAAGTCCTGGTTCAATATCATCGTTGATTTTTTTTAAAAAAGCAAAATACTGCAGATGCTGAAAATAAAACCAGAAAATGCTGGAAATACGCAACAGGTCTGGCATCAGGGTTCTGATGAAAGGTCACTGACCTGAAACGTTAACTCACTTTCTCCAAAGATGCTGCCAACTCGCTGAGTATTTCCAACATTTTCTGTTTTTATTCCATCATTGATGAGGACTCTTGTATTGACTGACATTTTAGGCTGAATTCCTGGTTTACCAGGCAGAGTGCACTGCCTATAGGGCCTAACCATTGTGATCATCCTATGAACCCTGGCATATACAAGTTCTAACTGCAGCTCATATGTGATTGCGGGAGCATCCCCCAAAATCCTGGTTGGCATGGATTGAAGAATTTATTCAAGATTGCTCAGCCTGAGGCAAGCATGGATGCTGGGGCTAAACCAGGAACAATTCTTTGAAATGTGGTTCTGGTCCTGGCTCCTTAGCATTTGACTGGCATGTCAGCAGTAACCCTCATATAAACCATGTGGCTAGCATCCAGAATATGCTGCACTCCTTCTGAATGAGGTAACTTATTGAGACATTTGAGACCATCAGAAGTTACCAGGCTCTGAACACAGGGTAGCACAATAATAAACATCAGCAACACTGCCTGGAAGTACTCCCCAGGGTCAACTGCCAGTTGCTCAATGAGGTCATTCACTAACGGTGTATCATATAGATTATACCTTGTGCCTTTCTTACAATGGATGTAATTTTATGTCCACCTGTTATAAATAAAGGCAGTTACAATTTTTTTTTAAAGTGCTTTAAGTTGTGTCTCTGGTTCTCTCTCTCGTGATGTCAAAACTGCAGAAGAATGAACTTGAGGTGTACATTGGTCCTAAACTATTGACACAAATGTAGTATATCTGTAATATTCAATGTAATACATTTGTTCGGGGAGGATTGTGAGCAAACTGCAGTGGCTGTTCATTTTTTGATAGGTTGGAGCTCAAATCAGTATTTTGAGAAGGGAAATAAGGTTAAGGAAATACGCAAATAAGACTACTTGATCATCTTGATGTCGGCAACAGAGACTCCAGAAATGTGTTTTAATACTGTTAACTAATGCAGTTCAGTATATTGTGGCATATATAGATTTGTAGACCCATTTTACATTTACTGCATTTTAATGTTCTTCAATCAGAGTAGCTTGTAACTTATGACTTAGTCTATTTTTTTCCAACCAGGAACTGATTCAAATGGATACAAAATTGATCAGGAACTTGATTCACCAAGATCAGGCAACTTGCAAAATGTGAAAGTGGTGGAATGTTGCACTGTTTGAGTGCAGTGTATATTTTGTTAAACTGCGAATCAGTTATATCCACCATACATATGCCTACAAAACAAATGTTTAAAGGAAATCTATTCAGTTGTACTATGCATTATAGGAACATAGGACTTAAGAGCAGGAGTAGGCCCTTTGAGCCTGCTCCACCATTCAATAAGGTCATGGCTGATCTGGTAATATAAAAATCCTTTCTTAGATCCTGCAGCAAATATTTATATATAATACACATTTATATCTTCAGAGATAATGAATATTCTCAGATGGCTATCTTGTAGTTTTTGTGAAACAAGAAGCTGGAAAAATAGAATGACTTTACAAATGATTGTACAATGAAAATTAACTGGCAGCTACAGTGCCACCAATTTGAAGTGATGTCATTATACTTTAGTGTTCACACGGTATTTCAGCAAGCAGCCTCTTTCAAGAAAAGCAGCTGGGAGACGATCACTGAGAATAACAAGACGTTGCATGTAACAGTTTTTTAAATAGATGAAAGGGGTTAGTCTTGCAACTGCTCACTACATGACGCAAGATGTTGGGGTGGGTGGTGTTGCGGAGAGCATAGCAATTGCTGTTGGCTCAGCTGTTTTTTCACATCTTCACAAGACTCAGTTATTAAACCAGGAGCAATGATTTTCATCAGGGAAATGGGATGCTTGAAAAAAAATTACTGTCACACAGGACATTTAGCACTAGTGATCAATATTTTTGGCTACTCAGTAGAAAGCTGGTAATGTATTACCATTTTGGAGAGTTGCAGCAGGAAGAAGGTGTATTTTTGTATCAGATATTGATGCAGAACCCTGAATACTGTGGACTTCTCCTTGGAGGGCAGGGGAAAATGGGGGAACGTATTTGAAGAACTGTGCGTGCAAGCCTGTGCAAGATCAAAACTGCAAAGATCAGTGGCTAGATTCTGAGTCAGAAGGATTGGACAGACTGGACGTGCTGCATTCAGGATGCAGAACTGGTGGAGGCTTCTGGATATAATCTGCACTCTTTTGTCTTTATTGCACTGTTATCAAAGCAGAATGCTTTATAAATATGTGACTTAAGTGAAATACAAGAGTTTTGGTATGTAAATTACTGAACTATATACTATTGTTACCTCATGAACTATGAGCTTCATAAAATTCACTAAAATCCAACAGAAAATATTTTTTAAGTTAGCTTTTAAAAGGAATTATTTTCAATGATATTAGCTAGTAATACAAAAAACTGCTGATTTGCAGTCTGAAGAAAGATTCTTGTCTCCCTTATGTTGCAATTTGGGGTAATATTCCATTTAAATAACTCCAGCTGAATATGGACAGTTTTCTGTTAAAGTGCAGATTTAAATGGTATTTCTTGCACATTTTTTTATTAATTAAAAGAACTGTTTGTCAAACATTAATTATTTTGATACTCTGCAATGATTCCTAATAATCCTTTGTATTCATGCTTCCTTGGTGTTCAGTATGTAATACTAAGTGTCCTCTTCAGAAAGGAAATTGAGAGGGGTGAAAGAGTGAACAGTGGTTCCAGTGAGTGCATTTTTGGAAACCCTGTATATTATTGGTCTCTGCTAAACAAATGACATTAAACCAAATGATACTTTTTCTGTTTGAGTTGTAATTGTTACTGGTCTGCATTCTAGTTATTAATTTTTAGTGAATTTTGTGCACTTTGCCAAAAGAAATGAAATGAATTAAGAGATTAGACTGATAAATCCATGCTTTTCTCATTTCTCCCGTATATTTCTGGGGAACATCATGGTAATATTTGCTTAATTATTAGGAATGTTTTTTTAAAGAGCGCATCATTTCTCACAAACTCAAGCAAGTTGTACTTATTTTTTTCTATCTTCCTTGTGGTGAAACACAATCCGATCAATGGTTTTGTTTAAAACAATGGCTAGAAAGCTCTTTTGTCTGCATGAAGATGATTGTAAAAGACCAAAACAATCAGGATTTTGGTAATGAATAATATCAATTTGTTACATTTCCTATTTTGCAGGATTAATATAGGGATTTCCTGCTTTTAACAAAAGCAAATGCTGGAGTGGAACACTTCCATAACATTGTGGGCTAAGTATGAAGACTTAAAGCATTCATCTGAAATTCCTCTCTACTATTTTAGCAAAGATTTTAAATAGATGGGCTAATCGGTTCTACCAAAATAATGGAAATATTTCCAGGTGTAATTTCAAGGTCCTTGTTTTCCTGCACGTTAGAATTTATGTTCTCTTGGAATGGCCTGATCCTATATCTTAATGCATGTTTCTATCCATGGGAACATGGGTGCCCTCTTGCACTTGACTGATGAGATGTTCTTTATCTCCCTCCACGATTGGGTGAGTAATATACACAAGTGAACCAAAGAATAAATCGCATGTAAAGCAACTACCAATTCCACTGTGCTTCAATCGCTATGTTTCCGCAATCTGGCATAGGAGAAGATGGGGTACTACAGTGGAGCTCAATGTGCAGAGGAATAATTTTTACCTGTCAATATGCTGAAAATTACCTGAATTTTGACCAGCTTGGTTATGTTGAAGTCATAAAGCATCAGATTTCTAACTTAATTAAGTCACAAAGATATAATAAATCGAATGATGCTAGAGGTTGATGCAGACTCGATGGGCTGAAGGGCCACTTCTGTACTGTATTATTCTGTGATTCTGTTTCTGGGTTAGGAGAGAATTGTTTTTCCACCTTGAGTTTGCAGTAATGTTCTTGGGCATTGTAATCTTTCAATTCTGTAACTCTTTGGCCTATAATTTACTTCACTAGCCCTCAATTGCAGTTACAAAGTTGAAGTATTAAATAATTGTGTAAATATGTAGAATATTTTAACCTAACATTTGTACTTCAATTTACTTTGATTGTTAGACAGCCATTTCTTGGCATAAGTGTCTCTGGTAAACGTACTACAAAATAAACTAGATTGTGTAGCTTCATCTAAAGGGATGAGGGAAATTGGAGTGCAAAAGTAATATTTTTCAGCCAGTATTTTAAATGTTCTTGTGCACTGTTTAAAAACAAAAAATCACTTTTTTTGTTTTTGCAGTTTGTGTGCTGTTGGTTTTTAGTAAAATTACATATCTTATGAAATGGACGTTTTCTTTGGCCAGCTAAAAAGTCAGGGGCTGTGGGAATTTAAAATTACTGGAATGTGTGACTGCCTTAATTTCTTGGACTTCATATGCCCTTCAGTGGGCTTGCCAAATGAGTGTCTCTGTCAACTTAGATGTGCTGTCACAAGAATACGTTTGAAGTTTTCAGTCTGTACTGAAAACCAGTTCCATTTTTAAAAAAAAATTTGTGTGGATAAAAGTTGAATAGATGTAATGTGCGAAAAAGGTCAAATAAGCTTTTCAGGTTACTGCTTCATGTTTGGTTTCAGAACTTAAATCACATTTCCCCCCCCCCCCCCCCCACCCCATTCACAAATAAAAATAAATCATTTAAATAATTTCTGATGAATACTGCATATTTATTTTACCTTCTATTTGTAAAGGAGTCTGCTGGTAGGACACTGAGTCCTGCCACTTTCCAAGTCATCTGAATAATGGACCTTGCTTTCATATCTGCCATGCCTGATACTACCAAAAGGCTTGTGTTACTTATTCATTCAACATCTTCAGCACACTCCACTGTTGGGATTATAGTCTAGTTCTGTGTGTTTTTGGAAAATCTTGTAGTCAATCACCTGAACATCGACTTTGATCTGAAACAATACGTCGAGTACCTGCTGGCTGAGGAGGGGGAAGGTGGGGCCTTGTTTACTCTGTTAGACGAGACCATGGCATTTATTGATTCGACTCCTTAAGCAAAACTGTCAAGAGTCTTTGCAGAATTAATAAGGGCCCTGGACCCATCTGCATCAGGGAAGACAAAACCTCTGTAGCCACTGGGACCTGCTTTAGAATGTCTTGACCGACCTTCAGGTGATTGGAAAAGAGAATTCCTTGAGAGAGCAGCAAGATGGTAACAAATTAGCTGAGGGCAAATGATCACACCAGGATGTCAAATGCTCACAGATATTTTGATGTGAATGTTGTCCAAAGCTGCAGTCAAGCCCAGAGTGGTGGCATTTTTTTGAAATTCATATATGTTGTACAATGGGATTTTTCTTGGCTGCATCCCTGTGCATAACAATTACTAGGGTCTGAGCTGATGTATATAAATTATCAGCTGCTAATTCTAGAATAATCCAAATGTGCAGACTTGGCAGAATCCTTGTATAGCACTCCACTCCCAGGTACGACATGCTACTCCAACTGTTTACCAGCATGGGAAATCCACCACATAGGACACCGACACTGAATTAACTGAGTGTCCAAGCAGGTAAATGCACATAATTGACAAATCTTGGAACAGAGATCAATTCATGTTATGATGGCTATTCATTGGGTACAGTTTGTTCAGCCAAGGTCGTACAAATCCACGCGGTTGCTTAAGCAAATTAGGGCATATTCTGTAGTCAATTACTGTCTTTTATTTTGGGCCAAATACAGCAAGTGGCAAAAGTCTATGTCCTAGCCTTGAGAGTTAGATACATGAGCAATGGGAGTAATGCTCTGCAAATTGTCTTGGCAGCATCTAGCATCATTCCCATCAGAATTTTAGAAACAACTAAAATGCACTGCCTTTTGACAAAAAGATAATTTTGGGGACAAGTTTAGAGTTGCTGGAAGCTTGTAAGAAAAAGCACAAAACGTGTGCGCTATGAAAGCGAAGGCTCTGATCAGCAAGATAATTTTTAGGAGCTCTCCCTCCTTCCCCGTGCCATCATCAAGCAATGGCAGAGCCCACTCAGCAACTATTTCATGGAACTGCCCAGCTTCTGGACTCTAAAAGGCACCTTTTGCATTACAGCATTTCTACAGTTATTTGATTCACCCAAAAGATCCTTCCAGGGATCCAAACTTTGCCTCAATAATTTGTCTGGTCATTGTCCACCTGGGACCCATGTTTAGGGGCAGCCTGTGGAAGTTTGCAATCATGTGAAGATCACTGAAGTTGCAATGATCCTAGATATTAATAGGGTAAGCTACTTATATTATTTTGCAGAAACACCCATTGAGATTTGTCTAATCAAATGTAATCACTACGGGATATCAACGTAAAAGCTGTATTGTCAGCTGAGATAAACTTGCATGAGCGACATAGAATATTTTACCACAAACGGAGGAAACTGCATTTCTAATTCCCAAATATACATAGAGGCTCCTTCCCGTACTAGTCTGCAGAATGCTATAAGGAGTGATGCAAAATGACCATGCTGCTATTATCCAAATACTGGTATGCCTTAAAGCTTTTAAGGATTAGGTATAAGTGTTTAGTATCAGTTGAACTTCAAATCAAATTGAACTGGTGCAATGGCACGGGTCTTGGTTTCTATCTGGTGAAAGAGTAAGGGACCGCAAGTGGTAGCTCCAATTTGTAACATCACATTTTTATTAATGTGCTTTTGGGGTAGTTTTAACTGGAAATGTCTTTTTTTCTAATCTTTTGGCATAGATTAGGGAAATCTTCCTTCAAAGAGATTACTTTGTGTACATAGGAAAATGATTTAAAAATTAATAGGGATGGAGCACAAGAATGGTCCACAAGCATTCCCAATGCTTTAAACATCTGTCCATCAGTCATAGAAGGGGAATGGATGGAGTTTTCCTGTGTGAACCTACATAGACACTTTGGTACTTGTTAATTCTTCCATCCAGGGAATGTATTTTTTCTGGAGCAAGCTGATGGGATCTTGAAATAGTACAGTACAGAAGTGTTTTATACAGTACCAAAGTGTTTTACTCCAGAAAGCCAGGTGGTGAAAGGCAGAACTGCAACCAGCCTTTACACACTTTCCTAACTTGTATTTCGAGACGCACATTTCAAACATGCACCTCCTAACCCGACAACCACAGTTTGTCTGTTCCTATTTATAGGACACAAGTGAATCTCCAGTTAATGCCCACCACCTGCATGCAATTAAACACAGTTAATATAAAATTGATACAAGGAGGTCATTTTGCCCATTCAGACTGTGCTGGCTCTTTTGGAGCAATCCAGTTAGACCCACCCTGCTGCTCTTTCCCCTTATCCCTGCAGTTTTTTCTTTGTGTTTATTGAATTCCCTTTTGAAGGTTCCTATTTAATCTGTACCACCACCATATAAGGCAGTATATTACAAATTCTAGCCACTCTCGGTGGGCCGAAGGGCCTGTTTCAGTGCTGTATCTCTAAATAACATTTTAAAAAAATAAACAAAAATGGTTTTTCCTAATGTCACTTCTGGTTCCTTTATCAATCACCTTAAATCTGTGCCCTCTGTTGTCAATCCTTCAGCCTTGGAAAAAGTTTCTCTTTATTTACTCTATCTAAACATGCCATGATTTTAAACTACTCTTATTAAATCTCCTCTTAGCCTTCTCTTCTCTAAGGAGAACAGCCCCAACTTCTCCATTCTATCCACGTTAACAATAATGTCTCATTCCTGGAACCAGTCTAGTAAATCTCTTCTGCACCCTCTCCAAAATGTTCCCATCGTTCCTAAATTGTGGTCCCCAGAATTGGACACAATCCTCCAGCTGGGACTCAACTAATGTTTGTTATGACCGAGGCGGGAGGAGTGCACTGTTAATTCAGTCCAACTTCTCCACAGGTCACAACACATATTTAAATTTTCCCACTTACCGAAACAATTAATCATATACTCTACTTTTCCTTAGAATAAAGCACACCAATCAGGTTTCTTTAATAAACAACAAAACTATCCATTTATTAAAAACCAAGTTTTAGCCAATAATGAAGTAAAGCATACATACAAATTGAAATTTTAAAGCCCCTTATTCTATCATTCACTCACACACACAGACACATACACAGACACACAAACACATACACAACCGGTTAACTGGAAAAAAAGGGATTTTTTTTTTGTTTACAGCTGTTACAAAGAAATAGAAGGATTTAAAAAAAACACTTAGACTGAAAAGAAGGTATGGAAGGAAGGCCTTTGCTTTGGCAAGATGTCCCAAAGGCGAATAGGCGGCTGTCAATGGGATCGTCCTAGAATAGCTCTTTCCAGGCAATATTGATCAGTTGAGGTAGGCTGTCAAAGAGATACAGCTTCAGAAGGCTTCACATAGGTCTTACATCAGGTGTGCAGCAACAAAGGTTTCAATTCTCTCATATTCGATGCAAAATTCCTTCAAAGATGCAAGGTTTCTGCAAATGTGCAGGATTTCTTCAATTACTGGAGGCAACACACTTGAATACAGAATTTGCTTTTCAAGAGAGAGATGGGCTGGCTGAATATTCTTCTATTCTCCTGGCAGGTCAATAAGCAAACTCCAGCGGCTTGTTTTTAACAGTTCAAAATGAAACCAAAACCCTTTCAGAAACCAGCTTTGTGACCACCATAAATTTTGGCTTGTCACTTGTAAACATCTGTCCCAGGCAAAACAACCCTGTCAGGTTATTTACAAACGGGTGCCTTCCAGTAAAACTTGTTTACATTCAGTCCAAACCTTCTGGTAATTTATTTTAAGAAAAACACCCAAAGTTCAGCTTCAAGATTCCAGCATCCTTGGAATCCTTTTCAGTTTTAAAACATAGATTCTCAAGTTTTAACAAAAAGTGTAAACCCTTGTAACATGTTCTATATAGGTTCAGCATGACTTCCTGGTTTTTACGCTCTATGCTTCTACTTATAAAGTCCAGGATCCCATATGCTTCATTAATGGCTTTGTTAACCTGACCTGTCACCTTCAAAAATTTGTGCACAAACATCCCCAGATGTGTCTCTTGCACCGCCATTAAAGTTATACTATTTAGTTTGTATTGTCTTCCCTCATTCTTTCAACCAAAATGCATCACTTCACACTTTGTTGAATTTCATCTGCCATGTGCCCGCCCATTCCACCAGCCTGTCTCTGTCCTCTTGAAGTCTATTACTATCCTCCTCACTGTTTACTACACTTCCAAGTTCTGTGTCATGCACAACTTTCAAAATTGTCCCCTATGCCCCCTCAATTCCAAGTCATTAATGTATATCAAAAATAGCAGTGATATCAAAGTACTGAACCTTGGGAAGTGCCACTATATTACCTTGATACAGTCTGAAAAACAGCCATTCAACACAAATCTGTGTTCTGTCCTTTATCCAGTTTTGTATCCATACTGCTACTGCCCTTTTATTCCATAAGCTTCAGTTTTGCTAACAAGCCTATTATGTGGTACTTCATCAAACACCTGTTGAAAATACATATACACATCAACTGTACTGCTTTCATCCACCCTCTGTTAACTCGATCACAAAATTCAACCAGTTAATCAAACATGGATTTTCCCTTTATTAATCCATGCATGTCCAAGTGGCTGTTAATTTTCACCCAGATTATTGTTTCTAAAAGCTTCCCCACCACTGGCATTAAACTGACTGGCCTGTAATTGCCAGGTTTATCCTCCTCTCTCTCTCTTTGAGCAAGGGTGGAACATTTGCACTGTTCCAGTCATTTGGTACAACCCCTAGACCTCGGGGGGGTTTGGAAGATTGTGGCCAGCACCTCAGCAATTTCTACTGTTCTTTAATTTAGCAGCCTCGGATGCATCCTATCCGGGCTGGCTGACCTATCCACTTGAAGTACTGTCAGCCTTTCTGTACCTCTTTATGTTTATCTCATTTAGTATCCCAGCAACCTCCTTCTTTACAATATCTTTGGTGAAGACCTCTTCCCTGGTAAACTGATGCAAAGTATTCACTTAGCATGTTATTCCTGTCTCCTGCTTCCACCAGTGGATCTCCAAGTTAGTTCCTAATCGACCCCACTGCTCCCTTGACAACCCTTTTGCTGTTAATATGTCTATAGAAGATCTTTGGACTCCCTCATATTAGCTGCCAATCTATTCTTGTAAAAATAAAAGCAACCTATCTATTTAACAAAAACAGAAAATACTGGAAATACTCAGCAGGTCAGGCAGCATCTGTGGAGAGAAAGAGTGTTAATGTTTCAGGTCGGTGAGATTTCATCCCCTTTTCACTTCTCTGCAAAGAACCTTTTTTTTTTAAAGGACTTCGTGTGTGATTTGTTTGTGTGCAACTCATTTAAGTTTTTTTTATGCGACTGTGCACGCACAATAACTTTAAGGGGCCAACTTGTGTGTGACCTGCATGTGGGGATTCGGGTTGCTGCTTACAGGGAACATTGCTTCTTTGTACTTTATATGTATAGCGTGTTCCATTTTGTAATTTTTGATCTTTTACTCTTTAGAGAAAGAATTTTGGAATTGCTTGCAGTTTAAATCAGTGAATTTAATTAGGATGTAAAAGAAAATGCTGCAAGCTACAGGCATTGACAATATGTATTAAAGCCAGACAGGAAGTTTGTGGAATGTCATAGGTCACGGATTATTTGAAACTAATGAAATGAGGGTCAATTGTCTCACTCTAGGCCAATTACCCAGTATGGCTTAATTCATTAAACCACCATTATACCCACATCTAAGAAGACTGCAAGTTACAGTTCTTGGCTCAGAGCTGGAAGCTCAAATGCAAGAGGCCAATTTTTTCATTTTGAACTTCTTCACAAAGCAATGTATGTCCGATGGAATTATTAGCCCAAGAATGGGACAGGCTACATTATTGATGATTTTTCTCTTTATGTTCTTGGGAAGTGAAATTGAGCTAAATAAATGGAGTTTGCTTTGATTATGCCCTGACGATTTGCTGAAGAGATAAAGCAGTTTAACAATATCTAGCTTTGACTCCCCAAGTGTCTTATTTTTTCATTTTGGACAGATTGAAGGAGTGCATGTGTGAAAGACACTACATTCCAGTTCAGATTGCAAGGGGTCCTACTGGTACATCCATGAGTTATTCTTTCATATAATTAGATATTGTGCAGTACTGGCACATTTCTGAATGTAAGATATTCAGGCCTGTTATGAGTCAGTAGCAGTGTATACGGGAGTAGCTAAGGCAGCCTTGAAACTTATAACACTAACTCTTCGGAAGCTTAAAGGGACTCTCAATTTTAAATTTCACTGATTCCACCACTCATTCAAAACTAGTCTTAAGCTATAAAGGATTCTCCATTTTAAATTTAATTGATTCCACCACTGATTCTACAGTTTAAACCAAAATTATATCAAAATGAAGCTAATGTGCATACAAACTTTAGCAAAATTGTTTTATAGTCTCATTTTTGAGGTGACAGTGCAAATAGGACTCAGTTTGGGATGGGTGAATGTGGTCACCTGTCAGCAAATTTTTCAGGTATTCTATTGCCAGTGTGTAAAGTGCAGGAAATGTATTTATGTAGGGAAACATTCCATGATAAGAAATCAGAGCAGAAGTAGGCCATAGGGCTCTTGGAGCCTGCTCCACCATTCAGTAAGATCATAGCTAAACTTGAACATCACCTCCACTTTTCCGACCTATTCCCATATCCATTGATTCCCTTCGTGCTAAAGAAATCTATAATCTTGGTCTTCAGTATACTTATATATTCAATATATTCCTGTGATTCATGCACGGGAACCACCAAATCCTTCTGAATACCAACATATTTATTAGTCGCTGACCATAAAGGCCTGCTCGAGTCTGCAAAAAAAAAACCCGACCCGAGCCCGACAGAACCACATCTGACCCAGCACGAGTCCTTCCATTTTTCTTCATGCACCCAACCCGACCCAACCATTTTGTTGCTGATCTGCACAAGCTTACAGTAACTGACAAAACCATCTTTCTAGTCCAAAAATTAAATTAACATTGGAGCCATTTACCTGTGATAGAGCATGTCTGACCTGGCCCGAGCCTGAATGTCGGACCCAGAGGTGCATCCCGACCCGAACCGAACCCGACAATGTCGTCTGGTCCCATCGGGTTTGGGTCAGATAGCCAGCCTTTACCTTACCATTTAAAAAAAAAACTCTGCTTTTCCATTCTTACAACCAAAGTGGATAATTTCACACTTAACCACATTATATTCCATCTTCCACCTTTTTTCCCACTTAACCAGTTACTGTCTCTTTGCATCCACGTCACAACTTACTTCCCCACATCTCACTGTATCATCAGCAAACTTAGATACATTCCACTTTGTCCCCTGAAGTCATTAATATAGGTTGTAAATTTTCTGAGGTCCGTGCACTGATCCTTGTGGCACACCACTAGCAGCACCCTGCCATTCCGGAAATAACATGTTTATGCCTATTCTGTTTCCTGTCTGTTAACCAATCCTCAATCCATACTAATATATTCCACCATTATAATTTCTCCTGACTATACCTCAAAGGAACCCATGTTTACTTTCACAAATCTATTCCTTATATACTTGTAAAAGCTCTTAATAGAAACATTAAAAGATTTACAGCACAGAAGGAGGCCATTCAGCCCATTATGTCTGCGCCAGTTGAGCAAGAGCTATCCAGTCTAAGCCCATCGTCCAGTTCTTGGTCAGTAGCCCTATAGGTTATGGCTCCTCATGCATTTCTAAGTGTTTTTTTAAATGCAGTGACGGTTTCTGCCTCTACCACCTTTTCAAGCAGTGAGTTCCAGACCTTCATCACCCTCTGGTTGAAAAAGATTGATCTTCAACTCCCATCTAATCCTTCCACCAACTGCATTTAATCTATGACCCCTGGTTATTGATCTCTCTGCTAACAGAAATAGGTTCTTCCTATCTGCTCTAGGCCCCTCACAATTTTATGTAGCTCAATTAGGTCTCCCCTCAGCTTCCTCTGTTTGAAAGAAAACAAACCCACCCTATCCAATCCTCCCTCATAGCTAAAATTTCCATTCACGGCAGCATCCTTGTAAATCTCTTCTCTAACCTCTCTACTGTGATCACACCCTTCCTGTAATGCCGTGACCAGAACTGAACACAGTACTCTAGCTGCAGTCTAACTAGTGTTTTATACAGTTCTAACATAACCCCTCTGCTCTTTTATTCCTCGAGGCCTAGGATATAGGAAAGTATTCCGTAGGTCGGCTTGCCACCTTATCCACCTCTCCTGCTACCTTCAGGGATCTGTAAACATGCACTGCAAGGTCCCTTTCTTCCCCTGCATTTTCTAGGATCCTACCATTTATAGTTTATTCCCCTGCCTTGTTTGTCCTCCCCAAATACATTACCTGACACTTCTCTAGATTGAATTCCATTTGTCACTTTTCTACCCACCTGACCAGTCCATGGATATCTTCCTGCAATGTACAGCTTTCTTCCTCACTGACAACCACATGATCAATTTTTGTGACATCGGCAAACTTAGCATAGGAAATAGGAGCAGGAATTGGCCATTCAGCCCCTCGAGCCAGCTCTGCCATTCAACGTTGCTGATCTACCTCCATGCCATTTTCCCACACTGTCCCTATATCCCTTGATATCGTTAATATCTGGAAATTTATTGATCTCTGTTTTGAATACACTTAATGACTGAGCGTCCACAGCCCTCTAGGGACGGGAATTCCAAAGATTCACTATTCTGAGTGAAGAAATACCTCCTCACCTCAGTCCTAAATGGCCTACCTCTTATTCTGAAAATGTGTCCCCTTGTAGACACAAACCCCCACCCCCACCCCAGCCAGGGGAAACATTCTTCCTGCATCTACCCTGACAAGCCTTCGTAAAAATTATGTATCCTTCAATGAGATTCTCTCTCATTCTTTGAAAGTCCAGAAAATATAGGCCCAATCTCCTCATAGGACAGTCCCACCATCCCAGGTATCAGTCTGGTGAACCTTTGTTGCACTCCCTGTATGGCAAGTATATCCTCCTTCTGATAAGGAGATGAAAACTGTACACAGCACTCATCAAGGTCTCACCAAGGCTCTATACAAGACTTCTTTACTCCTGTACTCAAATCCTCTTGCAATAAAAGCCAAGATACCATTTACCTTCCCAATTGCTTGCTGCACCTTCATGTTAGCTTTCAATGACTTATGAACAAGGACGTCCAGGTCTCTTTAGACATCAACACTTCCCAATCTCTCTCTCTCAAGAAATACTCCTGTCTTCCTGTTTTTTCTACAAAAGTGGATAACTTCACATTATGTTCCATCTGCCATGTTCTTGCGCACTCACTTAGCCTGCCTAAATCCCCTTGCAGCCTCTTTGCATCCACCTCACAACTCATTCTCACTTAGTTTTGTCTCATCAACAAACTTGGAAATATTACATTTGGTCTCCACATCCAAATCATTGATATAGATTGTAAGTAGCTGGGGCCCAAGCACCAATCCTTATGGTACCTCACTAGTCACAGCCTGCCAACCTGAGAATGACCCGTTTATTTCTATAGTCTTTTGTCCGTTAACCAATTCTCATTCCATACCAGTTTATTAACCCCAATCCCATGTGCACTAATTTTGCTTACTAACATCCTGTGTGGGACCTTATTGAAAACCTTCTGAAAATCCAAATACACTACATCCACTGGTTTCCCCCTTATCTATTCTGCTAGTTACATCCTCAAAAAACTCTTAGCAGGTTTGTCAAACATGATTTCTGTTTCATAAATCCATGTTGACTCTGCCCAATCTTATTATTTTGTAAGTGTCCAGTTATCACATCGTTTATAATAGTTTCTTACATTTTCCCTACTACTGATGTCAAGCTAACAGGTCTGTATTTCCCTGTTTTCTCTCTCCCTCCTTTCTTAAATAGTGGGGTTATATTTGCTACCTTCCAATCTACAGGAACCGTTGCAGAATCTATCGAATTTTGGAAGATGACCAGCAATGCATCCAGGATCTCTACAGCCATCTCTTTCAACATCCTGGGATGTAGATCATCAGGTCCAGTGGAATTATCAACTTTCAGTCCCATTAATTGCTCCAGTACTACATTTTTAATATCTTTCGGTTCCTCATTCTCACTAGTCCCTTGGTTGTTCAGTATTCCTGGGAGGTTTTTTTGCATCTTCCTCGGTGAAGACCAGCACAAAGTATTTGTTTTGTTTCTCTGCCATTTCCTTATCCCCCATTATAAATTCTCCTGTGCCTGCCTGTAGTGGGCCCACATTTGTCTTTGCTAAACTTTTCCTTTTTACATACTGATCGAAGCTTTTACAGTCAGTGTTTATGTTTCTCGCTAGTTTACTTTTATATTCTATTTTCTCTCTCGATCAGTTTCTTGGTCCTCCTTTGCAGAATTCTAAAATGCTCCAATCCTCAGTCTTATTACTTTTTTGGGCAACTTTATAAGCCCCTTCCTTTGATCTA
Source organism: Heterodontus francisci (assembly GCF_036365525.1). Classification (NCBI taxonomy): domain Eukaryota; kingdom Metazoa; phylum Chordata; class Chondrichthyes; order Heterodontiformes; family Heterodontidae; genus Heterodontus; species Heterodontus francisci. The sequence goes on from NC_090384.1 coordinate 30,145,160, forward strand.
ATACAATCTTTAACTTGTCTTGTTAGCCATGGTTGGATCACCTTTCCTGCAGGGTATTTGTGCCTCAAAGGAATGTAACTTTGTTGTAAACCATGTATTAATTCTTTAAATGCTAGCTATTACTTGTCTACCATCATACCTTTTAATGTGTTTTCCCAGTTTACCACAGCCAATTTGCCCTTCATATACCTTAGTAGTTTCCTTTGTTTAGATTTAAGACTCTAGTTTCAGATTGAACTATATCACTTTCAAACTTAATGCAAAATTCCATCATGTGGTCACTTTTCTCTAGGCTCTTTGGCAATGAGATTAGCCCTTTCTTATTGCACAATAATAGATCCAAAATAGCCCGTTCTCTAGTTGGTTCCTCAACATACTGTTCTAGAAAACCATCTTGTATATATTCCAGGAAGTTGTCCTCCATAGCATTAGTGCTAATTACGTTTACCCAGTCTATATGTAGATTGAATTCCCCCATGATCACTGTATTACCCTTGTTACATGGACCTCTAATTTCTTCTTAATCATGCTCCCTATATTAACGCTAAATGATTGATATAAACCACAAATAGCAAGGGGCCAGGTACTAAGCGCTGGGGAAGCCCCCCTAGATACAGCCTTCCAGTCACAAAAACACCCGTCGACCATAACCCATTACTTCCTGCCACTGAACCAATATTGGATTCAACTTACCACTTTTGTTTGGATCCCATGAGCTTTTAATTTACTTGATCAGCATGCCATGTGGGACCTTGTCAAAAGCCTTACTAAAATCTATGTAGATTTCATCAAATGCGTAACCCTCATTGATCCTCCTTGTTACCTCCTGAAAAAATTCAATCAAGTTAGTCAGCCACGAGCTTCCCAGGACAAATCCAATCCAGCCAGTTACTGCCCCATCAGTCAACACTCAATCATCAGCAAAGTGATGAACGGTGTCATTGACAGTGTGATCAAACAGCACTTACACAATAATAACCAGCTCACCAGTGTTCAGTTTGGGTTCCACCGAGGGCACTCTGCTCCTTATCGCATTATAGCCTTGATCCAAACATGGACAAAAGAGCTGTTGCAGAGGTGAGATGAGCATGACTGCCCTTGACATTGAAGCAGCATTTGACAGTGCTCCTTGCTGCCACAATCAAAATTGAAGTCAATGAAGTAACCTCTCCACTTGTTGGAGTCATACCTGGACAAAGGACGATGGTTTTGTTTCTTGGAGGTCAATCATCTCAGCGACAGGCCATTGCTGCAGGAGTTCCTCATTGTAGTGTCCTATGCCCAACCGTCTTCAGCTGCTTCATCAATGACCTTCCCTCCATCATAAGGCCAGAATGGGGACGTTCACTGGTGATTGCGCAGTGTTCAGTATCATTCAAGACTCATGCTGAAGCAGTCGGTGCCCAAATGTAGCAAGACTTGGACAATATTCAGGCTTGGGTTCATAAGTAGCAAATAACCTTTGTGCCACAGAAGTGCCAGGAAATGGTCATCTCCAACAAAATGATCTAACCATCAGCTTTGACATTCAATGGCATTACCATCGCTGAATCCCCCACCATCAACATCCTGGGGGTTACCATTGACCAGAAACTTAATTGGAGCAGCCATGTAAATACTGTGGCTACAAGAGCAGGTCAGAGACTGGGAATTGTGCAGCGAGTAACTTGCCTCCTTCATCCCCACAGCCTGTCCACCATCTACAAGGCACAAGTCAGGAGTGTGATGGAATGCTCTCCACTTGCCTGGATGAGTGCAGTTCCAATAACACTCGAAGTTCGATACTAGCCAGGACAAAGCAGCCCGCATGATTGGCACCCCGTCCACCAGCTTAAACATTCACTCCCGCCACCACTGGCGCACAGTGGCAGCAGTGTGTGCCATCTATAAGATGCACTGCAGCAACTCTTCAAGCCTCCTTCGGCACCTTCCAAACCCATGACTGCTACCACCAAGAAGAACAAGGGCAGCAAAGGCGTAGGAATACCACCATCTGCAAGTTCCCCTCCACACACCATACTGACTTGGAAATATATATTGCTGTCCCTTCATTGTTGTTGGGTCAAAAACTTGGAACTCCGTCCCTACATCACTGTGGGTGTACCTATACCACCTCAATTGCAGTGGTTCAAGAAGGTGGCTCACCACCACTTTCTCAAGGGCAATTAGGGATGGGCAACTAATGCTGGTCTTGCCAGCGACGCTCAATCCCATCCCAAATAAAAATAAAATCCATGCTGACTGCCCTTGATTAATCTGTGCCTCGGTAAATGATCATTTATAGCATCTCTCAGAATGCTTTCCAATAATTTTAGTCGAGGTTGACTGGCTAGTAATTACTCAGCCAATCCCTTCCTGCCTTTTTAAACCGTAATACTGCACTAGCAATCCTCCAGCACCCAGCTGTGGACAGAGAGGATTGAAAAAAGATGGTCAGAGACTACTATTTCTTCCCTTGCTTCCCTTAGCAGCCTGGTGATCAACCCACTTTCCAGGACTCTAAATACCTTAATATTTTCTCCATCACCAAGTTACCCCTTCCAATATTTCACACTCCTGCTTCTTAACTGCAACATCTGCTTCGTCCCTATCTTTTGCAAAAACAGATAGAAACCAAGTATTAAGAACCATGTCCACATCTTGCATCTCCACATGCAAGTTACCTTTTTGGTCTCCAATTGTCCCTGCTGTTTCCTTAGTTATCCTCTTGCTCTTTATGTATTCATAAAACATATTCGGTTTTCCTTAATTTTGCTTGCCAACATTTTTTCATGCCCTCTTTTTGCTTTCTTATTTTTAATTTCACTGCTGCATTTTCTAAAGCACTGTATGCTTTTTTGACATCTGGGGAGGGTATCTAGAATTGAGTCCCACCCTCTTTGTGGGAACAGATTTGTTCTGAACCCTCGCTAGCTCCTCCTTGAATGACTACCACTGATTTACCATCAAGTAGCTGTTTCCAGTCCACTTTTTCCAAATCACATCTCGGCTTAGTAAAGTTGGCCTTTCCCCAGTTTAAATCTTTTACTCTTGGCCTATTTTTATCCTTTTCCATAACTACTTTAAATTTAATTGAATTATGATCAATCCCAGTAAAGTGCTCTCCCACTGATAGCCCTTCCACCTGCTCAGATTCAATCCCTAAAACTAAGTTCAGAACTGCCCCTTCTCTTGGCCTTACTATTGGCAAAAAAGTTTCTCCTGAATCCATTTTAATAGTTCTGCACCTTCTTTATGTTTTACACTGATTGTATCCCAGTTAATATTGGGGTAATTGAAATTCCCTACTATTACTGTCCTTTTGTTTCTTTACTTTTCAGCAATTTGACCACATATTTGTTCTTCTATCTCCCTCTGACTGTTAGGGGGCTTGTGGTATACTCCCTGCAGTGTGATTGCCTCTTTTTTTGTTCCTCAATTCAACCCATTTGGCTTCATTTGATGCTCCTCGTATATCGTCCCTCCTCACTGCTGTGATTGTTTCTTATACCAATATTACGATGCCCCCGTCCCTACTTTCTACCCCTCTCTCCTACCTGAAAAGCCTGGAATGTTGAGCTGCCATTCCTAACCTTTAAGCCAGGTTTCAGTCATAGCTGTGATATCATACTCTTTGGTGCCCGGAGGATTGCTATCATCGTGTCATTGTTTAAAAAGGGAGGAAGGGATTGGCCGAGTCAGCCTAACCTCAGTTGTGGGCAAATCTTTCGAAAGAACTCTGAGAGACAGTATGAATTATCATTTACAGAGGCACAGATTAATCAAAGGCAGTCAGCATAAATTTTACTTCTGTTTTTCCATGGGATTGAGTGTCGCTGGCAAGGCTAGCGTGATATTCCAAGTGATATCATACTCCCAAGCCCTCAACTCATCTGCCTTATTCGCTAGAATCATTTTTATATTTCTTACTAATTTACTATCATTCTTTTTTTCTCTCTCCCTCGTATCAATTTCTTGGTCACCTGTTGCTGATTTTTAAAACTCTTCCAATCCTCAGGCTTGCAACTCTTCTTGGCAACATTGGGCTGGATTTTACCAAGCCCACGACTCCGCCTTCATGGTGGGGTGGGGGCGCAAGATGGTTGCAACAGAGGCCCGTCATGGAGCTTGACCTCGGGAGGGCCTGGCCCAATCCTCCCGGCAGTGGCGAGGCTCTGTGACGGCCCACCTGCTGCTGGGCGATGGGACCTCAATTTCAGTATTTAAATTAATGAGATGAATAAATTTAAATGAACTTAACTTGATTCTTCAGGGCCCGCCGCGATCTTCAGTGTGTCGGCTGGCACTTCTGCACCTTCAATTGCCAGCCAGCCTGACACTGGTGGGGAGGGGGTGGAGTTGAGATTTGCAGTGCCGGTGGGGGGGACAATGGAGTCAAATAAATGTAATGAGTGTGGGGGATGGTGGTAAGGGGTGAACTTTAAGCTTTGTGCAGCCTAGAGGTGGTCGGGGCGGGTGGTGATGTTGGGAAAAGTCAGATTTAAAAGGTAAGTGTTTTGGGGGGCAGGGGTAAAGGGAAAATAGTTAATGTAATTGTTATTTGAGGATGGGAAAGGGGCGTTAGAATTTAATTTGATAAGTTTTGTGGGGGAGGGGGGATGTATCTTTTAAATATGCTGACAGGGCTGGCTGCCCTTTAAAAACGGCACCAGAGCCTGCGCACAGGCAGCTGATACCATTGCTGGTGTTGGGACAGCCCGCCCCCTCAATGTGATTGGGGGGAACGGACCGCCCCGGCATTTAAATGAGCTGTTATGTGGGAGGTCATGGTGGCTCTAACGCGTGCAGCCTGCACATGCAGGCTGCCTATTTTTCAGCTCGCTACCAAGAGTGACGGCGGGCTCTTAATATCCAGGTCATTATAAGCTTCTTTTAAACTAACACTCCTTAACTTCTCTAGTTAGCCATGGCTGCATCAATTTTTCAGTCAAAGTTTTGTTTCTCGAGGGCATGTATATTCATTGAGAATTGTGCCTTATTTCTTTAAATGTTTGCATTGCTTATCCACCATCATCTTTTAATCCACTTTTCCAATCTACCTTGGCCAACCTGCCTCTCCTCTCCATATTTGGCTGTTTAGATTTAAATTTGACTGGCTGCGAGGTTTAATTTTTAAGAGTCTACTTAATTTTTAAATCTACAAAAGTTATTTCTCTGTCATATATACTGTAACGTGATTGTTGCTGCATGGTTGTAAACTAAGCTGGCTGGTGACCAGTAAAAACTGTTGATCTGTGTATTAATAGAACACAAAAGAAAAAGGGTTTTGGTGTAAAGAGAAACTTAAAATTTTCAATGTATTATGATTATTTTCTAAGCCCTGAAAGCCATATACAACTTCATAAATCTGGTTAATTCAGTGAATCTGCGCATTATGTGCAGTGACAGCACTGGTCAGTTGGATAAGACAAAAAACCAACACAAAATCTTTTGAAAATTTCCGATTTAAAAAAAAAGTATTTTCAATTGCAATTAACCTGCAGTGAGCAGCCAATCATATTGGAACTTTTTTTTCTTCTCCCATCTGACCCACATGCTTCTGTATGTATTGAGCTTAGTAAATCTTGTAGTTTTATGTAAGCTAGAGAAAAGCTGTCTTCAGATCAGAATGGAAAGCTGGCATTTATTTCTGCCCCCTTTCCCATTTTGTATTTTTCCCTCTTTGTCGATGTTTTCCACTCCTGTACGTTCCTGAAAACAGCAGCTCAAGATTTTTGGCAGAGAATCATTGTCATTGATTTATTGTGTCTCCCCTCCCCCTGCCACCACCGCTGTTAATAATCAGTTACCGTCTCTTAAGGTGCACAGTTATATACAATGGATCTAGAACTGTTAATCAGCCAACAGGGGAAAAGTAGCATTCCTGAACAGGCTGGAGGCAGGGACCATATGCATATATTGGAAATGGTTGGAGGGATGGAGAGCAGCATTGCTGGAAGATAAGAACAGCACCCACAGGCAGTAGCGGCAAACAAGAACAGTCTAGTGGCCGTACAGTTAGAGCAGTGGCAGCTGAGAATGGGCCACAACATGCTGTAATGAGCAACATTTGAAAGAATGCTGTCGGGGAGAGGCAGAGAGAGGTTCTGAGCATTAACACTGCCATGTAACAGTGGGGTACAGGTAGAATGTGTCTGAAATAGCAGAGGGGTGTGTGAGGCGGACAGCATACACTAAATGAGGCCTACGTATTTCAAACAGCGGAGGGATTATAGTTTATTAGGAGATAATTAAAAATGAGAAATAATGATAAAAGTTTAAAGAAAGCTGAAAGGAATTATTACTTGGAGGGGAAAAATGGTGACCAAGCTGGGACAGATTGAGAAATTTGCTCAATATGCCACCCAGTTGGCAAATTATGTTATCACCTAGTGTGACAAGTTTGCATAGGCAAAACCATGACACATGGGATAGGAATTTATAATGAGATAAATTGACTACTAAAAGCATGACTACAGGAGATAAAGTGCAAACATGTTTTTTTTAATTTGTTTATGTGGATGTGGGCATCGCTGGCCGGACCAGCATTTGTTGCCCATCCTTAATTGCCCATGAGGAGATGGTGGTGAGATGCCTTCTTGAACCCCTGCAGTCCATGTGGGGTAGGTACACCCAGAGTGCTGTTAGGAAGGGAGTTCCAGGATTTTGACCTTGTGACAGTGAAGGAACGGTGATTTAGTTCCAAGTCAGGATGGTATGTGACTTGGAGGGGAATTTGCAGGTGGTGTTCCCATGCATCTGCTGCCCTTGTCCTTCTAGGTGGTCGAGAAGAATCTGCATACAAATAGGTTTGACTTGAACTTAACTTATACCATATTGACTTCCTCTGTAATCAGCTACTAATTATCACTTTGTTAAAATAAGCACTTCAGAATGATCAATTGCTCATATATTTTGCTTGTTTTGGTAGGTGGTTATATATATATATTTTAAAAAAGTTTAATCCTTTTGCTCTGTTATTTATTCTAAGCATGGGTGAATATTGGAGAGGGATGAGTTTCCTAACTTTATTTCTCTCCCATTTTCTAAATACTGTTTAAGTAATTGGTCCTTTTTCTATATTGGACCTTTAGTGTGAGATGCTAGAGAAAAAAATCTTTCAGATGCCAAAAAAGATGCAAGTTATGTATTAGGCAAAGAATTGGAAATAAAGATTGAAATGTTATGATTGAACACTGCTTCATATAACCTGTATAATAGCATTGCACAAATAACAGAATTACTTTTCAGGTTGATGTCAGCAGATGGATATAATAAAATATCAGAAAAGCTCTTGCAAACGAGATTATGCAGACCGGGCCAGAGCCCACCCTTGATGACTTGCAAATTTTTGTGCACTCCTGGCAACCAGTTTCATTTAGCATCTGCCCTCAAAAGTTGTTTCTGACTCTACTCTCTTGTTATGCAACTTGATGTACCAAATAAAAGTATCGTATTATGCATCGATTTTCAAGCTGGAGATTGTATGGTCTTCAAATTTTTGTCTCATTGGGGCTGGGCAAAGTATGAAAACAGTCTCTTGTAGTTGTACACTTTTTCATACTACTTGTGTATTTTGCTTTCTTGCTAGTGCTGTATACTAATAAAAGCATTTCTGCAGTGATTTTGGGTGTCTTCAGTACTTGTTTTTAAAACAAAAAGGGGGAGGACAAAAATAACCTGGAAGTATCTAATTAGTTTGAGGCAGTTATTAGTAAGGAAAATCAGGACTACACAGAACTTTGTACAAATCAATAATGATGGCCAATTCCATAATATGGCTTATGGTTTTGGCTACCTTCCCTAAATATGATTATGGATATATTAGAAAGAAAAAACTTGCATTTATATAGATGTTTAAGCATATCTTCAGGATATCCCAAAGTGGTTTACTATTGATGGATAACTTTTGAACTGTAGTCACATTATATAGGCAAACATGGCACCAATTTGTAAACAGCCAAAGACCCACAAACAAGTTCAAGAATGCTTCTATAATCTGCTTCTGAGGCTTAGGTGAGGAATGTTGCCTAGGTCGCCAGGAGAACTTGCTTCTTATCGTTGAATAGTACCATGGGCTTTATTTTTACATGGACCTGGGAAGACGCATGGGTGATCAGTTTAACATCTCATCTAAAAGACCTGCACCTTCAACTCTTCAGCACTGCCATAGTAATGCACTGAAGTCACCCTAGATTTTATGCTCAGGTCCGATATAGGACTTGAACCCAGAACTGTCTAACTCAGAAGCAAGGGTGCTATCAACTCAGCCATTTGACATTAAAATGTGTTTAGAGAAGAGGGACTGGGGGGATTTGAGGCTTTGGAAGACTACATTGTGAAGAAAGGCTCAAGTGAAGTGAGAAAGCTTATTTTTGCTGCAGAAAAGAAAACTAAGGGAAAGCGTGACATAAGTCTTCAAAATAGTAAATAAAAGGCATATAATTATTCAAGCCAACAAGATAGCTTGAACAAGCAGCATATAGAGGGCAAAGCATAAAACTTATATATAAAAAAAATTGTCGGCTGATGCTGGCAAGGTCACAGTTGTTGAATTTTCTTAGTTGCCTTGACGAGGTGTTTCTGGGTTGTCTTGAACTGTTGCAGTCCTTGTGGTGGTGGTAGTACTTTGGCAGGAAATTTACCCAATGACATTGAGGGAACGAGTTATATGTTTCCAAGTCAGGATAGTGAGCCTTGGAGGGGATGTTGAAGGTGATGGTGTTTCTACAACATTTTTTGTTCTCGTCTTTCCTGGTGGTAGAAGTCACAGCAGTGGGAGGTGCCCTTGAAGTAACCATCTCGAGGACAACTAGGGATGGGCAATGGGTGCTGGCTTTGCCAGCGATGCCCATATCCAATAAACGAATAAAAAAAAAATCCGTGACAAGTTCTTTATGTGCATCCCGTAGATGATACTGCAGTAACAGTGCATTGATGGTGGAGCAGATGGATATAGAATCCAGTAGGATGGGTGCCGATCAAGCAAAGGTGCTCTGTCCTGCATGGTGGCGAACTTCTTAAGTGCTGTTATGGCTGCACCTATTCATTGGTGATTGTTTCACCACACTTTTAACTTGTGTCTTGCGGGTGGTGGAGAAATTTTGAGAATCCTGAAGGTGAGACACTCGTTGCAGGGTCCTCCCAGCCTTTTACCTAGTTCTTGTAGTTACAGTGTTATTACGGCTGGTCTAGTTAAGCTTCTTGTTAATGGTGACCCCCAAGATGTTGATGGTGGGGCAGCTTCCTCTGCTGAACAGTAAGAAGAGCAAAATATTTACCTTTGACACCCACCATGTAATTGATGACATTGTCACTGGCTCCATTTCTTTCCTTGACTACTTGCCTTGTGCTGAACCGAAGTGTTTGCATCCTCAGTGTCCTGTTTAACCCAGGCTGAGTTTCTAACCTCATATGCTCTCCATCACAAGGGCTTGTACCATTATAACATTGCCTATCTCTAGCACCCTACCTCAACCCATTTGCTGCTGAAACGTTCATTCATGTTTTCGTCACCTAGCTCATTCTAATGTTCTGGTTGGCTTTGCATCCTTCACCCTCTATGAACTTCAGCTTATCCAGAACTGTGCTGCCCATATCCTGTCCCGCACCAAGTCTCACCCATTACCTCTATGCTTGCTGGTCTACATTTATTCTCAATCCTTTGCCTCAAATTTAAAATTTTAATCCTTGAGTTGAAATCCCTCCATGGCCTTATCTTTTCTAAAGATCTCTGTGACCTTCTCCAGCCCTGCAAGACCCTTCCCACCCTCCACTTACAGGCAAACTCTATCCTGAATCCAGCCTTTTGTGCATTCCCGCACTCTTCCCACCCACCCACCCTTAACCCTACTTTAGTGGCTGTCTCTTCAGAATCCTCTGAAATTCTTCCCTAACTCCGTTCACCTCTTTACCTCCATCCTCTTCAAGATATTCATTAAAACCCATCTCTTTGACCGAGCAGCCAAGCCTACCTAATCTCCCTTCTGGCTTGATGACCATTTTTGCAGAAAAGCAAAATACTGCAAATGCTGGAAATCTGAAATAAAAACGAAGTGCTAGAAATACTCAGTAGGTCAGGCAGCATCTGTGGAGAGCGAAGCAGAGTTAACCTTTCCGGTCTGTGATCTTTCATCAGAACTGGCAAAGGTCAGAAAATAATTAGATTTTAAGCAAGTGAAGGCAGTGTGTGGGGGGAATGGTGGTGGGGAAGAGAACAAAGGAAAGGTGTGTAGTAGGGTAGACGGCAGGAGAGATTAAATAACAAAGCTGTCTTGGGACAAAGGCAAAGATTATGTTAATGCTTGTGGTGAAAGGCAAAGCATAAGTCCAGCGAGAGTGTTAATAGCAGAATAATGAGCAGCTCTGTCTACGTGGAAAAACAGGCACATGGTTAAAAAATAAAATAAAAAATATTTTAAAAAGTCCAGTCATGCTCTGAAGTTATTGAACTCAATGTTCAGTCCACAAGGCTGCAGAGTGCTGAATTGAAAGGTTGGGCGTTGCTCCTCGAGCTTGCGTTGATGTTCAGTGGAGCAGGCCAAAGACAGAAATGTTAGCATGAGAGCAGGGTGGGGCTGTGGGGGGCAGCGGGGGTTGGTGTTGAAATGGCAAGTGACCGGAAGCTTGAGTTAATGCTTTCGGACTGAGTGGAGGTATTCTACAAAGTGGTCACCCAATCTGCGTTTGGTCTCCCCAGTATAGAGATGTTGTGAGCAGCGAATACAGTATACTAAATTGAAGGTAGTACAAGTAAATTACTGCTTCATCTGAAAGAGGTGTTTGGGGTCTTGGATGGTGAGGAGAGAGGAGGTACAAGCGCAGGTATTACACCTCCTGTGATTGCATGGGAAGGTGGCGTGGGAAGGGGGACAAGGTGTCAGGGGTGATGGAGGAGTGGGCCAGGGTGTCTTGGAGGGAACAATTTCTTCGGAATGCTGATGGAGGGGAGGGGAAGATGAGTTTTTTTGATGGCATTACACTGGAGGTGGCGGAAATGGCGGAGGATGATCATTTGGATGTGAAGGCTGGTGGGGTGGAAGGTGAGGACAAGGGGAACCCTGTCGCGGCTCTGGGGGGAAGGGGTGAGGGCAGAAGTGCGGGAAATGGGTCAGACACGGTTAAGGGCCCTGTCAACCACAGTGTGGGGGAATCCTTGGTTGAGGAAAAAGGAAGATATGTCGCAACCACAGTTGTGGAAGGTCTCATCAGACCAGATGCGTAGGAGATGGAGAAACTGGGAGAATGGGATGGAGTCCTTACAGGAGGCAGGGCGTGAGGTAGTGTAGTCAAGGTAGCTGTGGGAGTCGGTGAGCTTATATGAATATTAGAAGATAGCCTATCCCCAGAGATGGAGACAGAGAAGTCGGGGAAGGGAAGTGTCAGAAATAGACCATGTGAAGGTGAGAAAAGGGTGGAAATTGGAAGCAAAGTTGAAGTTTTCTAGTTCGGGGCGAGAACAGGAAGTGACACCGATAGTCATCAATTTACTGGAAAAAGAGTTGGGGGAGGGGACCTGAGTAAGACTGGAACAAGGAATGTTCTCGGTGGGGGTCCCTTACCAGCCCTCTACTGGAGGGTCCTCCTAACACCGGTATAGGATATAGGGGTGCAGTAGGTTGGTGTTTCCCCTCAACCTGACACATGTGGTCACCACATTACAGAGAGGACAGAATTGTTCTGGAGAGAGTACAGAGGAGATTTACAAGAATGTTGCCAGGGCTCGAAGGTTACAGCTATGAGAAAAGATTGGATAGGCTAGAGTTGTTTTCCTTCGAACAGAGGAGGCTGACGGGTGGCTTAATTGAGGTGTACAAAATTATGAGGGGCCTAGATAGAGTAGACAGGAAGGACCTGTTTCCCCTAGCGGAGAGGCCAATTACCAGGGGGCACAGATTTAAGATGATTGGTAGAGGATTAGAGGGGACATGAGGAAAACCTTTTTCACCCAGAGGGTGGTGGGTATCTGGAATTCTTTGCTAGGAACGGTGGTGGAGGCAGAAACCGTCAATTCTTTTAAAAGGTACCTGGACATGCACCTGAAGTGCTGCAACCTGCAAGGCTACGGACCAGGTGCTGGAAGGTGGGATGAGATTGGGCGGCTAGTTTTTTTGGCTGGCACGGACATGATGGGCTGAATGACCTCCTTCTGTGCTGTAATTTTTCTATATCCCACAAAAAGACAGGCATAACTCAGACCCATGCGGCTACCCATAGCAACACCTTTTATTTGAAGAAAGTGAGTGGAGTTGAAGGGGAAGTTGTTCAATGTGAGAACAAGTTCAGCCAGGCAGGGGAGGGTGGAGGTGGACTGGTTGGGCCTCTGATCAAGGAAGAAGCAGAGAGCCCTCAGACCATCCTGGTGGGGGATGGAGGTGTAGAGAGATTGGACGTCCATAGTGAAGAGGAGGCGGTTTGGGCCAGAAAATATTCAAAATGACATAGGGCGTCCAAAGAGTCACGGATGTAGGTGGGAAGAGACTGGACCAAGGGAGAAAAGATAGAGTCAAGATAGGAAGAAATAAGTTCATTGGGGCAGGAACAGGCTGAAACGATGGGTCTACCACGACAGAAACAAAAACAAGAAATGCTGGATTCACTCAGCAGGTCTGGCAGCATCTGTGGAAAGAGAAGCAGAGTTAACGTTTCGGGTCAGTGACCCTTCTTCGGAACTACCACGACAGTCCTGTTTGTGGATTTTGGGAAGTAGGTAGAAGCGGGCTGCCTGGGGTTGTGCGACTATGAGGTTGGAAGCTGTAGAGGGAAGATACCCGGAGGTGGTGAGGTCAGTGACCATCCTGGAGAAAGTGGCTTGATGTTCGGCGGTGGTGTCATGGCCGGGGGGAGGTAGGAAGAAGTGTCTGAGAACTGGCGCTCAGCCTCTGCAAGGTAGAGGTCGGTACGCCAGACAACAACCGCACCACCTTTGTCAGCAGGTTTGATCACAATGTCGGGATTAAACCTGAGAGAACGTAGTGCCTCAAGTTCAGAGGGAGACTGGTTAGAGTGCATGAGGGAAGTGGAGAAATTGAAACAGCCGATATCTCGCCGACAGTTCTCAATGAAAAGATCAAGAGTGGGTAACAGGCCAGATGGAAGGGTCCAGGCAGATGGAGAATACTGGAGGTGGGTGAAAGGGTCTGCTAGTCAGAGGCAGGACTCCTGGTCGAGGAAGTGAGCCCGGTGGCGAAGACAATGGAAGAAGAGCTCAACGTCATGCCGAGCGTGAAATTCATTGGGGTGGGGGCGTGAGGGGATAAATCTGAGACCTTTGTTAAGTACAGATTTCTCATTCTGTCTCACAAGTCCCTTGGTGACTTTCTTTCTGTACGTTAAAGGTGCAACATAAATACAAGTTGTTGACGATCTTCTCTTTTTAGCCTCAAGTAGTTGATCAGTTGTTTAAAGTGATGGAGCTGAGCAACACCACAGGAATTCAGTACAGCTGAAGGAATACCTGCTTGTCTCATTGGTTTTAGCAACCAGGGTTTGAGCCCAATATTCACATGATTGCCATAAGCAGATTTTGTTGTAGTGGTATGTGATGAATTTCATGTATGGAAAACAATTAAGTTTAAAAAGTACAGGAAGCGCAACTTGTTATTTTCATGTAAATGAAAGGATGTTCATAATGTACTAATAGTCCAGTGTTTTATACTGGTATGATTTATTACATGGGTATATCTTGTATACTTTGCCATTTCGGAATATGTTGCACAATAGGTGGTATTAATTGGCAACCTGATGCTATGAAGCATCCTCTTAATCTCCAGTACCACTACTTGCTTGAACAGTGAAAGTATAATTAAATTCTGTTATATATAACAGTCATATTTCCCAATACCTAAATTATTTCTTGATAAGATTGTAACAATTGAGACATAATTGGTAATCCATCTTGCACGCCATAATGAATTAATGACATGGAGCATACTGAGCATTGGAGGCTACATTGAACTATGTTAGCTCAAACATATGCGAGAGCTAAACCTCACCACATGAAGTTCCCATTATTGGTATATATTTTGAAGTAGTTTCAAGGCTGTAATCTCTTTGGGTCTCTAAGATTTTAAACACTTGAGCATCACTATCACTGTGCAGGATATAATCTGAACTCCTTGATCAGATTACTGCATAGTAATCTCTCCCAGATATCATGTTCTGTATGGAATAGCACTTGCATTTCTGTGACACCATTATCATTTTGTAATGATTATTGTTTTCAGAAATATTTGGTTAAATATTATGTATTTTATATACACGTTCCCTGATTGGCTACTAAAAGTTTTTTTTTAGGCATTGACAAAAGGACAAAAATTAAATCACCTGAGCTTTTCTGTATATTGTTATAATGCTGGGGAATGACACTTTCTTTCCATTTCTGTCATTCACTGGCAACATCAAACATCATAAGGCTGTTCAACTGCATCTCTGGTTGCACAAGTGAGTTTTCTCCCACATAATCTACGGATGCAACCTCTGAGCGAGATTCTCGATTTGTGCTAAATCATGACCTGTATCTCCTGGGATCTAGACTGAGATCACCCCATTTTCATGTGCTGTTGTATTCTTGCATTTATCAAACAGAAACTGACTAATGTCTTTATCTGTTTGCTGGATTCAAGCCAACCAAGCTCGCCCGATGCTGTCTCAAAACTTCATATTTCATTATGGCTTTTCAATCTTAACTTTTTTTTGTTTGAAGCAAGTTGTTGAAAGACAATACAGTCTACTCTTAATTATCTATTAATTTGAATTGAAGTGATGCAAAATTTGTTCCTGTCTTTTTAATATTATCTTGCAGCACATAGGGAGGCCATTCAACCCATTGTAACTATACTGGCTCTTGGAAAGAGCTGTTCAAATTAGGCCCATAACCCTGTAAATTAGCCCTCTTCAAGTTCATACCCAATTACCTTTTGAAATTTTCTATGGAATCTGCTTCTACCATCCTTTCTGTTCTGGATCTTAACTCTGTGGGGAAAAAAATCTCTCCATTATCCCTCTGCTACTTTTTCCAATTATTAAAAATCCCTCATAATTGTGAATACCTCTTTTAGGTCTCCCCTTAATCTTAGTTGCTCTAAGGTGAACAATCCCAAATTCTCCGATCTTACCACATAACTGAAGGCCCTCATCCCTAGTATCATCTCCAAGGTCTTGACATCTTCTTAAAGTATGGAGTCCAGAATTGTAAACAGTACTCCAGCTGAGGCCCAGCCAGTGATTTGTAAATGTTTAGCATCACTTGCTTGTTTTTGTATTCAGTGCCATTATTTACAAAGCCTGCAATCCCATACACTTTATAACTGGCTTAATAACTTGCCCAGCCACCTTCAAAGATTTTTGAATATGCAACCCCCCTCAAAATAGTACAGTTTAGGTTATACAAAATTGTAGATGTTGGAAATACTCAACATCAGTGGATAGAGAAGCAGTTAACATTTCGGGTTTCAAGGACAGCGAGGTTAGAGTGGGAGTGGGTGGAGCCAATCGTGTACCCAAATTACCACAGTCCCATTAACCCCATGGTCTGTTATGTGGCACTTTACCAAATGCCTTTTGAAAGCCCATATATACAACAACACCTGCACTACCTTCTTCAACCCGCTGTTACTACTTCAAAGAAATCAGTCGGGTTAGTCAAATATGATTTGCCTTTAACTAATTAGTGCTGACTGTCCTTATTAATCCATGCTTTTCCAAGTGAGGATTAATTTTGGCCTTGATCATGGTCTCTATTTTTTCCCACCACTAGCATTAAACTGACTGACTTGTTACAAAGTTTATCTATCTTCCTATGTTTGAATAGAGCTACAACATTTGCAATCCTCCAGTCTCTCATCTCTGAGGAGAAATGAAAGATTGTGGTCAGAGTTTCTGCTATTGCCCCCTTGCTTCCCTCAGCAACCTAGGGTACACTCATCTCAACCTCGTGACTTGTTAACATTGAGTGATGTCAACCTATTTACCACCTCTTCTTTGTTTTTATTCTATCCAGTATCTACACTCTCCTCTACTATAACAGTAACTTAATTCTCTGGTGAAGGCAAATGCAAAGTACTCATTCACTATCTCAGTTATGCTGTCTGCCTCCAGACCCTAATCTACCTTTTCTTTAACTATTCTTTCACATTTTGTGTTTATGTAAGAATTTTTGGATCCCTTTTATGTTAGTTGGTAATCTTCTCTCCTACTCTTTGTCCTTGTATCCTTTTTCAGTTTCCTCCCTTACTCTGTATTCTGTCTGGTTTTCTACTGTATTCTGTACCTGATATTTGTCATAAATCTCCTTTATCTGTTTTATTTAAATCCCCTATTTCCTTCATTAAGGGAGTTCTGGCTTTGAATGCCCTATCTTTCCACCTTATGAAAATCAAGGTATTTCCACCTTGAAGCCCTGCCATTGCTCATCTGTTTTTTGACCAATCTTTGTATCCTGTCCACCTGTGCTAGATCCCTTCTCAAATCACTGAAATAGTTTCTCTTTCAGTTGGGGCATTTTCACCATTGATATTTATTTGTCCCTTTCTGAAACTACTTTAATCCTAAATTATGTTATGATCACTATTACCTTGAAGCTCTCTTACTAAAAAAAAAACTACACTTGCCCTACTTCATTTCCAAGAACTAGATCCAGTGCTGCTTCCTTTTTCATTGTACTAGAAACATACTGATTAAGCAAACTAACCTGTACACATTTTCAGATTTCTTCACCACCTCACCTTTACTCTTTTTTTCCCTCCCCAGTCTAGATTAGGGCAGTTGCAGTCCTCCACTGTTACTGCTGTATTATTTTTACATTTCTCTGCAATCTACCTACAGATTTTCCCCTCTATTTCAATGTTTGGTGGTCTATGGTAAACAGCCGTCAATGTAACAGCTCCTTTTCTAACTAAATAGATTCAGTCTTTGTACCCTTTAGGTATAGCGTCCCGCTGTAGAACTGTAACGCATCCTTAATCAATGCTCCCCTCCCCCTACCTTTTTTCCTCCTTCCCTATCCCTCCTGAACACATTTTAGCCAGAACTGTTTAGTTCCTGTTACTCCCCATGTTTAAACCACTACATTGTAATTCCATGTGGCAATTTCTGCATGCAGCTCGTCAACCTTATTTGTACCACTCAATGCATTCCAACACCATGCTCGTCTGCTTTGCTTTTCCCCTCTAATTCTTGCTCTTTCTACACCATTCTTTATGCTGTTGCTGTTTGTCCCTCTTGTCTCTCTTCGGCCCTCTTGTCTCTCTTCGGCTATATTCTGGTTTCCCTCCCCCACAGCACAAACCTCCCCACTGGACATTGGCCCTGTTCGGGTGCAACCCATCTGGCTGTTACAGGTCTCCCCTGCCCCAGACTGGTCCCAATGCCCCAAGAATATGAAGCCCTTCCGCCAATACCGCTTCTTCAACCACATGCTCACCAGCACTTTCTTGCTGTTTCTATAATCACCAGTATGTGACATTGTGCTGGTGAATACTTCCTATTAAGTATTTAAATTCTTTTCCCTCCACAAACGAACTGCGAACGTGACATTTCTTTAATTCAGGTATCCAGTTAATGTTGTATTTCTTTTTCTAACCTTTTTTTGCACATTTTTCTCTACAAAGTTGCCATTATAATATCTTTCTACTAGGTGCAGGACAGGGAATTAAAAATGTTACTGTTTCCTAAGATAGTTCAGCTATCTTATGTCCATTTGATGTACAACCTATGCTGAGCACCAATATTTCCTTTTTGGTGTAACATTTTTTCTTACTACGTGAACAGCTTCCATTATTGTTCCACATATTGTATTCACCTATTTTAAAGGGATATTTCATAGTGAAGTTCTCAACCTTATTCTAAACCCCTACATAATTTTGTGTTCAAAACACTTAATTGCGTATTGCCATTCCTGTCAGTAAAGTTACAATTTTGGTTTGACGTCAAAGCCTTCACATCTGTTTGGTACATTCTGGGGAATGAATATGTCTTAGTTTTAGGCATAGTACTTGGCAGTAGAGAGTTGTTTTTCCTCCAGGAATATTCTGAGAAAGATATCCTTGAGTTTCTTGGTTGGGGTGAGCGGGCAAAAGGGAAAGGTAAAGGGATTCGATGATTCAAGGTTGAACACCGTAAACACCGTAGTGAACTAACTAAGGATGATTTGAATCATAGGAAACTGAATTGTTCGAGTGGAGGGAAATGAAAATCGGCAAGAAAAAGATGAAAAATTGTTGCATCTTGCAACTGTATTTGGAAAAATGCAAACTTGAATGGCTAAGTTGCTTTTTGCTATCCTTAGATTTGATGAGGCTGTTATAAAGCTCTTTTGTGGTCCATTTCTTTAAAAAGGCTTTGATATCAGAGTGTTACTGAATGGGCTTTGCTGACTCAAGAATAAACAACTTTCACTCAGCATTAGTATATAACTTGCTATTTATTTCTATCACAGAATATGATAAATGTAGGCTATCAAACATGGTACGTTGCTGAGCATTTTCTGACATTTTTTTCATGGAAAATTAGTACTTTAAAAGAATTAGCAGTTCTCTTGGTGCTAACTCATGCTGGTATGCAATTGTATTTGCCAGAATTGGGTTATTTTTGACAATAGTGGCCATAAATATTTTCTTAAATCAACTTTAAACCAACAGGTTCGAGATTCTTGCTCCCTGCGTGGACGAGAGCAGGGACTGGAGGGAGGATGAGCAAACTGACCACAGCACCATGGTACAGGGAGCCATTCAAGTGGGGGGAGAAAAGAGAAATGTAGTCGTATTCGGGGATAGTATAGTTAAGGGCATAGACACTGTTCTCTGTGGCCAGGATCGAGAGTCCCGAAGGCTCTGTTGCCAACCTGGTGCCAGGGTTTGGGATATCTCATCTGGGCTGCAGAGGAACTTGGATTGGGAGGGGAAAGATCCAGTTGTCGTGGTCCACATAGGGACCAACAATATAGGTAGAACAAGGTTAGAGGTTCTGCTGAGGGAATATGAGTAGCTAGGGGCTAAACTTAAAAAGCAGAACCAAAAAGTTGTAATCTCCGGATTACTACCTGAGCCACAAGCAAATTGGCAAAGGGTTAATAAGATTAAAGAGGTAAATGTGTGGCTCAAAGATTGGTGTGGGAGAAATGGGTTCGAATTCATTGGACATTGGCACCAGTACTGGGGAAGGAGGGAGCTGTTCCGATGGGAAGGGCTGCACCTGAATCATGCTGGGACCAGAGTCCTGCTGAATCGCATAACTAGGGCAATATATAGGGCTTTAAACTAAATAGTGGGGTGGGGGGGGGGGGGGGGGAGGCTTCAGTTGCATGGAAAAACAGGAAGTTAAAGGAGAAGGTAGGGGTGAGGCTGATTGTTACCAGAAAATAAAAGAAAGGGACAGAACGTGTGAACATCATATTGCACCAAGGAATCGTACAAGAGTAGATTAGATTAGAGATACAGCACTGAAACAGGCCCTTCGGCCCACCGAGTCTGTGCCGAACATCAACCACCCATTTATACTAATCCTACACTAATCCCACATTCCTACCAAACATCCCCACCTGTCCCTATATTTCCCTACCACCTACCTATACTAGTGACAATTTATAATGGCCAATTTACCTATCAACCTGCAAGTCTTTTGGCTTGTGGGAGGAAACCGGAGCACCCGGTGAAAACCCACGCAGACACAGGGAGAACTTGCAAACTCCACACAGGCAGTACCTGGAATCGAACCCGGGTCCCTGGAGCTGTGAGGCTGCGGTGCTAACCACTGCGCCACTGTGCCGCCCTAAGTAGGGAGTAGGGAAATTTAATAATAGAACAAACTTAAAGGCTTTGTATCTGAATGCACGAAGCATTCGGAATAAAATAAATGAGTTAACAGCACAAATAGAGACAAATGGGTATGATTTAGTGGCGATTACTGAGACGTGGTAGCAGGGAAACCAGGTTTGGGAATTGAATATCCAAGGGTACTCAGTATTTCGGAAGGATAGACAGGAAGGAAAACGAGGTGGTTTAGCTTTGTTAGTGAAGGAAGAGATCGGTGCTGTAGTGAGAAACGATTTAGGCACTGGAGAGCAAGGCGTAGAATCAGTCTGGGGAGAAATAGGAAATAGCAAGGGAAAGAAGTCACTGGTGGGAGTAATATATAGGTCCCCAAACAGTAGTTCCGCAGTGGGGCACTGTATAAACCAGGAAATACTGGGGGTTTGGAAGAAAGGTACGGCAATAATATTCTTATTCTTTGGCCTCCTTGTCTCGAGAGACAATGGGTAAGCGCTTGGAGGTGGTCAGTGGTTTGTGAAGCAGTGCTTGGAGTGGCTATAAAGGCCAATTCTAGAGTGACAGACGCTTCCACAGGTGCTGCAGATAAAATTGGTTGTTGGGGCTATTACACAGTTGGCTCTCCCCTTGCGCTTCTGGCTTTTTTCCTGCCAACAGCTAAGTCTCTTTGACGCGCCACACTTTAGCCCCGCCTTTATGGCTGCCTGCCAGCTCTTACGATCACTGGCAACTGACTCCCATGACTTGTGATCAATGTCACAGGACTTCATGTCGCATTTGCAGACATCTTTAAAGTGAAGACATGGACGGCCAGTGGGTCTGATACCAGTGACGAGCTCGCTGTACAATGTGTCCGCTGGGATCCTGCCATCTTCCATGCGGCTCACATGGCCAAGCCATCTCAAGAGCTGCTGGCTTAGTAGGGTGTAGATGCTGGGGATGTTGGCTGCCTCGAGGACTTCTGTGTTGGAGATACTGTCCGGCCACCTGGTGCCAAGGATTCTCCGGAGGCAGCGAAGATGGAATGAGTTGACGTACGTTGTCCAGGCCTCGCTGCCGTAGAGCAAGGTACTGAGGACACAGGCTTGAAACACTTGGACTTTTGTGTTCTGTGTCAGTGCGCCATTTTCCCACACTCTCTTGGCCAGTCTGGACATAGCAGAAGAAGCCTTTCCCATGCGCTTGTTGAATTCTGCATCGAGCGACAGGTTACTGGTGATAGTTGAGCCTAGGTAGGTGAACTCTTGAACCACTTCCAGAGTGTGGTCGCGATATTGATGGATGTAGCATTTCTGACGTCCTGTCCCATGATGTTCGTTTTCTTGAGGCTGATGGTTAGGCCAAATTCATTGCAGGCAGCCGCAATCCTGTCAATGAGTCTCTGCAGACACTCTTCAGTGTGAGATGTTAATGCAGCATCCTCAACAAAGAGGAGTTCCCTGCTGAGGACTTTCCGTACTTTGGTCTTTGCTCTAAGACGGGCTAGGTTGAGCAACCTGCCATCTCATCTTGTGTGGAGGAAAATTCCTTCTGAGGATTTGAACGCATGTGAGAGCAATAATCATGGGTGATTTTAATATGCATATAGACTGGATTAGTCAAATTGGCAAGGGTAGCCTCGAGGGAGAGTTCATTGAATGCATTAGAGATTGTTTTTTGGAGCAATATGTTGTGGAACCACCCAGGGGGCAGGCTATTCTAGATTTGGTGTTGTGTAATGAGGTGGGATTAATAAATGATCTCATTGTTAAGGATCCTCTAGGGAAAAGTGATCACAGCATGCTAGAATTTCAAATTCAGTTTGAGGGCGAGAAACTGGAGGCCCACACGAGCGTTCTGGAGTTAAACAAAGGTAATTATATAGGCATGAGGACAGATTTGGCCCTAGTGGACTGGGCAGGAAGACTACAAGGTAGAACAGTTGACGAGCAGTGGCAGATGTTTAAGGAGATATTCAATTTATCCCAACTAAAATGTATTCCAGAGAGGAAGAAAGATTCCAGGAGGGGGAAAAAACATCCATGGCTAAGCAAGGAAGTTAAGGGTAACATAAAGACAAAAACTAAGGCATACCATATTGCAAAGGCCAGTGGCAGGCTGGGAAACTTTTAAAGATCAACAAAGGGTTACTAAAAAAGTCATAAAAAAGAGCAAAGGTAAATTATGAAAGAAAACTAGTGCAGAATATAAAAACGGATAGTAAAAGCTTCTATAAGTATATAAAAGGGAAGAGAGTAGCTAAAGTGAATGTTGGTCCGTTGGAGGATGAGACTGGGGAGTGAATCGAAGGGAACACAGAAATGGCAGAGACATTCAATTAGCGTTTTGCTTCAGTTTTCACGGTGGAGGTCACTAGTATCATCTCAATGGTATCAGGTAATGCAGAGGTTATAGAAAGGGAGGAACTTAGAACAATCATCATCACTAGGGAAAAAGTACTGAGCAAACTATTGGGGCTGAAGGCAGACAAGTCCCCAGGGCTTGATGGCCTACATCCTAGGGTCTTAAAGGAAGTGGCAGTGGAGATAGTGGATCCATTGGTTATAATAATCCAAAATACTCTGGATACAGGAAAGGTTCCAGTGGATTGGAAAAAAGCTAATAATAATGCCCTTATTCAAAAAGGGAGGAAGGCAAAAAGTAGGAGACTATAGACCAGTTAGTTTAACATCTGTCGTTGGGAAATTGTTAGAATCCATTATTAAGGAAGTAATAACAGGACATTTAGAAAGTCAAAACTCAATTCATCAGAGTCAGCATGGTTTTATGAAGGGTATATCGTGTTTGACTAATTTGCCAGAGTTCTTTGAAGCTGTAACTAGCAAAGTGGCTAATGGGGATCCTGTAGATGTAGTTTATCTGGACTTCCAGAAGGCATTTGATAAGGTGCCACACAAAAGGTTAATACACAAGGTAAGATCACATGGGGTTAGGGGCAATTTATTAGCTTGGATAGAGGATTGGCTAACCAACAGAAAACAGAGAGTCGGGATAAATGGGTCTTTTTCTGGTTGGCAAGATGTAGCTAGTGGGCTGCCACAGAGTTCGGTCCTCAGGGCCCCACACAATTTACAATCTATAGAAATGACTTGGATGCAGGGATGGAGGGTACTATAGCCAAATTTGCAGATGACACTAAAATAGGTGGGACAGTAAGTTGCAATAAAGAAATAAGAAATCTACAAATGGATATGGATAGATTAGATAAATGCGCCAAAATTTGGCAGATGAACTTTAACGTGGATAAGTGTGAGGTTATCCATTTTGGTTGGAAGAATAGAAAGGCAAATTATTATCTAAATGGAGAGAAACTTCAGAGTGCTTCAGTGCAGAGGTGTCCTTGTGCATGAATCGCAGAAAACTAGTTTGCAGGTACAGCAGGTAATAAGGAAGGCAAATGGAATTTTGGCATTTATTGTTAAAGGAGTAGAGTATAAAAGTAGGGAAGTGTTGCTGCAACTGAACAAGGCACTGGTGAGATAGCATCTGAAGTATTGCATACAGTTTTGGTCCCCTTACCTGCGAAAGGATGTAGTTGCATTGGAGGCAGTTCAGAGGAGGTTCACTAGATTGATTCCAGGAATGAGGACTTTGTCTTATGAAGAGAGATTGAGCAGTTTAGGCCTTTACTGTCTGGAGTTTAGAAGGATGAGAGGAGATCTAATTGAGGCATATAAGATGATTAAGGGGATTGACCAAGTAGATGTAGAGAGGATGTTTCCTCTTGTGGTGGAATCTAGAACAAGAGGTCATAGTTTTAGGATAAGGGGTAGCAGATTTAAAACAGAGATGAGGAGAAATTACTTCTCTCAAAGGGTTGTGAGTCTGTGGAATTCACTACCCCAAAGTGCGGTGGATGCCGGGACATTGGGTAAATTTACGGAGGAGATAGACAGATTTTTAATTAGAAATGGGTTGAAGGGTTATGGGGAATGGGCAGGAAAGTGGAGTTGAGGCCAAGATGAGATCAGCCATGATCGTATTGAATGGCAGAGCAGGCTCGAGGGGCTGAATTGCCTACTCCTCCTAGTCCTTATGTTCTTAAAAGACTTAATCAGATAGCAATCAAACTTAATAAATAACTTTTAAAAACATTTCTAGAATTGTGTGTTTCTTCATGTAGTTATGCACTGGATTCTTTTTACAAGTAAACATACTAGGAATCTTTTGTACGTATATAACAATCCATCCATCCATCCATCTATCCATGATATATAAATGTTTTATCAATCTCAATTGTGGTTGAAATATATGAGAGAGGGGGGATGGATATATCTGTATCTATAACTTTCTATTTCTAACTTTCTATCTTCATCTACCTATCTATAATCTACCAATGTGTGTGTATACATAATATATAATACACACATATATATGCATGTATTCCTATTTCTATATCTTGATATTTCCATATACAATTCTATATATCCTCCCTATCTCAGCAGCCAGCTTTGCTCTGGTGCTTAAATTTTTGCTTACTTGTAGGTTAAATTAGGCTCCTTTTCTGTCATATACAAGTAGTGAAGGATTTACAACTTACAACCCAGAAATCTACTTGAAATCTACATAAATTATGATCAACTTTTCAGTTCCAGTTGATGCTATTTTCTCAACCTACCTTTTGAAATTGTGGAACAGAACTTCTGCCTATGGAGAAAGACAATTGCAAATAAGGTTTATTTTTTATTTTATAAAAATACAAATCTCGTTTGAGGGCCTGATTGACACAGTGGGGCTAGCATGTTGTTCATTCACCTCTGGGGTCTGCAGCTGAATGCAACCCAAATTAATAAGAAAATAAGAACATAAGAGCTAGGAGCAGGAGTAGGCAATTCAGCTCCTCGAGCCTGTTCTGCCATTCAATACGATCATGGCTGATCTCATCTTAACCTCGACTCCACTTTCCTGCCTGTTCTCCATAATCCTTCAACCCATTTCTAATTAAATTTACTCAATGTCCCGGCACCCACCGCACCCTGGGATAGTGAATTCCACAGACTCATGACCCTATGAGAGAAGTAATTTCTCCTCATCTCTGTTTTAAATCTGCTACCCCTTATCCTAAAGCTATGACCTCATGTTCTAGATGATGGAATTAGTCTCTCTTTCCCTCTCTCACCCTATTTCTCTGTTTTCCCTGATCCTGCATCTTTCTTTAGTTTTTCTCTTATAACCCCCTCATCCCCTCCCTGAGCTTATCGCGAGACCCAGCTTCTGCTGTTTTGACCCCATTTTCCGCTAAATTGCCAGCTACCTGATTTCCTTACTGCCTCCATGCTCGATCACATATCTCCTACCCCCCTTTTTAAAATTAGTCATCCCCTCTGCAAAAAAAAATGCTCGCCCCTTCTCCTCTTCTGAACTCCTAACCCATCTCCAATATCCCTTTTTTTTCCTCAAGTCCTTGAACATGTTCACCTTTTCCCAAATCCGTACCTATCTCGCTCTCAACTGCAAGTTTGAATCTGTTCAGTCAAATTTCTGCCATTGCCACACTTCTGTAATGGTCCTAATCAAAATCACAGATGACCTGCTCTGTGACTGTAGCATATTTTCTCTCCTCAATGTTTCTGCAGCTTTTGACATAGCCAACTACACCTCTTCCTCCAACAACTCTTCTGTTGTCCACTTCAGTGGAATTCAGCTCCACTCTCTGTCATCTGATTTGAGACAGAGCATATCTAGCAATGGCTTAGCGTTCAACTTCACGCTGCCTCTGGAGTCCATGAAAGAATGATCCGTGGCACACTCTTTCCTCATCTTACATGTTGCACATTGGCCGCATTATCTGAGGGCATGGGGTCAGCTTTCATATGTATGCTGATGACATCCAGTCCTACCCCTCTTGACCTATCCATTGCCTTTGTCTTGTTTGACTCCTTGTCTGATATTCAGTCTTGGATCAGCTACAGTTTCCACCAATTAAACATGATTAGACCAAAGCCATTATTTTTGCCCTGACGCAAACCCTGTACCCATGCCGTCGATACCATCCCGTTCCTCAGTCACTGCCTCATGTTGAATCAGACTGTTAGCAACATCAGTGCTCTATTTGACCCTACATTGAACTTCTGACTGCATATCCTCTCCATTATAACAACCTCCTACTTCCATATCTGTCACATCACTGGCCTCTGTCCTGCCTCAGTCCACCTACTGCTGAAACTCTCATTCGTGCCTGTCAATTCCAGACTGTCAATTCCAGTGCTTTTCTGATTTGTCTGTTATCCTCCACACTCTGTAATCTTCAGATCATTCATAATTCTGTTGTCCATATCCTAGCCCCCACTAGTCTGGTCACAGATCACCCTGTGCTTGCTGACCAATGTTGCTTCCTGTTCCTCTAATATCTCCAGTGGGATTATCACTGCAGCCTCCTGCAGCTCCATTTCACCACCTCTGACCTCCTGTGCAAACCACCCCGCCCACCCCCACCCACAACATTGGCAAGGTGTCTTCAGCCTTGTAGGCCACACATGCTGGAGTTCCTTTCTGGAAGTCCTTATACCCCTCTCTTTCTCTTGTTCATTAAGACCCTCCTTAAAACCTACTACTTTCCACTCCCTAATATCTCCTTTGGCTTTTCTATCCATTTTTGTTTGATTATGTCTCTGTTTAACATCGTGAGGCATTTTTCCACATTAAAAGTGCAATATAAATTCAAGTTGTTAGTTCTTCCTCCTCTTTCTCTGTGTGTCTGTTCCCTTAAGCCTTGTCTGATTTTTCCTCCCCTCCTTCAATCCTATTCCTCGTGAATATGGGTTTACAGCACAAGATTAAGGACAGATTGGTCAAATTCTCAATCTCAGATACTATGAAAATAGCTGGATTAGCAAGTACACCCTGTTGTTGCAGACTTTGTTTTTTTGCATGCAACACTGTCATTATTTCTGAAAATGTCAACAATATAAACATACTTTATATTCCTATAAGTATGTGAGTCTAAATGTGTGGGGGAAGAGAGCAAGGTGGGGTGGGGGGGATGGATTTTAAACCAATGAGATGACTGTGATACTTCAAGAAATCAGAAATCAAACTGGTAGCCTAACTGCAATAATATTATAAAATGCTTGATTACGCACTTAGAAGTACTGGGTTGTAAACCGATCCTGCTCAGCTTAAAAGTGTTGAGCATCATGCTTGCAAATTAGTTTAACATGTTAATATGCTTAAGCTTCTGATGGTTGTAGTTCTAGGAATCTGAGGACTGTGAGGCAGGGCAAATGTGAGATGAATTTAAATCAAGCAGCTTAATGTTGGGTAGCTCTAAACGCTGACAGGTTCAGGAACATTTGATGAAGTCAGCACAGAACAAGAAAAAGAATAGAAATGAGACAGCGAGTGATTAGAGTGCTTTTTATCACCTTGGTGCTGTGTGAGGTGATGGGATGCATCAAATTTCTTGATCTTCATTTTAATCAGAAAACAGCAGTGTAGGTAGTGTAAATATCTCATTGCAATTGACATTTTTAAGGATGGTGATACATAGTTTCATCACCTTACTTAATCTTTTTATATGTCAGAACTGAATTATTTTCATCCAGTAAATGAGCATATTTTAGTCTGCAGTCCAGAGTTGTTGTGTGTCCATCTATATGTTCATAATGTAATAACATTTGTGGAAAAGCATGCTTCCTGTATAGCAGTTTGTGCCTTCTTTGTAATCAACCACCTTGCAATCAAGTCCCAGTGTTAGCTTGCATGCCATGTGGATTTGTACCTGTGCTTGGCTCTGAAACTATGGTGACTGAAGCATAGGTCCGTCTCGGTGGGGAAGGGCAGGCGAAGAGTTCGGATAAACACCATTCTGCCCTTAGCATTCGCTTTGACCCAATATGCTACTTTACTGAGATTGAAGTTTTGACATAGTTCCATCCACAAAATAAAAATAGTTGAAATCAGCAAATTCCTTCCCTCAAAAAAGACTGATGTGAAAAAATGGACATGGAACCAAATCTACAGCCATGCTTGGAATGAGTTTCATCTGTTCTTGGCCTGACCGCTTTGGATGATGATTCATCATGTTTGAAGGAAAAGCTGAAAGGAGCAGCATGTCTTCACAAATGTAGGTGTGTGTTGAGCAGGATGCTAGTACTTCTGGAGCCACTTAATTAACCTTTCACCTGAAGCAGGGCAAGTAGAAACAAAAACCCACAATGGAGGAAAATATCCAGAATATTTTAAAACTTTAAGGTTACAAGCAGTTACTTTTTATTCGGTTTGTTACTATCTATTTTGACTATTTAGACTATTAAACTGTTGAAAGTGTGGTGAATTCCATATTTCTTCATTAGTCGGCAGAGAAAAACAAAACAAAATGGAAGCAATAGTCTTTTCTAATGCTTATAATATATATTCATTGTTTCTACATCCACCCCTCCCAGCTCACTGGCCTTCCATGCCCACGTACTTATTTTGGGTAACTTGCTTCCATGCATCCAGGCAGGTTCTAGGCCATTGCGCTACTCAGAAATGAGCTAAACTGGGAAGGAAAGTCTAGGAGGGTAACTTTAAAAATAAGTCCCCCATTTTAAATTCAGTAAAAAAAAATTATCCTCAACATTTAAAAAAGAAAGCCAATCCAATCTGAATAAAGAACCACCAAGTTTCTACTAGGCCACTCTGATGTCCCTGAGGAGTCTGGCACAACTTCATTAAATCCACTGAGAGTCATGATTTTGAACTGATGGGGGTACCCAAAACCAAGAAGGCACATCAGTGACTGGGTATTCTGCATTCAAGCTATAAGAAAACTGGAAATGTGTTACAAAATAACATTTTTACCAGTGCCAAGAAAAACTAAAATCAGACACACAATTTCCTGTTAAAGTGAGTCTTGGAAGTTGAAGCATGCTAACAGCAGGATGACGACATAAGCTTGCTGTAGCAAATGTTGGCTGGAACTGTACTGTTTTACATTTTAACATTCCTGGGTTTAACCAACATGTGCTTTTTTGTTTTTTGGTTAGAGATATATTTGTAATTGTCTATTTTATGACTGAATCTGAATATGTCTCGCCACTAGCCAAAAAACTTAAAAGAAATGCACATAAAATGCCACATTTGTCACTCTGGCTCAGCAGAGAGTATCAAATTCGATTCTAATGTGTACTGATTATTCCACACGTGTTGCACGCAGCCAGACAGTGGGACACTGGGAGCAGAGAGAGGAGAGAAGACAAATTAGAATGGAGAGTAAAGGAGGAAGCAGGAATTGTAAAGGGAGAAGTAGAGCTACACTGTTTAGAATAGACCAAATTAAATAATTGCAGTACCATCCACATTACCTCACGTATGAAAAGACTTCTGTTACTTTCAATCCCGGGATATTGAGTTAAGTTTTATGCAAGCAGTAGGAAATGACTGAATTGAATTGGTGCTCTGTCCCTACTCTTCTCCCCATAACTCTCTTTGCTTCTCAGTGCTCACACTTAGCAATCCTGATTCACTCTGATTCTCTTTTTCATGATATGGAAGGGAAAGGATTCACCAACATCTGCAGGCTACCGGTGAAGTGAAGGTTGTTGGTAAAATGTGGTCTTGGGCTTGTTTCCTATCGCTTCTCTTACACTACCCGTCTTTCTCTCGCTCCCCATCTTTTCCTTCCACTGTTTACTAAACTTTCTGAAGCTTTTACTCAGGAAAGGGTGTAAGGACATTCCTAGTAACTACAAGTCGATTGGTGGTGGATAAGGTTTTAGAAATGATAATCAGGGTGGGGCAGGGGGCTGCTGTGGGGAGGTGGAAATCAACTGTCACTTGGAGAGGATTGAATTAATTAAGGAGAGCAGCTGGATTTGTAAAAGGTAAATCGTGCTTGACTAATTGAATTTTTTGATGAAGTGACAGCGAAGGTTGATGAGAGAATGCAATGGATGTTGTCTGTTTGGATTTTAAGAAAACGTTTGACAAAGTGCCACATAAAAGGCTGGGTAACAAAATTGAGGCTCATGGAGTCGGAGGGTCAATGCCAGCTTGGATAAAAAGATAAGTGAGTCATGGTAATGGTTGTTTTTCAGACCGGAGGATGGTATTCAGTGGTGTTTCCCAAGGGTCAGTGCTGGGATTATTGCTTTTTGATATTTTTTATTTTATTTTTTTATTTAGAGATACAGCACTGAAACAAGCCCTTTCGGCCCACTGAGTCTGTGCCGACCAACAACCACCCATTTATACTAACCCTACAGTAACCCTACCACCTACCTACACTAAGGGCAATTTACAATGGCCAATTTACCTATCACCTGCAAATCTTTGACGGTGGGAGGAAACCGGAGCACCCGGCGAAAACCCACGCGGTCACAGGGAGAACTTGCAAACTCCGCACAGGCAGTACCCAGAATTGAACCCGGGTCCCTGGAGCTGTGAGGCTGCGGTGCTAACCACTGCGCCGCCCTATGACTTGGATATTGGAATACAGAGTAAAATTTCAAAATTTGCTGATGATCCCAAACTTTGAGGTGTGGCAAACAGTGAGGATCATACTAATGGACTGCAACAGGACATAGATAGGCTAGCAGAATGGTTGGTCAAGTGGCAGATAGAATTTAACACAGAGAAGTGTGAAGTGATGCATTTTGGCAGAAGGGATAGGGCATGGCAATATAGACTCAATGGCTCAGTTCTAAAGAGTATTCAGGGACCGAGGGATCTGGGAGTTCATGTGCATAGATCTTTGAAGGTGTCTGGACATATTGAGAGAGTAGTTAGCAAAGCCATATGGGATCTTGGGCTTGATTAATAGAGGTATTGAGTACAAAAGCAGAGAGATTATGCTGAACCTTTATAAAGCTCTGGTTAGGCCACAACTAGAGTATTGAGTTAAGTTCTGGTCAGCACACTTTAGGAAGGATGTGAGGGTCCTTGAGAGGGAGCAGAGGAGATTTACCAGAATGCTTCCAACAGTGTGATTTTAGCTACAAAGTTAAGTTGGAGAATCTGGTGGTATTGTCCTTGGAGCAAAGGAGGTTGAGGGGTCCTGCCCTTGCCCAATAACAACATACATGCACTTCCAGCAGGATAGTTATAGAGTTATCCAGCACAGAAACAGGCCCTTAGGCATCTCCTCAACTCCCCTCTAAACCTTCTGCTCCTTACCCCAACTCTATGCCCCCTGGTTATTCACCCCTCCGCTAAGAGAAAAAGTTTCTTCTTATCTATCCCCCTCATAATTTTGGTGATCAAAAGTATAAATCCTGGCCCATTTCTCTATTTTGTCAATCTCTGTCCCACCTGTCCCACCCACCTCTCCAGCTTACAACTTACATTTTTGATGTTTCCTATTTCCAGCTATTTTGTCAATGATCAAATGTTAACTGGTTCTCTCTGCCCAAATTGATCAGGTGTATTCTCTATGAATACATACCTCAAAACAAATTCACTGATAAAAAGCGCATGTTTCTTTCAAAGAAACGGCACACATAGGCTGAATGGCTTCTTTCTGTGCTGTAAGTTTCTATGATTCTAACAGATCAAATCTACTCTGAGAAAAGTTCATGTATGATTATTTTATAATTAACTTTTTTCCCCACCATCTGTTGATCCCTATTTTAGGGACATTTTCCTTGGGAATGTTTGTTTCACTATAACCTTTAATCTCACTCCTCAGCAAATATTATTCCAGCTCATTTTCAAAGGTGCCAGTTCTCCCAAAAATACCTTTATTGATATTTGCTGTACTTATCCAGTAACCTGTGGAATAAAGCATTCTTTTTGTAATCTCTAACCTTGCTCGAAATTTGTGAATTTTAGACTTTTTCTCTTTCTTCCTATACTGTTATGAATAGTTCGTTCACCATTCTGATCTGTACCTTTGATTATTTTGAAGACCATCCAGAGACTTCTCTCCAACACAGTGGGCGGCGCAGTGGTTAGCACCGCAGCCTCACAGCTCCAGCGACCCGGGTTCAATTCTGGGTACTGCCTGTGTGGAGTTTGCAAGTTCTCCCTGTGTCTGCGTGGGTTTTCTCCGGGTGCTCCGGTTTCCTCCCACATGCCAAAGACTTGCAGGTTGGTAGGTAAATTGGCCATTATAAATTGCCCCTAGTATAGGTAGGTGGTAGGGAAATATATAGGGACAGGTGGGGATGTGGTAGGAATATGGGATTAGTGTAGGATTAGTATAAATGGGTGGTTGATGGTCGGCACAGACTCGGTGGACCGAAGGGCCTGTTTCAGTGCTGTATCTCTAAACTAAACTAAAACTAAGTTCAGTTACTTAAGCCTTTCGGTATTAAATTCGTCCCTTAAGACCTCAGATCAGCCCAGTTGCTCTACCTGGAGCCTTAATGGATCAGTTTCTCTTTTGAGACAGGATAACACAAACTGTAAACCATATTCTAAAATTGACCTCATGGGCAACCTGTACAGTGTTGGTATAACTTGTTCTGATTCTAGTCATATGCCCTTCAGCAGTACCTGATTTTTGTCTTGTTAGTAATTTTCTCAGTTAATTTTATTTTTGAAGTATTAAAAAGAGGAGAACAAATCATTTTAGAAAATGTTAATGGTATTGACACTTAAGGGAGATGATCAGCTTTGTCCCTCTGGTTCTAGATTTGCCTGATCATGCATTTGAATGACTGAATTTAGAAAAAAAGATCCTTTCATATTTACACAGTTATTTGCATATGTTTACACATGTTCTTGTATGCATTGTTCTACATTTAACCACATTGAAATCAATTTGCCATCCCAGCCCATCAATGTAATTGGTCATGGTTTCTCTGAAGATGCTTAATCTTTCTATTAGTTACCTGCCCAGAGAGCTTTGTGCCCATAGCATGTTCAGTAATATTACCACAGACACCCTGCTCCATATCATTTACAAATGCTACACATAGCAGGAATCTTGGAAAAGATTTCTCAAGGAAATGCACCGGCGTCTTTTTCCCCAGGCATCCTATTGACATCTGTCAACTTAGTCTAGAGGATTTGTCAACAGGAGACAATCAAGTGTTCAATATGTGGCCTGCAAGCCAGATCTAAACCATGAACTCTTCATCCTGCCCATGCTTCTCATTTGAAGCACACAAAGCATGCTTCAACTACAGCTTGCTTCATCGGGAGCCAGAACTAACTCGAATAGAATTTGACTTTATAGAGCCATAGAATAGTATAGCACAAGTCTGTACTGGCTCTTTGGAGGACCAACTAGTTAGTTCCACTCCCCTGTTTTTCCCCCCATAACCCTGCAATTTTTTTGTGGTTAAATTTCCTTTTGAAAATTACGATTGAAGCTGTATCGACCACACTATATAAGCATTCCAAATCCCAGCCACTTTTAAAAATTCATTCATGGGATGTGGGTGTCGTTGGCTAGGACAGCATTTATTGTCCATGGGAGCTGGTGGAATTTAAATTCAATTAAGTAATACAAATCTGGAACTGAAAGCTAGTCTCAATAATGGTGCCAGGAAACTATCATCGATTATCATAAAAACTTATCTGGTTCACTAACATCTTTTAGGGAAGGAAATCTGCTGTCATTACCTGGTCTGGCTTAAATGTGACTCCAGATCCACAGCAATGTGGTTGAATCTTAACTGCCCTCTGAAATGGCCTAGAAAGCCACTCCGTTGTCAAAGGCAATTAGGGATGGGCAGCAAATGCCCACATCCCATGAAAGAATTAAAAAAAAAAATTATAAGGCTTGACCTATTAATTCCAAAATCATGCGGTCTCCTCCAAGATGCATGCTGTCTTCTCATGCTGAATGTTAAATTAAATGATCTATCATGCTTTTTAAAAAAATATTGGAACTAGATTTACCATCTTCCAGTACTCGGCTATTTTACCACTGTTTATGGAGCTATGAAAAATACCGTAGCATCAGTTTAATTGCTTAAGGACTCTAGGATGTAGCTGATCTGTCCCAAGAGTTTTGAGAAAACTTATTTTTTCCGGTTTCTGCATAACGCATTCTTTTCAAACTTTATGTTCAGATTGTTGAATTATGGAGCTATCTTCTCTTTGACCATCTACTATTAACATAGTTATAATAGTTTTTTGGGTCCCTCTTGCTGCCCTTTATTGTCTCTACTCTTATTTTTTTCATACTTTCTTTAGCTATCTTCAGTTTTGTTGGAATTCTGGTTTTCCCTTTTTTGTTCTCTTGTATCAGAAAGTGAGCAAAAATACTTTGCAATATTCCTTTTAAATTTATTAGTAAATCTCTGTGGTCAAGTACTTGCCAAGTCTTGAGTGAATTTTCAGTTGAACCTGTCAATGGAATTGGGTCCTTACATTTATCAGGTTTTATGATGAATTTTCTTTACACTTTATTTTCTTACCATTCAACCTTTATATTCAACACTATTTTGTGCCATTGGGCCTGAAGGAATATTAGATTTCTTGTAGAAACGCTAAATGCTACAGCACAGAAATGCAGTCAAGTCTGTGCCAGTGTTTTTCACAAACAATCCACTTAAATTAATGCCACTCTTCTCAGTTAGGAACTCTGTTCGACAATTTGTGGCAAAGGATTCTTGCATTCTAGCCTGATTTCTTGCCTAATTTTTTTAATCTTTAAATTTGTTTGTGGTTATTTGAATTAACTTACACTCCTTGAGGACTTCGCAAATCCATGCACTCTGGGGATGACACCAATATAACTTCTAAAAGACCATATCATCTGCTTATAGAAAAGCAGTACTATAGTTAAAGAAAATGTTTGCATTAGTATACAGCACTAGTAAATTGCTGACTGCAGGAAGTTCTTGGATGTTATGCTCCTAGTTTGCCCAGCCTCTTCAGAAAAGAAATCCAACCATTCTGCAGACATACTTGGAATCTCCTTGCAGACCCTAGTTTGAAAATGTATGCGTTATACTTTATTTTGTACATTAAGTTGCATTACAAAAGAGTAGAGTCCGAAACTATTTGAAGAGGGGCAGTTAACTATTGAAACTGACTGACTGGTTTCTAGGAAAGAAAAAGCTTGAGAAATTGTATTGGAAGTAGACAAACTCAGAATTCCTACATCTTGAAGCATGCTCTAGCAACCTTGCTTCAGCAAGTCATGATCAGCTGTGCATTTGAACTCTGCATACTAGCAATAACATCCCAGGCACTGACAACCTCTTTGATATGTGTGAAGCCTGATCAGTGGCATTCTGTACAGACTTATTGGTGATGCAGTAAAATGAAATGCAATGCAACTACAACAGATCTTGTGTTCCTGACATGAACCTATAAATCTGGGTAAGTCCATTTAGTTGTGTTGCTGTTGTAAAGTTCAAGTAAATGGTGAATTCTGGCAGAATATGTCAAGCATATCAACTCCACTACTCTGCATGGTATTGGTTACTAATTGTTTTTGAAAACCTTTTCTTTTAAATAGGATTTTGGTATTCAATTGACAGGTGAACAAAATATTTGCAAGATTCAGAAGATATTCAGAATATCCTTACGGAAAAACAATTTCCTTTCTCCAAGCCGGGGTATCAAAAAAGCTGTAATTCTAGGGTTTAAAACTATTGGCTCTTGTAGTCTCATGTAGATAAATATACCATGTTTCTAGCCTCACTGATGCCCCTACCCGACAGGTGGGGGTGACGTAGTAGTAATGTCACTAGACTTGTAACCCAGAGCCACAGGCTAATGCTCTGGGGACATGGGTCCGAATCCCACCACGGCTGATGGTGGAATTTGAATTACATTAATAAATCTGGAATTTAAAAGCTCGTCTAGTGGTGATCACGAAACCATTGTCAATTGTTATAAAAACTCATCTGGTTCACTAATGTCCTTTAAGGAAGGAAATCTACCATTCTTACCTGGTCTGCCAACATGTGACTCCAGACCCTCAGCTTTGTGGTTGACTCTTAATGCCCTCTGAAATGACCGTGCAAGCCACTCAGTTGTATCAAACTGCTACAAAGTCTAAGAAAAGGAATGAAATCAGACAGACCACCCGCAATCAACCTAGGCACTGGAAACGACAAAGGTACAACCAGCCATGTCGACCCTGCAAAGTCGTCATGACTAACATCTGGGGGCTTGTGCCAAAATTGGGAGAGCTGTCCCACAGACTAGTCAGGCAATAGCCTGACACAGTCATACTCGGAATCATATCTTGCAGTCCATGTCCCAGACACCACCATTAGCATCCCTGATCACCATCCAACAGAGGTGGCGGCACAGTGGTATAGAGTCGGGAGGGAGTTGCCCTGGGAGTCCTCAACATTGCCTCTGGACCCCATGAAGTCTCTTGGCATCAGGTCAAACATGGGCAAGGAAACCTCCTGCTTATTACTGCCCCCCCCCACCCCATCCCAGCTGATGAATCAGTGATTCTCCATGTTGAACACCAATTGGAAGAAGCACTGAGGGTGGCAAGAGCACAAAATGTACTCTGGGTGGGAGACTTCAATGTCCATCACCAAGAGTGGCTCGGTAGTACCACTACTGACTGAGCTAGCTGAGTCCTAAGGGACATAACTGCTAGCCTGGGTCAGCAGCAGGTAGTGAGGGAACCAACAAAAGGGAAAAACCTACTTGACCTCATCCTCACCAATCTACCTGCCACAGATGCATTGTTCGTTGGTAGTATTGGTAGGAGTGACCACTGCGCAGTCCTTGTGGAGACGGAATCCCGTCTTCACACTGAGGGTGCCCACCATTATGTTGTGTGGCACTACCACTGCTAAATGGGATAGATTTCAAACAGAGCAAGCAACTCAAAACTGGGCATCCATGAGGCGCTATGGGCTATCAACCACAGCAGAATTGTATTCAACCACAGTCTGTCACCTCATGGCCCGGCATATCCCCCATTCTGTCATTACCATTAAGCAAGGGGATCAACCCTGGTTTAATAAAGAGTGCAGGAGAGCATGCCAGTAGCAGCACCAGGCATACCTAAAAATGAGCTATCAGCCTGGTGAAGCTACAACGCAGGACTACCTGCATGCCAAACAGCAGAAGCAGCATACGATAAACCAGGCTAGGTGATCCTGCAACCAACGGATCAGATCTAAGCTCTGCCATCCTGCCACATCTAGTCGTGAATGGTGGTGTACATCAAAACAACTGACAAGAGGAGGAGGCTTCACAAACATCCTCATCCTCAACAATGGGGGAGCCCAGCATATCAGTGCAAAAGACAAGACTGAAACATTTGCATCCATCTTCAGCCAGAAGTGTCGAGTGGATGATCTGTCTTGGCCTCCTCCTGAGGTGCCCGGCATCACAGATGTCAGTTTTCAGCCAATCCGATTCACTCCACATGATATCAAGAAATGGCTGAGAAGGCCCTGGATGCTGTAAAGGCTATGGGTCCTGACAACATTCCAGCAATAGGACTGAAGACCTGTGTTCCACAACTAGCTGCGCCCCGAGCCAAGCTGTTCCAGTTCAGCTACAACACTGGCATCTACCTGGCAATGTGGAAAATTGCCCAGGTATGTCCTGTGCACAAAAAGCAGGTCAAATCCGACCCAACCAATTAACGCCCTATCAGTCTACTCCTGATCATCAGCAAAGTGATGGAAGAGGTCCTTGACAGTGCTATCAAGCGGCACTTGCGCAGCAATAACCTGCTCACTGACGCTCAGTTTGGGTTTCACCTGGGCAATTCAACTCCTCACCTCATTATAGCCTTGGTCCAAACATGGACAAAAAAGCTAAACTCCAGAGGTGAGGTGAGAGTGACTGCCCTTGACATCAAGGCAGCATTTAGCAGTTCGGCATCAAGGAGCCTAGCAAAACTGGAGTCAATGGGAATTGGGCAAACTCTCCGCTGGTTGGAGTCATATCTAGCACAAAGGAAGATGTTTGTGGTTGTTGAAGGTCAATCATCTCAGTGCCTGGACATCACTGCAGGACTTCCTCAGGGTAGTGTCCTCGGCCCAAACATCTTCAGCTGCTTTATCAATGACCATCCCTCCATCATGAGGTCAGAAGTGGGGATGTTCGCTGACGATTGCACAATGTTCAGCACTATTCGCGACTCCTCATACTGAAGCAGCCTGTGTCCATATGCAGCAAGACCTGGACAACATCCAGGCTTGGGCTGATAAGTGGCAAGTAACATTCGCACCACACAAGTGCCAGGCAATGACCATCTCCAATAAGGGAGAATCTAACCATCTCCCCTTGACATTCAATAGCATTACCATTGCTGAATCCCCTACTATCAATGTTCTGGGTGTTTCAATTGACCAGAAACTGAACTGGACCAGCCACGTAAATGCTGTGGCTACAAGAGCAGGTCAGAGGCTGAGAATTCTGCAGCAACTAACTCGCCTCCTGAGTCTACAGTGCCTGTCCACCATCGACATGGCACAAGTCAGGAGTGTGATGGAATGCTATCCACTTGCCTGGATGGGTGCATTTCCATCAACACTCAAGAAGGTTGACGCCATCCAGGACAAAGCAGCCTGCTTGATTGGCACCCCATCCACTACTTTCATCATTCACTCCCTCCACTACAAATGCCCTGTGGCAGCAGTGTTTACCATCTACGAGATGCACTGCAGGCTATAGAGTCATAGAATTATACAGCACAGAAACAGGCCCTTCGGGCCAATGCGTCTGCGCCGACCTTCAAGTACCCATTTTCCGGCACTTGGCCCGGAGCCTTGTATGCTGTGGCATTTCAAGTGCTCATCTAAATACTACTTAAATGTTGAGAAGGTTCCTGCCTCTACCACCCCTTCAGGCAATGTGTTCCAGATTCCAACCACCCTCTGGGTGTAAAAATTTTTCCTCAACTCCCCTCTAAACCTCTTGCGCCTTACCTTAAATCTGTGCGCCCCTGGTTATTGACCCCTCTGCTAAGGGAAAAAGTTTCTTCCTATCTACCCTATCAATGCCCCTCATAATTTTGTATACCTCAATCAGGTCCCCCCTCAGCCTTCTCTGCTCCAAGGGAAACACCCCCAGCCTAACCAGCTTCTTCAACAGCACCTTCCAAACCCATGAGCTCTGCTGCCTAGAAGGGCAAGGGCAGCAGATGCATGGGAACACCACCTGCAAATTCCTTTCCAAGCCACACACCTTGGAACTTGAAATTATATCGCCGTTCCTTCACTGTCGCTGGGTCAAAATCCTGGAACTCCCAAACAGCACTGTGGGTGTACCGACACCCCAAGGACTGCAGCAGTTCAACAAGACAGTTCACCACCACCTTCTCAAGGGCAATTAGGGATGGGCAGTAAATGCTATCCTAGCCAACGACACCCACATCCCATGAACGAATAATTAAAAAAACTCAGTCACTCACACACGCGGTCACTCACTTGTGGTCACATACACACATACCCCATTCGCCCCCTCAAGTGGTGCCAACCCTTGAACGTGTCAGATCTCTGCCCATAAAGAGTATTGGTCCCATGAATTGGTGCCTTCAGACGTATAGTCTCCATGCAAAAGCAGTGTACTTTTGATGTGGTTTTTCAGAGCTTAGCCATTTTTAGACTCCCCATTAAGGTCTCCTGAACCAAAATCTAAAAGAGCATGAGTAATGTGTAGGGTTGTATGATTTTTGCAAAGACCGTTACATTTATTATTGTCTCCTAAAGTCAGTATAAAACACTATGAAAATTCATTGTTAATTTTCACAGTATTTCCTTGACTTCTTAGCCTGTGTGCTTTAATCCATTGGCTTTTTATTTAAGTTTCCAATGCTGACTTAAAACACACAGCCTTATTTTATATCGTTTCCTCCATATATTTAAGTAGAATTCTTCTGAACATAACTAAGATAACTTCAACGTAGATCAGGAGTTGTCAACCTCAATCTGGAGAGCATGGTTCAGCAATATGGAATAAGCATAAAATAAAAACGAAGTGCTGGAAATAGTCAAGGTCTGGCAGCATCTGTGGAGAGAGAAACAGAGTTAATATTTTAGGTTTCATGCAAGGTCACAGACCTGAAACATTAACTCTGTTTCTTTCTCCACAGATGCTGCCAGACCTGCTGAGCATTTCCAGTATTTTCTGTTTTATTTCACATTTCCGGCATCTGCAGTATTTTGCTTTTGTATTAGGATAAGATGATATGTCACTTTCTTAGAGGAAGGATGTGCTACTGAGATTCAGCTTTATCAGTTTGAACCAGGATAATCAAATGATGTTGAAGTAGTCTTGGAATGAAATAGAGAATTGGCTATTGATATTCAGTAAATAATAAGCGAAGTACTGTCTTCTTGTAGACTGAAGAATTCCCTGTAACCATATGTGTTTATAAGTGCCTTCAGCTATTTTTGGCAAAAATTTATCCAGTTACATAATGTGTAATATTTTGCCTTATTTGGCTGAAAAATTGTGTCTGCTGTCCAGCTGGTCACAGCAGCAGCTATAAATTCCCCAGTTTAACCAGATAATGTGTTGAAGTTTTTTTTTGAAAAAAAGGTTGAAAATAAAGTAGGGGGATGCACTTGAGGCCAGTCAGCATCTGAAAGTAAAGATAACTTCAAGTTTCAGCCTGAGCCATCCATTAGAATCTAATTCCTACCATTTTTCATTTCTTCATTTCCTGCATTTTCAGGTATTCAGGTATCGCCACTTCAAAAAGGTGTCTGCTGTGTGGAGTATAGAATCTCTTCTAATATTTATATATTTGCGACAAACTAATTACAGCTCGAATTACATTTTTATGGATTTCAACAAAAACAAATTGTAATTTAGAAAATCTAGGAGCCATTTTTATCTATTAACTATATGACAGGGGAGTGCACATCAGCTTGTCAGAACAGGCATAGGCTTTCCTTTCTATGTAGGTTATAAAGCACGCGGATGTAAAAATACGTTGCTACAACGTGCTTATTGTAAACTACACGCAAAAAAGAAACACTTGTATTTCTGTACCACCTTTCAAAACCTCAAGACGTCCCAAAAAGTTTTACAGATAATGTAGTACTTCTGAAGTGTAGACATTGTTGTAATGTAGGAAATGCAGCAGCCAATTTGTGCACAACAAGCTGCCACAAATAGTGCTAATGACCAGATAATCTGTATTAATAAAAACAAGAAATGCAGGAAATACTCAGCAGGTCTGGCAGCATCTGTGGAGAGCGAAGCAGAGTTAATGTTTCAGGTCAGTGACACTTCATCAGAACTGGCAAATGTTAGAAATGTTATAGGTTTTAAGCAAATAAAGCGGGGATGGGACAAGCGATTACAAAGGGCAAGGTGTTGATAGGACAGAGGGTCACAGAGATTAATTAACCAGAAGGCCATGGAGCAAATACAAACGGTATGTTAATGGTGTGTTGAAAGACAAAGCGTTAGTGCAGAGAGGGTGTCAATTGACAGAAAAATGAACAGCCCTGGCCCAAAGCACAAACATGAAAAAAAAAGTGGGTAGGCACATGGTTAAAAAAAAATGAATGATAAACTGAAATTTAAAAAGAGCATAAAAAGAATAAATAATAAAGAAAAAAGAAAAAAAAAACTGAAAATAAGGGGGGCCCGTCATTATTAAAAATTATTCAAATTATTGAACTCAGTGTTCAGTCCGGCAGGCTGTAGCGTGCCTAATCGGTAAATGAGATGCTGTTCCTCGAGTTTGCATTGATGTTCACTGGAACACTGCAGCAAGCCCAGGACAGATATGTGGGCATGAGAGCAGGGGGTGTGTTGAAATGGCAAGCAACCAGAAGCATGGAGTCATGCTTTTGGATTGAGCGGAGGTGTTCCGCAAAGTGGTCACCCAATCTGCGTTTGGTCTCCCCAGTATAGAGGACACCATATTGTGAGCAGCAAATACAGTATACTAAATTGAAAGAAGTACAAGTAAATTGCTGCTTCACCTGAAAGGAGTGATTTGGACCTTGGAGAGTGAGGAGAGAGGATGTAAAAGTGCAGGTGTTACACCTTCTGCGATTGCATGGGAAGGGTATGAGGTATTGGGGGTAATGGAGGAGTGGATCAGGGTGTCGTGGAGGGAATGATCCCTTCGGAATGTTGACGGGAGGGAGGGGAAGATGCATTTGGCATCACGCTGGAAATGGCGGAGGATGATCCTTTGGATGTGGAGGCTGGTCAGGTGGAAAGTGAGGACAAGGGGAACCCTGTCGCAGTTCTGGGAAGGAGGGGAAGGGGTGAGGGTAGAGGTGCAGGAAATGGGCTGGACACAGTCGAGGGCCCTGTCAACCACAGTGGTGGGGGGGGGCGGGATCCTCTGTTGAGGAAAAAGGAAGACATATCAGAAGCGCTGTCGTGGAAGATTGCAAGATCAGAGCAGATGCGTCGGAGACGGAGAAACTGGGAGAATGGAATAGAGTCCTTACAGGAGGCAGGGTGTGAAGAAGTGTAGTTGAGGTAGCTGTGGGAGTCGGTGGGCTTATACTGAATATTGGTAGACATCATATCCCCAGAGATGGAGACAGAGAAGTCGAGGAAGGGAAGGGAAGTGTCGGAAATGGACCATGTGAAGGTGAGAGAAGGGTGGAAATTGGAAGCAAAGTTGATAAAAGTTTTCCACTTCGGGGCAGGAGCAGGAAATGGCACTGATGCAGTCATCAATCACTGGAAAAAGAGTTGGGGGAGAGGGCCTGTGTAGGACTGGAACAAGGAATATTTGACATATCCCACAAAAGGATAGACATAACTAGGACCCATGCGGGGACCTTTTATTTGAAGGAAGTGTGTGTAGTTGAAGGAGATGTTGTTCAATGTGAGAACAAGTTCAGCCAGGCGGAGGAGGGTGGTGGTGGATGGGAACTGGTTGGGTGTTTGTTAAAGGAAGAAGCAGAGAGCCCTCAAACTGTCCTGGTGGGGGATGGAGGTGTAGAGAGATTGGACGTCCATTGTGAAGAGGAGGCGGTTGGAGCCAGGAAACTGGGAATAATTTGTGTTGTTTTAGTGATGTTGATTGAGGGACTAATATTGGTCAGGACAGAATTGGCATTAATTGAAAATAAGTACATTTTCAATCAAATCCATGAAATCACAATTTGTAATTGACAGGGAGGTCTGGATCATGCTGTTCATTGTACTAATCGACTATTAATTATTTGATAATGGGAAATACTTAGTTGATATGAAATTAAGAGTTGAAGCTTTCAATGCAAGCCAGAAAATCACATCAAGGCAGTATTTGCATCGTGCATTGATTGCATTGTTAAATCAGTGCTATGGAAGACATCTAATACTCGTAAATGATTTCCTTTATCCTTCATTCTAAGATCAACATGCGACAGGAGAAAATCAAGATTTTAGATGGGGAAAATTACTAGAACATTGTCAGCTAATAAACCAGATCGTAAACAAGCAGTCGAAAGAAGGGTGGAGCTGATCAGAGACTTAAAAAAGATCATCTCGTGCAGGCAGACAACATGGCCAAGGTATTAAATCAGTACTTTGCATCTAGCTTCACTAGAGAAGAGGATGCTGCTGATGTAGCAGTAAAGAAGCAGGTAATAGTAATATTGAATAAGATAAAAATAAAGAGAAGGTACTTAAGATTGGCAGTTCTCAAAGTAAAGTCACCTGGTCCAAATGGTGTGCATCCTTGACTACTGAGGGAAGTTGGGGTTGAAATTGTGGAGGCTCTGGCCACAATCTTCCAATCCTCCTTAAATATTATTATGACTGAGGTGGGAGGAGTGCACTGTCTTTCCTACTTCCACTTCTCCACAGGTCACAACATATATGTTAAATGTTTAACCAGTTACTGATAGTCAATTATATACTCTACTCTTTATCCCAGCATAAAATACACCAACTAGGTTTCTTTAATAAATAACAAAATTATCAGTTTATTATAAAACAAGATTTATCCAGTAAAGAAACAACGCATTAACACACAGATTGAAATATGAAAGTTCCCCTTTTAAATGCACCCTGCACACACTGTCAAACACTGGTTAAAGAGAGAAAGAAAAGAACTTTTCTCTGCAGAGCTCTTCTACAAAAAAAGACAAAAAAAATACTTTGGCCAAATACTTATTAATTCTTGAAGAAAACTGATGAGACATGTTGTGTCCAAAAATGATATACAGTCTGGCATCCGAGTACACATAGATGGGTCACTGGGATCTTTTCTGAAGCAGTTCTTTTCAGGCGATGTCGGGAATTAATCTGGCAAGCTTTTCAGGAGCTCCTCAGGAGAAACGCGGCATCAGGGGTTTTAGCTCTCACACACTTGATACGCAGCGTTCCACAGAGACAAGAGGAAGGAGGCGGGCTGATCTCCAACTGCTTTGAAACACAGTCCACACCCCAACCAGAAAGTCAAGACAATATCTCAGAAGTGAAACCCCAAACAGCAAGTCAGAACCTCCTGACCACTATAAATCTTGATATGTCACTTCTCTGTAAACATCTCCCCCCAAGTCACCAAGATTTCTGTTGTTTATTGAACTTAAAACATGTGATATGCGGTAAAGGTTTGCTTTCAAACAGAACCTCTCAGTAACCTTTGTAAAAAAAAATCCATGGAGTCTTTTCAGTTTTCCCAAATAAACCAATGTTCATAATTCTAACACACTAATCCTCAACATTTTTTTAAAAGATAGAAGCACTTTCATAACACCTCTATCCTTCGATGAGTGAAATGCCATTTTTGAATGTGTTTCATTACAAAGTATGGAAAAACACAAGATGGAAAAATATTAAAACACATT
The DNA here is from genome assembly GCF_036365525.1 of Heterodontus francisci. Taxonomy (NCBI): domain Eukaryota; kingdom Metazoa; phylum Chordata; class Chondrichthyes; order Heterodontiformes; family Heterodontidae; genus Heterodontus; species Heterodontus francisci. The sequence continues at coordinate 30,189,477 of NC_090384.1, forward strand.
TACACACCCATTTTCATTCACACTTTACCTGTAGCTAATACAGTTCTGCTTCGTACTATCTTTGCACTCTGATAACGCAAAGAAAAGTTAAATCCTAGACAAAGCATCTACAATTACCTTATGTAGTCTTGCAAGGTGGATAATCTTTAAGTGATAAGGTTGCAATAGTAAACTCCTTTGGAATAGTCTGGCATTCTGGTTTTAAACTTTTCCCACAAAGGCAAGGGGGTTATGATCAGTCTTATACCAGTGTCTCTCTGTAGTCATGGCGGACATAGACTTCAAAATGCTTAAGAGTTAGTAATAAGCCCAGGGTTTCTTTTTCCACTGTTGCATATCTTTTGGTGTCGATTTAGCTTTTTGGAAAAAAGGCCTTTCTTTGCCTAATTATTCATGTTGTAGCAGGACTGCACTGACCCCCAGGTCACTAGCATCAATTGCTACCTTGAAGGGCTTAGTGAAATTTGGAGCAGCCAAACTGGTTCATTAAACAAAATGGCTTTCAGCCTCTCAAAAGATGTTTGGAACTCCCCTGATCACACAACTTTGGTTTTCTTTTTTTGAAGCAAATCCTTCAGTGGAGCAGCTATAGCGCTAAAATTTGGTACAAACTTGCGGGAGAAACGACACATCCCCAAAAACCTCATGATTTCTCGCCTAGTCTTAGGGGTAGGGAACTCCACCAATGCTTGTACTTTTGCTGTTCTTGGCAACACTTCTCCTTGCCCTACTATATGCCCAAGATAGGTTACTGCAAATTCACTTTTGGCAAGGTTTGTCACTAAATCAGCTGATAGTAATTTTATAAACAAAGCTTCTAGTTGTTTCAAATGGTCCTTCCAAGTGTCTCTCTATACCAGCACATCATCAAGGTAAACCACACAGTTAGGAACACTGGCTACCACTTGGTTCATTAAAATGTCTCGGACATTTTTTAGCCTGAATGGCATCACTCGACTTTGGAAAAGACCTTTGGGTGTAACAAAGTCCGATATTTCTTTAGCTCGGGGTGTTAAAGGAACCTCCCAATGTCCCTTTAACAAATCTATTTTTGTAAGAAACGTGGCACTGCCCACTCTGTCAATACAGTCTTCCAGGTGAGGAATTGGGTAGGAGTCTACCTTTGTTACTGCATTAACCTTTCCATAGTCTATGCTGAATCTAGCAGAGTCAGGTTTAGGCATTAACACTACTCGGGAGCTCCAGCTGCTTTGACTGGGTTCAATTAGGTGGTTTTCCAACATGTGTGCTTTACCTGGGCCTGTTTCTCTGGAGGTAAGTGATAAGGATGCTGTTTTAGGAAAGGACTCCCTGACAACCACATCATGTACGGCTGAGGTTGTACATCCTGGCTTGTCCCTACAGACTCCTATAGGCTGTGAGTAGCCTTGTTAGGTCTTCTCGTTATGCATCTAAATATGAAAGCATAGTGTCCAATCTCCCTAACAATTCCGTATTAGCGAACCGGATAGCAGGAGGTTCAATTTGAGAATTGTGTAGGTCGTCTTCTGTCTCATCCTCACTATCCCTTTTATCCTTCTCTGTCCCTACTACCTGACATACCTGTGCTTGCTTATCCTCATCTGGGCGATGATATTGTTTCAACATATTGATATGACACAGCTGATTCTTTTTCTGGCAATCTGTGGTGTCAATCAAATAATTTACTTATTCTTTTGACCACTTTATGTGGACCACTGAACTGTGCTTTCAGCAGTTCACCCTGTAAAGGCAGTAATGCTAACACCTCAACCCCTGGTTGAAATGTTCAGTTCTCTGCATGCTTGCCTGCCCATCTCCTCTTGGTTGTTAGGAAGCTTTAAGGTGTTCTTGAGCCACTTTGCAAGTTGTCGTGAGCCACTTCCGGAACATGGATATATAATCTAACACAGAAGATAAGCCCCTCTGTTCTAAAAACCTTTCTTTGATTAGTTTGAGAGGACCTCTTATCTCATGTCCATAAACTAATTTAAAAGGACTGAAACTGGTAGACTCATTAGGTGAATCAAAGAAATTCTAGCCCTTTATCCCAATCATGGGGATATTCATGACAGTGTGCCCTGATCATCGTTTTCAGGGTCTGATGGTACCGTTCTAAAGCCCCTTGTATCTGTGCGTGGTATGCTGAAGACTTTAACTGTGTTATACCCACATTACCCATAACTTCCTGAAAAATTTTAGACATAAGTTTGGAACCTTGATCCGACTGAATCTCTATCGGTAATCCATATCTAGTGAAGAACTGGGTTAACTTCTCTACCACTACCTTAGCAGAAACCATTCTCAAGGGAATGGCCTCTGGGAACCGAGTAACCATAGCAATAATCGTGAGTATATATCCCTTTTTTTTTCGGTTAAGGTCCCACATAGTCAACCAGCACCCTACTAAATGGCTCCCCAAAACTGGTATGGGAGTTAGAGGTGCTGATTTTATGGCAGGATGCAGTTTTCCCACAATCTGGCACGTATGGCACGTTTTACAGAACTGCACCATGTCCTTGGAAAGCCTAGCCAGTAAAAATGTCGACCTATACGTGATTGGGTTTTCCGGATCCCCACATATCCTGCCATCGGAATTCCATGGGCTATCCTTAATATTTCCCAGCAATACTTGGGCGGTACCACTATCTGGTGAACAACTGTTCGTTCTTTGTCTGCAGGTCGGTGAGGTGGTCTCCACTTCCTCATCAGAATCCCATTTTTAATATGGAACTCCCTTTGCCCCAGTTTCCATTAGAGCCAATTGTGCCACTTTATTTAACACTGGATCAGCTTGCTGAGCCTTGATCAGAGAAGACTTACTAAATATTTCCTTCATATTATCCAAATCCCCAAAGAAAGTTTCAGATATTTGAGTGTCTGTGGTGCCAATCTGACTTCTGACAATGGAACTTGTTTAGCCATTGCACGGGTCACTACATATGAAGTTTGGGTGGCTCCTATATCCCCAAGTATAACTATAGGTTTACCTGCCTCACTTGAGGGATAAGGAGTTACTTTTCCTTTTGACAAGTATTCCCTTTCACTCTCCGGTATCTTATTCACAACCCCTGCACTCACAGCGGTTTTTGTACTTGGCCTTACAGCTGCAGTCAGAACTACAGCCTGATCAGGTCAAAGCCCCTTTCTGTGCATTGGCCTTATGTACCCCAGTAAGTCCCATCGGTTTAGCCCGCAATTTCCAGTATTCTGCACGAAGGTGTCCCACCTTGTGGCAATGGTAACACTTAGACTTTCGGACCTCACTTCCACTGTCAGCATCTTCCTTTCTGGCCTGAGAAGGAGATGCCGCGGTGTTCCCAGCTGTCTCTTCTTGTTCCTGGCTACTTGTCTTCCTTTTATCCTCACACCTTCTATCCTTCTCGAGTTTCTGTGAGTAACGGACGAAGAGTTTGGGCTTGTAAACAAGCTCGTAATCATCACCAATCTCAGCTGCCTGTCTGGCTGTTGAAACTTTCTGGTTCTCTACATGGGTTCTTACTAACAGAGGAAGTGAATTTTTAAATTCTTCCAGGGGAATTATTTCCCGAAGGTTCTCATACGTGGCCTCTACCTTTAGTGCCCCCATCCAATGATCAAAATTAATTTGTTTTACCCTCTCAGAATTCTATATGAGTCTGCCCAGGCTGTCTCTGGAAGATCCAAAATTTCTGCTGGTAAGCTTCAGGGACTAACTCATAAGCAGCGAGAATATCCTTTTTTGCCACCTCATAATCTGCAGAAGCCCCTCAGAAAGCATGGCATAAACTTCATGAGCTCTGCCCATCAACCTGCTTTGCACTTCATCTGTCTGGCTATCTTTTCAAAAGAAATGAAAAATGCCTCTATGTCCCTTTCCTCAAACTTTGGGAGGGCTTGTACAAATTTAAACAGTTGTCCATTGGGTCCTGGGTTAGGGTCAGTTCTTTGCTCACCAGAATTTCCACTGGAGTCAAGGCCATCCCTTTGTCTTACTTCCATTTTTTAAAATTCGAATTCCCTTCTCTTTTTCTTTGTTTTTCTCTTTCTCTTTCTCTTTCCTGCTGCTCTGCTTGTTCCCTTTGAAATTGTAGATTAAATGTTTTTTCATTTCTAATTCTCTTTCCTTTTGAAATCCTCTCTTCCTTTTCCCTTTCCAGTTCTATCTGCTTCATCTGCAACTTCTTTCTTTGGCCTCCTTATCTCGAGAGACAATGGATACGCGCCTGGAGGTGGTCAGTGGTTTGTGAAGCAGCGCCTGGAGTGGCTATAAAGGCCAATTCTAGAGTGACAGGCTCTTCCACAGGTGCTGCAGAGAAATTTGTTTGTCAGGACTGTTGCACAGTTGGCTCTCCCCCTTGCGCCTCTGTCTTTTTTCCTGCCAACTGCTAAGTCTGAACTGAATTTTAAATAATTCAACTGAACTAACATCTAGATGGCCTTTTCCTCCTCCCAGTTTCAACTGCTGTGCTATTACTGCAATTATGTCTGCTTTCTTGGCCCCTGGTTTTAACTCTTAACGCCAACATTTCTGCCAATTCCTTTAGCGTAGCCTTCGTTAAGTTTGTCAAATCGCTCAGGGATAAATCCTCCTTCCCCAGAAGGGTCGTAGCAACTGACAAAGACATTCCAGTAGTGTAAATGTTACTCTAATGCACAAGAATCCTGTTTTTTTACTTTTCCTCTTTTCAATTATTATTACCTCACTTACAATTGCACGTCCTTGGCTTTGGGTTGTCCCGCACAAAGCCCCAATTATATGTTACGACTGAGGTGGGATGGGGTTCACTGTCTTTTCTAGTTCCACTTCTCCACAGGTCACAACATATATTTTAAATGTTTATTCAGTTGCTAATATGATCATATACTCTACTCTTTATCCCAGAATAAAATACACCAACCAGGTTTCTTTAATAAACTACAAAATTATCAATTTATTATACGATACTTATCCAGGAAAGAAGCAAAGCATTGACACACAGATTGAAATATGAAAGTTCCCTTTTTTAAATACTCCACACGCTCACACACACTGGTTAAAGAGAAAAAATAAATCTCTGCAGAGCTTTTTTACAAAAGAAAAGACCAAAAAAGAATACTTTGGCCAAATACTTGTTAATTCTTGAAGAAAACGGATGAGTTATGTTGTGTCTAAAAATGGCATACAGTCTGGCATCTGAGTACACGTGGGCGGGTCACTGGAATATTTTCTGAAACAGTTCTTTTCAGGAGGCATCGAGAATTAATCTGCCAAGCTTTCCAGGAGCTCCTCAGGAGAAATGCAGCATCAGGGGTTTTAGCTCCCAAACATGCGATATGCCGCATTTCACAGACGAGGAGTAAAAACAAGAAATGTTGGAACTACTCAGCAGGTCTGGCAGCATTTGTGGAGAGAGAAGCAGAGTTAATGTTTCAGGTCAGTGACTTTTCATCAGAACTGGCAAAGGTTAGAAATGTAATAGAAGAGGAGAAGGCAAGCTAAGTGCTTCTCTCTTGGCAGGTTGATCTCCAACTGCTTTCAAACACAGTCCACATCCCAACCAGAAAATCTAAACAATATCTCAGAAGCGAAACCCTAAACAGCAAGTCAGAACCTTCTGACCCTTATAAATCTTGACATGTCACTTGCCTGTAAGCATCTCCCCTTTGAAACAGCTGTAAACACAAATCCCCTTCTCCTGGTTAACCAGTTTTTGAATGTATGTGTGTGTGCATGTGAGGGCTAGGATATAAAAATACGGGGCTTTAATATTTTGAATCGCGTATATATGTACTTCATTATCCTTGCTTCTGCTTTCGCTATATTTTATGCCTTTCCTCACTGTCTCACTTTCACATTTTCAGATGAACTGGTTTTTAATCTTTTTGTTGAATAAGTAATGAATACTTTTGTATAGGTCGTAGATCAGGCAGTGAGCTAGAACTTCTGTCCTCCTGGCTGAAGTATATCGGTGAACATGTAGTTGAGGAAAAAATGTGAGTTTGAGTCATCACTGAATAACTAATAACAGTATGATCCAATACTTGTATTGTGATTGGCCTGTGATTATATCATAGACTTGTCGGGGCCTGGTATGTCTTGATAAATTTAAGTTATTGCATAAAATTACAGTGAAGTGAGAAAAATACTTAACAGTGACATATGGCTATGAAACAACAAATACCAAATTAAATTAGAAGCCTGTGAGCAAACTTCACAGGTTGTCACATCTCAGTGTTTCAATCCATCTGCTCCAAAGATTCATCATATTCTCTCTTTTTATCCTTGGCTGTCCTTAACTTTTGGGTACCAAATTTAATTGAAAGTCTTGTAATTTAAATAAATTTAATTTTTTAAACTAACGACATCTGCTATCAGTTTAGACTTTTATGAATCAATTGAAAGCATAACATTGCAGCATAAAAGGAGAATACTTTTAAGTTGAAAGCACTCCTGCCAGCTAGGCATTTATATTGTAGATACTTTTGTATGATACTTTCTGATTTCATTGTTACCCAATCTGCAATGGGGAATGGTCCCATTGCTAATCTGTAGGAGTTCTCAACAAGACTGGCTCTTGTTATTAGCAGTTTGGATTCTAGACTTTTTTGGAGACCCAAATGAAAACAAATGAGGCAGATATGAATAACTCCTTTTGGTTTGTGGGGTGGGGGAGGGTATTACATAACTTAGGCCATTATATTGAAAATGCTGTCCTAGAGTAATGTCCCCTTTAATATTAAAAAATAAACATGGTTGCACACATACTTAGCAATGGTGGTGTCTGGTTGTTGGATGATAGGTGTAATTCTATAAATGTGACCATGACAGGTTGTGGAAAGGCTTTCCCAATTTAGTTACCATTACCCAGATCATAGTGTGGAGGATGTTTGAGTCAATAATGATGGAATTGCCTCAGTCTTGTCCTAATATGTTGTCTGGATTGTTGCCAATAGATTTAACCAATATTCTTACATATGGAGTTTAAGATAGTGGTATAATGTGAGAGTGAAGTCACATGTAGGGCAGACTGGGTAGTGCTGGCAAGACCTCTTCCCTGGAGCTTTTACAAAAGTATCTACAATATAAATGCCTAATGAAGCTTTTACAGCATGTGGCATGGGTGATTTCAATCTGCATATAGACTGGGTAAACCTAATGAGCACTAATGCTGTGGAGGATGAGTTTCTGGAATGTGTTAGGGATGGTTTTCTAGAGCGGTATGTTGAGGAACTGACTAGAGAACAGGCTATTTTAGATCTAGTTTTATGTAATGAGAAAGGACTAACTAATCTTGTTGTAAAAGAACCTTTTAAGGATGAGTGACCGTAATATGATAGAATTTTAAATTATATTTGAAAGTGAGGTAGTTCAGTCTGAAGCCAGGGTGTTAAATTTGAACAAAGGAAATCATGAAGGTATGAGGGGCAAATTGACTGAGGTGAATTGGGAAAATGCATTAAAAGGTATAACAGTACATGGGCAATGGATAGTCTTTAAAGAAATATTACATTGTTTACAGCAACTATACATTCCTTCAAGGCACAAAAACCCCAAAAGTAAAGGCAGTCAACTGTGGATAACAAAGGAAATTAAGGATTGTATAAGATTAAAAGAAAAGGCCGGTAATGTTGCCAGAAATAGAAGTAAACCTGAGGATTGGGAGAATTTTAGAATACAGCAAAGGAGGACGAAGAAACTGATAAAGGGAGAATAGAATATGAATGTAAGCTAGAAAAAAATATAAAAACGGACTCTAAAAGCTTTTACAGGTATGTAAAAAGAAAACGTTTGGCTAAGGCAAATGTGGGTCCATTACAGGCAGAGTCAGGAGAATTTATAATGGGGAATAGAGAAATGGCAGAGAAGCTAAATGATTACTTTGTGTCTGTCTTCACTGAGGAAGTTACAAGAAATCTCCCAGAATTAGAGATCCAAGGGATATGGGGAAATGAGGAATTGAAGGAAATTAGTATTAGTAAGAAGGTTGTATTGGAGAAATTAACAGGGCTGAAGGTTGATAAGTCCCCAGGACCTGATATTCTACATCCCAGATTGTTGAAAGAGGTAGCTATGGAGATAGTGGATGCATTGGTGATTATCTTTCCAAAATTTTCTAGATTCTGGAGCGGTTCCTGTTGATTGGAAGGTCGCAAATTTCACCCCACTATTTAAGAAGGGAGGGTGAGAGAAAACAGGGAGTTACAGACCTGTTAGCCTTGCATCAATCGTTGGGAAAATGCAAGAATCTATTCTAAAGGATGTGATAAATGGACACTTGGATAATGATCTGATTGGGCATAGTCAACATGGATTTATGAGTGGGAAATCATGTTTGATGGAGCTTTTGAAGTTTTTTGAGGATGTTACGAACAGAATTGATAAAGAGGAGTTGGTGGATGTGGTATACTTGAATTTTCGGAAGGCTTTTGATAAAGTCCCCCACAGGAGGTTGGTTCGCAAAATTAAAGCATATCGGATAGGAGGTAATATACTGGCATGGATTAAGGATTGGTTAACAGGCAGAAAGCAGAGAGTAGGAATGAAAGGGTCATTCTCACATTGGCAGGCTGTGACACGTTGGGGTACTGCCAGGATCAGTGCTTGGGCCCCAGCTGTGCACAATATATATCAATGATTTGGATGTGGGGACCAAATGTAGTATTTCCAAGCTCGCGGATGACATAAAACTAGGTGGGAATGTGTGTTGTGAGGAAGACGCAAAGCGGCTTCAAGGGTTTTGGACAGACTTATTGGCAAGAAAGTGCCAGATGGAATATAATGTGGAAAAATGTGAGGTTATCCACTTTGGTAGGAGGAATAGATGTGCAGAGTATTTCTTAAATGGTAAGAGATTAGAAAGTGTAAATGTACAAAGGGAGCTGGGTGTCCTTGTCAGTAAGTCACTGAAAGCTAACGTGCAGGTGCAGCAAGCAATTAGGAAGGCTAGCCTTTATCGCAAGAGGATTTGAGTACAGGAGTAGTGAAGTCTTGCTTCAATTATATAGAACATTGGTTAGACTGCATGTGGTTTCTGTGTGCAGTTTTAGTCCCCTTACCTTCGGAAGGATATTATTGCCTTAGAGGGAGTGCAACGAAGGTTCATCAAACCTGTTCCTGGGATGGCAGGACTGTCCTATGAAGAGAGATTGGGGAAACTGGGCCTGTATTCTCTAGATTTATGAAGAATGAGAGGTGATCTCATTGAAACCTACAAAATACTTAAGGGGTTAGTCAGGGTAGATGCAGCTAAGACATTTCCCCTGGTTGGGGAGTCTAGAACCAGGGGGGACAATTTCAAAATAAGGGGGAAACCACATAGGACAGAGATGAGGAGAAATTTCTTTACTCAGAGGGTTGTGAGTCTTTGGAATTCTCGACCCCAGAGGGCTGTGGAAGCTCAGTCATTGAGTATGTTTAAAGCAAAGATTGACAGATTTCTAAATACAGATGACATAAGGGGATATGAGGATAGTGGATGATCAGCCATGATATTGAACGGCGGGGCAAGCCCGATGGGCTGAATGGCCTACTGCTCCTATGTTCCTTTTGGGTTTTATGCCAATTTTAATTTTAATTAAATATGATTGTGAATGTTGGTTTAATATTTGTGTAAAAATTATTGCTTTTTAATGTCAATTGCGCATTAGAGTAAAACTGGTAAAGCTGTTAAATACTGTATCTATTGTATGACAACTGGAGTTACTTTCAAATCTACTCAAATAATGTGAGCTACATGCACATATTTATGAAACGTCTCAGGGCCTAGCATGGGGTCAAACTGCAAAAAGTGCTGAGTATAGGCTTTTTCACATCAAAGTAAGCTCTTGTATGCATCCAGAATAATCTAGGATAAAATTTATATGCAGGCTATTTGTGTTAAACTGCTGCAAGTAAAACTAAAACTATATATCTGTCGAAGTTGTTGAATTTCTAGACGTTTATTAACAAATATGAGTAGAAAACCTTTTTGTAGTGATTTACATTGAAAAACAATGAAGGATAAAATCATTTAGTGCTGCATTGCTGTGTAATCTAGGCATTACTGTAGGTTGCATGGTGGCACTTTTCAGTTGCTATGGGAACTAGAAAGTGGCGGTGCCCCCTCAGACACAGATTGGTTCATGGAATGAGTTCTATACTATGAGAGATGGCCTGCAATGCTGATTGAAGGGCATCATGTTGATTCCTTTTTTTCCACTGAATGGCTTGAAAAATGAATGGTGTAGAAACTGTTTTGCATATTGCAATGTCACAAACAGGCCCTGCATCAATTTAAAGATATTAATTTATTGCTGTAACTTGTTACATGTTGCACTGTGACATCCAATAATTGCAGTAGTGACACACACAAAGGCTGTGTCTGCAAATATGCCAAATCCCAAACTTAAACTTATTTTATATATTTGCTTTATTTAAAAAGTGCATCCTACATCAAGGTAATGCTATGTTATTTGGATTTCTTCCAATACAGAGCATTGTAGTGGGAATGATGCTAAATGGCATTTTGAGCAAAGAATTGTTAGAGCTCTTGCAGTTTGATACCCAAAAAATTCTGTTGGGCTACAAAAATAATAAACAATGGGTGGGCATGTTTTAATGCTGCAATGATCTTGAGTTTTAGCAAGCTGTATGTACAGTTTTCTGTACTTTGGCACTTTTTTGGTGTTTTCTTGTTTGCTGATAACATCTGTTAATTTCTCTTAACAGCTTTTGTTCTGACCCTTTATTTTAGTCTCCTGTCCCATAACTAAAATGTATTTTGCAACATGAACACCAGATTAGGGTTGCCTGACAGGAAGAGAAAAAATTTACACATAAGCTGAAACAGAAAACACTTCCGTATATATTTAGCATCTTGCAACATACTTCCACATGTTTTCCACCCACCCCCTTTAAGAAGAAAAGAATAATTTGGAATACAAGGCAGTGTTTTATATAAAAAGATGGGCGCATTGTAGCATCGTTCCAAAATGCGTTTTGCCTCATACAAGCACTGTAGTTAAAGTGCAGCCTGAATCTGGTGTGAAGACCCGACCTGACATTGGACTGAAGTCTTGCTCTGCTTTGCTTCGCAGTCAATTCGGTCTTGACACTCAGATTACACATCAAGTTTAGCATTGCGGCAAAGCAGTTTTGAACTTGTACTGATGTGACATTTTTGGAGCATGAATGTAAGGTACCTGATGGTTACCCTGGTCATACTAAAAACTACAAGAGCAGTTTGCCATTGCAGTGTAGCTCATGAAAGGTTTTTAATCACATTTATTCTCTTAAGCATATTTTGCAGCTGATAGATGGTTATTTTGAGTTTCTATTTATTTATTTAATGTATTTATTCTGAGATACAGCACTGAAACAGGCCCTTCGGCCCACCAAGTCTGTGCCGACCATCAACCACCCATTTATACTAACCCTACATTAATCCCATATTCCTACCACATCCCTACCTTCCCTCAATTCTCCTACCACCTACCTACGCTAGAGGCAATTTACAATGGCCAATTTACCTATCAACCTGCAAGTCTTTGGCTGTGGGAGGAAACCGGAGCACCCGGCGAAAACCCACGCAGTCACAGGGAGAACTTGCAAACTCTGCACAGGCAGTACCCAGAACCGAACCCGGGTCGCTGGAGCTGTGAGGCCTTTGGTGCTAACCACTGCACCACTGTTGATGTATTTCATAAACAGATAAAGGTAGCTAGTATTGTTTGAGTAGAATTTGCATGTTCAGAGACTCTTGATACAATTAATAGGGCTCTAAGCATTTTCATTTTTCTACTCTTTATATTGTAAGTACTTGTGCTGATGGGATAACTGGATAATTACAGGATTTGTACCTGGCTATTGGACTTTGTTCATACTTCCAATTGCTTAATGGAAGCTATTTTGATAGGGAAATTTTGGTTACCTTTGAAGTTCGTAGAACCATAGAAAAATTACAGCACAGAAGGAGGCCATTCAGCCCATCATGTCTGTGCCGGCTGAAAATAAAACTAGCCGCCCAATCTAATCCCAGCTTCCAGCACCTGTTCCATAGCCTTGTCGGTTACAGCACTTCAGGTGCATCTCCAGGTACCTTTCCAAAGAATTGAGGGTTTCTGCCTCCACCATCGTTCCTGGCAGTGAATTCCAGATACCCAACACCCTCTAGGTGAAAAAAAATTTCCTCATATCCACTCTAATCCTTTTACTAATCGCCTTAAATCTGTGCCCCCTGGTAATTGACCTCTCTGCAAGGGGAAACAGGTCCTTCCTGTCTACTCTATCTCGGCCCCTCATAATTTTGTACACTTCAATTAAGTCACCCCTCAGCCTCCTCTGTTCTGAGCAAAACAACCCTAGCCTATACAATCTTTCCTCATAGCTGCAACTTTCGAGCCCTGGCAACATTCTTGTAAATCTCCTCTGTATATTCTCCAGAACAATTATGTCCTTTCTGTAATGTGGTGACCAGAACTGCACGCAATACTCCAGCTGTGGCCTAACCAGCATTTTATACAGTTCCAGCATTACTTCCCTGCTTTTGAATTCTATACCTCAGCCAATAAAGGAAAGCATTCCATATGTCTTCTCCACCACTCTATCTACCTGTCCTGCCACCTTCAGGGACCTGTGGACATGCACTCCAAGGTGTCTCACTTCTTCCACCCCTCTCAATATCCTCCCGTTTATTGTGTATTCCCTTGCTTTATTTGCTCTCCCCAAATGCATTACCTCACAGTTATCTGGATTGAATTCCATTTGCCACTTTCCCACCCGCTTAGCCAAACCATTGATATCTTTCTGGAATCTACAGCTATCCTCTTCACTATCAACTACACGGCCAATTTTTGTTTCATCAGCAAATTTCCCAATCATGCCTCCCACATTTAAGTCCAAATGATTAATACATACCACAACAGAAAGAGGCCCAACACTGTGCCCTGTGGAACACCACTGGAAACTGCTTTCCATTCGCAAAAACATCCGTAGACTACTACCCTTTGTTTCCTGGCCCTGAGCCAGTTCTGGATCCAACCTGCCACATTCCCGTGTATCCCGTGGGCTTTCATTTTACTGACCAGTCTGCCATGTGGGACCTTGTCAAATGCCTAACTAAAGTCCATGTAGACCACATCCACTGCACTACCCTCATCAATCCTCCTGGTTACTTCCTCAAAAAACTCAATTAAGTTAGTAAGACATGACCTTCCCTTAACAAATCCATGCTGACTATCCCTGATTAATCTGTGCCTTTCTAAGTGGCAGTTTATCCTGTCCCTCAGGATAGATTCTAACAATTTATCCACCACCTGGATCAGACTGACCGGCCTACATTTATTTGGCCTATCCCTTGCACCCTTTTTAAACAATGGTCCAACGTTCGCAGACCTCCAGTTGTCTGGTACCTCGCCTGTACGTGGTGAGGATTTGAAGAAGATCCTCATTGCACCAGCTATTTCATCCCTGGCTTTCTTTAACAACCTGGGATGCAATCCATCCGGCCCTGGCAATTTATCCATTTTCAAGGATGTCAGACCCTCCAGAATTTCCCCTCTCATTATGGTTATCGTATCTAATATTTCACACTCCTCTTTAACTACAATGTCTGCATCAACCCTCTCCTTTGTGAAGACAGAGGCAACAAACTCATTAAAAACCCTATCCATATCTTCTGTATCCACGCATAAGTTCCCTTGTACATCTCTGGTACGTCCTACCCTTTCCTTAGTTATCCTCTTGCTCTTAATGTACTGATAAAAAATCTTCAGGTTTTCCTTGATTTTTACCTGCCAATGGTTTTTCATATCCTCTCTTTGCTTTTCCAGTTTCCTTTTTTTATTTCACCCCTGTACTTCCTATACTCCTCTAGGCTTTCTAAAGTATTAAGATTTTTGTGTTAAAGGAGGCCAAAACATTGTATGTTTTCAAGAAGGAGTTAGATTAAGCTCTTGGGTCTAAAGGGATCAAAGGGTATGGGTGGGCTCAGAAATTTGCCTACATATTTGTCCTTCTACCTCCCTCTCACTATTTGGGGTCTATAGTACACTCCTCGTAGTGTGGCTGCCCCTTTTTTTAATTTGAGTTCCACCCATATGGCCTCATTGTATGATTCATTTAGCATATCATCCCTCCTCAAAGCTATTATTGATTCCTTAACTAATAATGCTACACCCCCTCCTTTTTTATCTCCCTCTCTATCCCGCCTGAAAAGTCTATATCCAGGGAAGTTGAGTTGCCCTTCTTGCCCCTCCTTAAGCCAAGTTTTTGTTTCAGCAACGATATCATATTGCCACGCGTCGATCTGTGCCTTCATCGGCTTTATTTACTTATACTCCTTGCATTTAAATAAATATCCTTTAACACTGCCAAATTCCTGTGCTGCACACTTTTTAATCTTTACATCTTTTGTCTTTTACAGTCACTTGCTAATTTTCTGCCTCCTGTTCCCTGTCCTAAAATTGTCCTAAGACTGCGCTCAGGTTCCCATCCCCCTGCCAAGCAAGTTTAAACCATCCCCAACAGCACGAGCAAACCTGCCTGCAAGGATATTTGTCCCAATCCTGTTCAGGTGCAGACTGTCCGGCTTGTACAGGTCCCATCTTCCCCAGAACTGGTCCCAATGCCCCAGAAATCTGAAGTCTTTCCTCCTGCACCATCTCTCCAGCCATGCATTCATCTGGTGTGTTTTCCTATTTCTATATTCGCTAGCATGTGGCCTTGGGAGCAACCTGGTGATTACTACCTTTGAGGTCCTGTTTGCTAATCACGTTCCTAACTCCCGAAACTCAGCCTGCCGGACCTCATCCCTCTTTCTTCCTATATCGTTGGTACCAATGTGGACCGCAACCTCTGGCTGTGCACCTTCACCCTCTAGAATGCTCTGTAGCCACTCGGTGATGTCCATGACCCTTGTACCAGGGTGGCAGCATACCATCCTGGAATCACATCTGCTGCCACAGAAACACCTATCTGTTCCCCTAATTATAGAATCCCCTATCACTATTGCTCTCTTGTCCTTTCTCCTCCCTCCCTGCACAGCTGAGCCACCCATGGTGCTCTGGTCATGACTCTCGCTGCACTCTCCATAGGAACCCTCTCTCCCATCGGTACTCAGAACTGAATACCAATTAGTAAGTGGGATGTCCTCTGGGGACTCCTGCACTTACCTGCCTTGACGTTCTTGTCTCTCTGGCAGCCACCCAGTTCCTCTCTGCCTGTGCTGTCTTAAGCTCTGGGGTGACTACCTCCTGAAACATGCTATCCACGTAGGTTACTGCCTCGCGGATGCATCACAGTGACTCTAACCGCCACTCGCTTGAGTTGCGAAACCCAGAGCTCAAGCTTCTGCAGCCGGTGACACTTCCTGCAGATGTGTTCGTCAGGGCATATGGTATGTCCACGACTTCCCACATGCCACAGGAGGTATATTCTGCTTGGCCAAGCTGCCCTGCCATTACTTAGCTTTACAAACTAACTGTTGCGAATGTAATAAGTAGAATAGCTTACTAGCTACTTACCAATCAGCTTCTTCCCCGTACTGTGGAGACTGAAAAGGCAGAAAAGAAAAAGACTGCAAAGAGCACCTCTTTCCCCTCGTCAGTAAAATCCCTCTCATGCAACTTTCAGCCTGACTCTGTCCAAACAGCACTGTTCTAAGTAGTAATTATTAATAAATTACACTAATTAAAACAAAACCGGAGTACTAACCTTATCACTTACATGAAGTATCTTTTTTTTTGCCCTTCATAGTTTTATCACCAATTTTCTACCTCTCCTCACCTTAAGGCTCTGACTCACTGCTAAAATTTGATTCTATGGGCACCTTGCCAAAGTCGCTATTATTCATGCATCAATATAGGCACCATGTAGGCTATTTGACAGTGGAAGGATATCTCAACTTAGCTCAACATTGTCTTTACCTTTTGTGTATGAGAGATTTTAGTGGATTTCCTATGATGATATTGACTGATTCATAGGATATACTGCTTTATGCAATGTTACATACAATATGTTGGGGCTGGTGATTTATGATGACTGAATAATTGAAATTGCATTTTATATAAGATTTGTTAAGGTGTGGTAAAAGATGCTCCAGATTGTAAGTAGGTAGGAAACGTGTGGATCAGGAGGGGAGAAGATGTGGTTCAGCACTATATAGAAATTGCTGGGAATATTCAGGTCAGGCAGCATCTTTGAAAGAGAAACCGTTAACATTTCCAGAAACATAAATGTTACAGTAAATAGATCCCTCACCTCACTCTCATGCAGTGGTACTGGAGGAACAAGATTGCGTGTGCTCAGAGAATGGTGTGGAGCTGGTGGGAAAGCCAGGGAGCATTTATAACTCAATATGGGAAAACATTTGCTTCCTATACTCCTAATGATCTCTTGCCATGACTTAAGAAAAACATGAATGCTCAAGAAATGATTAATTATAACAATTATAACAACTGAACTCACTATTAACAGAACTGTCCGAATGTCCCTTGGGCATTTGGGTGCATACATGGAAGGCTGCCGACCATAGAATTTAATTGATTTGCATATATCTCAAGCCGATAACATGAATAGATTTAGGCACCAATGAGAGAGCAGCAGAGTAGACCATTCCAAAGCTATAAGCTTGTGAAATTCAAGCAGAGGAAACTCTAAGAATAGATGTGCCAACAAAAGCTAAATATACCAGGCCTTCACATACCAGACAGATGGGACTCTCAGACTAAAGGCCTGCTACCCGACCCGAACCCGACGGGACCCGACGTCATGTGTCGGGTTCGGGACGGGCCCCTCTTCCGGGTCCGGCTTTCGGACTCTGGTCGGGTCAGGCCGGACAGACAGGGTAAGTAAGTGCTTTGCTGGTAAAATTAAAAAACTTAACTGAGCTGTAAGTCCAGGATGAAACTGAGTCTGCGCAGTGAGCGACTGACGTCATCACGTGCGCGCTGCAGCTTCCTGGAGGTTCCGTGTTGGAAGGTGAGTAAAGGGATGGTCAGCCATGTCGGGCTCGGGTCTGGTCGGTTTCGGGGCAAAATCGGAGGGATTCAGGCCGGGTCGGGTTCGGGGCAAAATCGGAGGGATTCAGGCCGGGTCGGGGTCTGGTCCGCAGTGGTTTGGTCGGGTTCGGATCGGGTTCTTTTTCTCGACCTGAGCAGGCCTTTATCTCAGACTGTAGTTTGGATAACCCAGATATGCAACATACAAGATTTAATAGTTAATGGATTCTGGTTCCTAACTTTCGTTATAAAATGGCATCATAAAAATCTTCAGCTGGGTTGGCCAAACTATGTCACGCAGGGCATATGGATCCAAGAACTGAGCAGCTACAGTATTTCTATTTATCACTTTTAATTTATGCTCTTCTGTTTTAACTTTACAGGCCTGGTAGTTTAGAAAGGTCTCTTCTCAGCTCTGCTCTCGAGGATAATTCCTGAATCTGAATCATGTCCTGTTAAAATATGTATATTAAATGTATATCCTTTTAGATGTTTTTATATTTCAGTTCGACTCCTGGAGTTTGTTTAATTCATTTTCCAGAGCCCAGCAACAAACTCTTGGATCCAGATTTATCTGAACCCACAAACCTATAGCTTGTGGAGTTACAGAAGACAGATTTAGATTTAAAAGCTTGAATGTTGAGAGTCAGCTCAATGATGGTGGGTTTCTGAAATCTGTATTAGAACAACAGTGTAAAAGCAGCTTTAGTATTTATATATGTAGCTTTATGGCACACATCCATGTGGGCCATGAAGAAATAAATGTGGACATTGTTGTCCCGTAGGGTTCGTGTGCAGCAAAGCGTAGTAATTTGAATTTGGTAGGTTGGTCATTCTTATATCAAGTATGCCTTCATGATTTAATTGCTTCTTTAAAAAAAATGTTGCAGGTTCTTTTTTTGAAGCTCACATTAAAGAAGGCCATTCAGCCTGTCTAGTCTGCCCTGTTTCGATTCATGTGCAAGGGATGCTCAGTTAATTGATTTCAGTAAGCTTATTCTGAAATGATAGTACTTAAGATTTTAGAGTATTTGTAATTGTTATGGAGCTAAAATTTAAATTTACTCATTTGCCACTGTAAACAGAAAATTTAGAAAAACTTAAATGTATCTTCTATAGCATGGCATTACCACTGTTAAGTGGTTCCTTTTGCTTTGACTGCAAAGGTGAGCTTAAAAATTGTTTGCTGGACTGTTGAATGTATTTGCGGCATTATTAGTGCAGGTGATGATTTAAATTTTCGAAAAAGGAATTGTTTGATTTTAGTACCACAACAATAGTCATATCCCAGGCGGGCCTGGAGAAATTTGAAAAGAGGGGTCAGGGAAGATGGCTGATACTAACCATGACATTTGTAGCAACAGTCACCTTTTTAATCATTTAAACATTCCTCTCAAAGTAAACCTGGTACATAATAAAAGTTAAGGGTCAATTGCTGTGAAGAGCCACCCAATTCATAATGGTGCTATACTATTATTTGTCCTGATGCTGCTGTGTTAAAAGAACCAATGGCACTGCATATGCATACTATTATATGTAGGTAATTGCATGCTTTATCCCATCACGAGCAATTTAGATGTCGGTTGGGTTGCCCGTTCAGGCCAGTCATTCATTGGAAATAGGCATAGTACACTCTTTCATTTTCTGTCTCTAAATGATTGATGAGTTTCGCACTCATACTTCCATTTGTCTAAACTAAGATCAAATTGGCACAAGCATAATTTATCAGCAAGTGACATAAATTTATTTTCTCTTCCTCCCCCACCATTTCATATTAGCTAACTTGCAGCTCATGTTCCTCTTTGTTGTCCCACCATTGAAACTGCTTATCATTCTCCCACCCACCAGATGTGTTTACCAATGTATAGGGAAAGGGATACAAATCATACACGTGCGCAGGTAGTTTAAGTTGAAAGTTTTTGTAATACTAAAATTGATATGTCCACAAGTGTACATGGGAAAGTGTCTTGCCTTGTATGTTGGATTATTGAGCTCAATCATGACATTGGTTCTTAGAATAAATGGAATACAAATGTTACATTATTATTTGGGCTTTACCCAACAGTAAGTGCACTAAATGCTTCTGTTGTCATTGAAGGTTAATGGCATGTGATCTCTTATTGCTGTTATGCTTTGTATTAGCTCAGAGAGGCAGGTTCTGAGGTTGTGTGCAGAATGTATGAATTTGATTACTTGATTTTAATTCTTTTTAAAGACTGTAGTTAGTTATGCTACACAGCAAAATGCAGCTAAGTAAGAAAATGGAAAGGGAACTAACACATTATATAAAAGCAAAATACTGCAGATGCTGGAAATCTGAAATAAAACTAGAAATGCTGGAAATACTCAGCAGGTCTGGCAGCATCTGTGGAAAGAGAAGCAGAGTTAACGTTTCAGGTCAGCGACCCTTCATCAGAACAGGCAAAGGTTAGAAATGTAATAGCTTTTAAGCAAATAAAGTGGGGGTGAGGCAAGAGATGACAAGGCAAGGCGTTGATAGGTCAGGGTCACAGAGAATAACTGACCAGAAGGTCATGGAGCAAAGGCAAACGGTATGTTAATGGTGTGTTGAAAGACAAAGCGTTAGTGCAGAGAGGGTGTTAATGGACAGAAAAATGAACAGTCTTGGCCCACAGCATAAACATGAAAAAAACAGTGGGCAGGCACATGGTAAGAAAAATGAATAATAAAACAAACTGAAATAAAATAAAAATTTTAAAAAACTGAAAATAAAAAGCGGCCGGGGGTGGGGGGGGCCCCGTCATGCTCTGAAATTATTGAACTTGATGTTCAGTCCTGCAGGCTGTAGCGTGCCTAATCTGTAAATGAGACGCTGTTCCTCGAGCTTGCGCTGATGTTCACTGGAACTCTGCAGCAAGCCCAGGACAGATATGTGGGCGTGAGAGCACGGCTGTGTGTTGTAATGGAAGCAACGGGAAGCTCGGGGTCATGCTTTCGGACTGAGCAAAGGTGTTCCACAAAGCGGTCACCCAATCTGCGTTTGGTCTCCCCAGTGTAGAGGAGACCACGTTGTGAGCAGCGAATACAATATACTAAATTGAAAGAAGTACAAGTAAATCGCTGCTTCACCTGAAAGGAGTGTTTGGGGCCTTGGATAGTGAGGAGAGAGGAGGCAAAAATGCAGGTATTACACCTCCTGCGATTGCAGGGGAAGGTGTGGTGGGAAGGGGACGAGGTGCTGGGGTAATGGAGGAGTGGAATGCTGACGGGAGGAGAAGATGCATTTGGATGTGGCATCACGCTGGAGGTGGCGAAAATGGCGAAGGATGATCCTTTGGATATGGAGGCTGGTAGGGTGGGAAGTGAGGATAAGGCGAACCCTGTCACGGTTCTGGGAGGAAGGGGAAGGGTTGAGGGCAGAGGTGTGGGAAATGGCTTGACACGGTTAGGGGCCCTGTCAACCACAGTGGGGGGGCGGGGGTGGGAATCCTCGGTTGAGGGAAAAGGAAGACATATCAGAAGCGCTGTCATTGAAGGTAGCATCATCAGATCTGATGCATCGGAGATGGAGAAACTGGGAGAATGGAATGGAGTCCTTACAGGAGGCAGGGTGTGAAGAAGTGTAGTCGAGGTAGCTGTGGGAGTCGATGGGCTTATAATGAATATTAGTAGACAGCCTATCCCCAGAGATGGAGACAGAGAAGTCGAGGAAGGGAAGGGAAGTGTCGGAGATGGACCATGTGAAGGTGAGAAGGGTGGAAATTAGAAGCAAAGTTGATAAAGTTTTCCAGCTCGGGGCGGGAACAGGAAACAGCACCGATACAGTCATCAGTGTACTGGAAAAAGAGTTGGGGGTGGGGGCCTGAGTAGGACTGGAACAAGGAATGTTCGACATATCCCATAAAAGGACAGGCATAACTAGGACCCATGTGGGTACCCATAGCGGGTACCTTTTACTTGAAGGAAGTGAGTGGAGTTGAAGGAGAAGTTTTCAATGTGAGAACAAGTTCAGCCAGGCAGACGAGGGTGGTGGTGGATGGGAACTGGTTGGGCCTCTGTTCAAGGAAGAAGCGGAGAGCCCTCAAACCGTCCTGGTGGGGGATGGACGTGCAGAGAGATTGGACGTCCGTAGTGAGGAGGAGGCGGTTGCAGCCAGGAAACTGGAAATTGTCAAAATGGTGTAGGGTGTCAGAAGAGTCACGGATGTAGGTGGGAAGAGACTGGACCAGCGGAGAAAAGATAGTCAAGATGGGAAGAAATAAGTTCAGTGGGCAGGAACAGGCTGCCAGGGCAGTCCTGTTTGTGGATTTTAGGAAGGAGGTAGAAGCGGGCTGTCCGGAGTTGTGGGACTATGATTTTGGAAGCTGTAGAGGGAAGACCTCCAGAAGAGATGAGGTCAGTGATAGTCCTTGATGTTCGGTGGTGGGGTCATGGTCCAGGGAGAGGTAGGAAGAAGTGTCTGAGAGTTGGCGCTGAGCCTCTGCTAGGTAGAGGTCGGTATGCCAGACAACAACACCACCTCTGCAGGTTTGATGACAATGTCGGGGTTAGACTTGAGAGAACGGAGCGCAGCAAGTTCAGAGGGAGACAGGTTAGAGTGAGTGAGGGGGGCAAAGAAATTCAGACGGCTGATGTCTCACCGACAGTTTTCAATGAAAAGATCAAGAGCGGGTAATTGGCCAGAGGAAGGGGTCCAGCAGGAGGGAGAATGCTGGAGGCGGGTGAATGGGTCTGCTGGTCGGGGGGAGGACTCCTGGTCAAAGAAGTGAACCTGGAGGCGAAGGCGACGGAAGAAGAGCTCAACGTCATGCTGAGCGCAAAATTCATTGAGGTGGGGGCATAAAGGGATAAAACTGTGTCCTTTGCTGAGTACAGAACGTTCAGTGTCAGAGAGGGGAAGGTCAGAGGGTATCATGAGTACACGGCAAGGGGTTAGATCAGAAGGGGTGGGTTCAGAGGGAAAGAAGAATCTGGAGGGGCATTAGTTCCCATCAGCTGCTGGAGTTTGCGTTGCTTAACACCTGAAAGTAAGAAAAAAAAGTCTTTTTTTAATGCGTTGTATTATACACATTATATGATCTATCCATATGCATAGATGATAGCATTTTAATAGGGCTGAATTCATTCCACCCAGTATAAATTGAGAATGTCCAAATGTAAGTGAAGCAGATTTTGCGCTAGTTCATATAGTGATCTCTGGATCATTGTTTTATCGAATCCACTATAGATAGTTTGTATCTAAACTTAATTCCCAACAAAAGATTAGGATAACGCTCTCTCTTCAGAAGTACTGGAGTCTTTGGAGACTAGTGACTTGGCAATAAACACCATAATAGAGAGGTTATCTCAGTTGAAAAACGGATCACTTCAAAACTATAATGCAATTGCAAGTCAAATCGATAGCAAAGAAAAAGAAATGTGAAATAAGTGTTCAAGATGGATGAATATGGCAATATAAGAATGAGAATCTAATAAAGAGGAAGGAACAAAATAAAAGGTTGAAGAACATTAGAGATGCAAAAAAAGTCCAAAAGATGGAGTTAGCAATAAAATATTGAGAATAAATCATGACCGCCTGGAAGAGCAGTAATGCAGTGACCAGTTTGTGCCTAATATCCTAGTGATCGTCAAAGTCTGAGAGGTAGAGGCACTTGGCATGTTAAGAGACTTAAAGCTAAACGATCCTCAGGGTCAGATGGCAGACATGGGATTTTGAGGCAGATTAGGAACAAAATCTGTAGGTCATGATTATCGTCCGAGAAGAATCATCGGGCACTGGGATCTTTCTGCAGAACTGGAGCTAAAAGCTGGTGTTGTCTATTTTCTGATATTTGACCCAAGTATCTAAAGACTTCACTGCAGGAGTTCCTCAGAGTAGTATCCTAGGCCCAGCCATCTTCAGCTGCTTCATCAATGACCTTCTCTCCATCATAAGATCAGTGGTGAGGATGTTAATTGATTGTTCAGTACCATTCGCAACTCCTCAGATATTAAAGCAATCTGTGCAGAAATGCAGCAAAACCTGGACAACATTTAGGATTGGGCTGATGAGTGGCAAGTTGCATTTGTGTCACGTAGGTACTAGGCAATGACTATCTCCAACAAGAGAGAATCTCACCATATCCCCTTGATATTCAACGGCATAACTATTGCCGAGTCCCCCATCTGGGGGTTACCATTGACCAGAAACGGAACTGGACCAGCCATATAAATACAGTGGCTACAAGAGCAGATCAGAGGCTTGGAATTCTGTGGCAAGTAACTCACCACCTGACTCCCCAAAGCCTTTCCACCATCTACAAGGCACAAGTCAGGAGTGTGATGGAATATTCCCCACTAGTCTGGATGAGTGCAGCTCCAACAACACTCAAGAATCTTGACACCATCCAGGATGAAGCAGCCTGCTTGACTAGCACCTCATCCATCACCTTAAATATTCACTCCCTCCAACACTGGCGCGCAGTGACAGCATAGTATACCATCTGCAAGAAGCACTGCAACAATTTGCCAAGCCTCCTTCAGTGGCACCTTGCAAACTCATGACCTCTACCACCTACAAAAACAAGGGCAGCAGATGTATGGATACACCACCACCTGCAAGTTCCCCTCCAAGCCCCACACATTATCTATACTTGGAACTATATTGCCATTCCTTCACTGTCATTGCGTCAAAATCCTGAACTCCCTCCCTAACAGCAGTGTGGATATACCTATATCAGACTGTAGTGGTTCAAGAAGGCAGCTCACCACCACCTTCTCGAGAGCAATTAGGAATGGGCGACAAATTCCGGCCTTGCCAGCGATGCTCACATCCCAATAAAGCATTAAAAAACTCATTAGCCTTCTATCGAGGAAGCCATTCCTGAGGAGATCTTGTATTTGAGAATTGTAGAGCATGAATTCAGAATAACTTAAACCGTGTCTTTAATGCAATAAAATGACCTGTAGAATCATAGAATGGCTACAGTACAGAAGGCTGCCATTCACCTAGAAAAGCCCAGGAATCTGTGTGCCTTTTTAACCACTTTCTCAACCTACCGTGCCACCTTTAATGATATGTGCATTAATACCCCCAGATTTCACTGCTCCTGCACCCACTTTAGAATTCTACCCTTTATTTTGCTTCTCCTTGTTCTTCCTACCAAAATGTATCACTTCACACATGCTATATTAAATCTCATCTGGTGTGTGTCCACCCATTCCACCCGCCTGTCTGTTTGCTGTCATTATCCTCCTCACAGTTCATAATGCTTCCAAATTTTGTGTCATCTGTAATTTTGAAATTGTGTCTAGGTCATTAATAATTATCAAGTAAAGCAGTGGTCCTCATACTGACCCCGAGGAACACCACTGTATACGTTCATCCAGTCTGAAAAACAACTGTCTGTAACTGCTGTTTCCTGTCACTCAACCAACTTCGAATCCATGTTGACGCTGTCTTTTATTCCATGGGCTTCAGCTTTGCTAACAAGCCTATTATGTGGCACTTTTAACGGCTTTTGGAAGTCCGTGTACATCACATCAGCTACATTACCCTTGTCGACCCTCTCTGTCACCTCATCAAAGAACTTAATCAAGTTAGTTGAACATGATTTGCCTGCAACAAATCTGTGCTGGCTTTCCTTAATGAAGGTCGTAAGAGGGAATAACTTATATCAAGCAGGAATTGAGCAGAGAACACAAGAGCAGGTGATCAAAAGTCAAAGAGCCAGTTTTAAGAAGACATTTGAAGGTGCAGAGGGGCTGAACGAGAAAATTCCAAAGTTGGACAATTAATGGTGGAGAAGTAGAGTCAGATGATTGGAGGTGCAAGCTGGAACATAAGGCTGGAGGAGGTTGCATAGGTAGGCTGGTATGAGACCTTGGAAGCCTATCCTGTAATATTCTGATAACTATTAAAGCTTAGTGCTTTAACTGTCAGACTATTAGATATTTTGTAACAGGGGTTTATTTACATACGTTTTGCATCAAAGGCTTCCACTACAACTCTCCACGAGGTTTTGTACAGATTACATGACATCACTTCATGTGATAATGCTCACAGTCTATTTACACATTCTGCCCAGTAAAAATCCTTTATTACATTATACTGCATCTACACCCTGCCCCAAAGTCTGTGACTTCTCTTTTCAGATTGATAACAGCTGCGGTGTTTTTACAAGCATGCCATTGCGCATTCTTCTTTCTTTCGAAGGGAGTTTGAAGTTTTGAATATTCTAGGTCCTCCTGACTCTGCAGTGCTTGAGTAGAACTATTGGATGACTCAGGCTCTTCATTTAGGTTGTCCTCTGGATTGGTGGCTGATTGCTGCATCACTGGTTCGTCAAACCTTTGAGATGATTAGTTCTGCTGTATTTGCTGCTGCTTTTGTATCACTACTACTGACCTCCTTATTCCTTGGTCAGTTTGGACAATGTATGATCATGGATATGGTGATTGTTCTATCACTTCTCCATACAGATTTTGGTCTCTAATCCAAACTGATTCCCCAGGTTGGATGTCTGATAAGTTTCTTATTCTATGATGTCTGTCATAATTTTCTGATTGATTTGACCATTCTCTATCCTCTCTCTCCCTCATTTTCTCCAGGTCTTCTGCACTTATTCGTGGCTTGAATGTACTTGGGAGTGTAGAAAGTTAGGTCTTCAACCTTTTCCCCATTAACACTTCGCATGGGGCTAAACCATTCTGAAGTGGTGTTGATCGATATGTTACGACCGAGCCGGGAGGAGTGCACTGTATATTTTAGTTCCACCTCTGCACCGGTCACAACATACATTTAAATTTTTTCCCACTTACTGATAGTCAATCATAGGCTCTTTTTCTCCCAGAATAGAACACACCAACCAGGTTTCTTTAATAAACAACAAAATTATCAGTTTATTATAAAATAAGTCTTAACCAGTAAAGCATAAACAACAGACTGAAATATTAAGTTCCATTTTTACTTTAGCCGCCTTCTCTCTCACACTCACTGTCACACACACACATACCCACACCCCCAGAGACACACACACACATTGGTTAACTGGAAAAATAAAGGGATTTTTATTTTTAGAGCTCTATTACAAGCAAAAGAACACTTGCTCATTCTTGAACAGACAGCAGATGAAATATATTGTGTTCCAAACTGGCAAACAGTCTTGCCTCTGAGTACACGTCATGAGAGGTTTTTTTAAGCTAAGCGGTCGGTGTGCCTTTAAGACTGAGGAGAAAAGTACTTTCTATGAACACTGAATGTTGACTTGGTATTTGAAGTGCAGGCTGTAAAACTTGTATCCAAGCAACCAGAAAGATTTACGATTATCTTGTGATTTGGTTGTTGAAAGTTTTTAGTTTCAGTTCTGCAGTGTGAAAGAGACCAGGAGGCTGGGAGCAGCTAGCAGTGAACTGTAGCTGTGCTTTGCTGATATACCAGAAAAAAGACCTACTCTCTCTCTGCAACAGAAGATTTTCATCTCTTATAAAGAAGTGCCACATTTGAGGTATGGTTTTGACCTGCCTGAAGAGAGAGAAAAGACCCAGGAAAAGAGGAGTTACTATACTCTGTGGAGGAACACTGCTTTGGAGAAAGGAAGCCTTATGTTTCAGGTGTGGTAGATTGCTGTTGCCTCCAGTCCCAAAATCCCTGCCTCGAGTGAGTCCTGTTGCCTTTTGTGTTTTTGGAAGTTCCTGAAATCTCAACGTTTCTACTGTTGGACTGTGACTATAAAATTTAAGTATACTTGTTGCTACAACCTTTTGCTGAAAGATCTATGTGACTCCTGCTGCAGACAAATTGCCTAGAACGCCTACCCATCACAGACTGTTCATTAAACACACCTGGAGAGACGTTGAGTGACGCCCGACTATTTGACTCTGGGACACCTCACCGATCCATAAATATCCTACCAGACTGTGACAATTAATTATTTTATTATTCCTATGAAACTGTTACAACTTGAAACAACCTTTTAAAACTGGTTAACCATCGATTTTTGAATGTATGTGTGTGCATGAGGGTTAGGAAGATTATGGAGTTATAAAATCTTTTCATACATATTGATTTATCTCATTATTGTTTAAAACTTGATTTATTAATAAACAGTTAATTTTTTGTTGTTTAAAGAAACCTGGTTTGGCATGCTTTATTATGGGGGATAAAGTGTTTAATTTGTCTAATTTCTGGTAGATGGGAAACTTTACTAATATGCTATGACCTGTGGAGTAGTGGGACTAAATTAACAGTGCATTACTCCTGCCTTGGTCGTAACAATGTAGACGGGTCACTGGGATCTTTTAGAACAGTTCTTTTCAGGCAGCTTTGAGAAACAATTTAGCAGGCTTTTCTTCAAAGGCAGGAGCCGAAATGAGTTGGCACAGTGAACCTATCAAGGTCTTTTGAAGAGGTGCTGGAAATCTGAACTGGGTTGTGGTCTTCTCTTCTCCCCTTGGGAATTCTCTTCTCTCCTTGGAAGTTCTCTTCTCTTCTTGGAAGTTCTCCCTTTTAATGCAGTTAAACCCTAACTCAAAACAATTCAAAAGTGAAACTGACAACAGGAGGTCAATCTTTTGACCTCCATTAGTCTTGACCTGTCACTTCTTTTGTAAATAACTTCTCCACGTGTCCAAAGTTCTCTGTTGTTTATTGAACTGGAAGTCAGGTGGTTTCCCGGAAAGGCTGGCTTTCCTCACAAGACCTCTCAGTGCTCCTTTAAAAAAAAAAGTCATTTCCAGGAACTGTTTTTCAAAGTCAAGTGGCCTTTGAAAACCCCAAAGTTTAACATTTCTTCAATCTTTCAAAAATGAATCCTCAAAAATATATTTAACAAAACACAGAGGCACTTTCATAACTGATAACTTAAAAGTACATGTTAAAGATCTTCATTTTTTAAAAAAAAACAATGCCTTCGCAGTCCTTACACTTCTCTCTGCTTCACCATTCGCCTGAGGGTACCTTGGCAAACGAGTGACATTTTTAGGCTCTGGGAAGTCTGTCATCACTTTGTCTTTTATGGATCTGCTCTAATGCTGGACCCATCTATTATATGTCCAAGAAATCTTACCATTGGCTGTGAAAGAACACATTTCTCGTTCAATGTGAGACCTGCTTCTTCCAATCTCTCACTCTTGTATCATGTTCCTTCTGATTGGCTCCATGAAATAAGACGTCGTTCATAAGGCAAATGATCCCATCTCATCCTTCCGAGGTCCTCAACATCGTCCTTTGAAAGATCTCCGGTGGTGACGTAAAAGGGAAATGTTTGAGGCAATATCTGGTAGTTACAGTCCTTTAAGTTCAATGTGGAGTATTTGGTTGCTGGTAAGACTTGCAGTTTGTTGGGGCCCAGTTCACGCTTCAACTTGTTCCGATGTAGGAGTCTTTTCTCTCGATGTTTACGTGTCTTCTGTGGGTCTGGTGGTCTGGGAGAAAGCGAGAGAGAGGCTTCCTTGTTCCAGCTTCAGTTTCAAACTGCCTTCTGAATTCAAACTGTCCTATGGCTAGTTCAAAAAACCTGGACTAGCCAGTTAGTCATGTGATCAGCTGGTTTAACCAGTCTGATGCAATCTGTGGATTGTATCATCTTAGCAGGGCCTGGAATGCGCTTCCTTACACCTTCAGTGTCTAGTGATCAAAATCCATTTGGGTTAATTGGAGCAGGTAATAGCCCTTTGTCTCCACAAGCAGCGTCTCTTAGTATGCAAATGTACTTCCAGCCCAGTGTCCTGGTGATCTTCAAACAAGTCATTTCTTCACTCCAGCAACAGTTTAAAATCAGTGTTCATATGACAAAATTAATATGCCTCATTCTTGGCAGGTGGAGGTCTGCATGACACCTGTCTCTAATCAGTCCTTCCCATAAGCTGCCATATTCTCAATTCTCAGCGAGTTTATATATATCATTGATAAATGAATCAATGCTCTTCCCTTTCTGCTGGGTGCGCTTATTAAATTTGGTGCCGTCCGGTGACATTTTTCCTTACATTAAAGTAATCTCGAGTGCCTTAACTTCATATGTAGCTTTCTCTTCATCTAAGCCTTGAGTAATGAGGATGTTGTCTGCATCTCCCCCATTGCATACAATAGCGTACTGACCTCCTTGTCTGATTTCTGCGCGAGATCCAATACAGTACAATGTCTTGCAAATCTCTGGACCAATATTGGCCACACCTTGGCTTGGTTCAGTCCAGCTATTTTTTTCGAAGTTCTCAGGCAAGGACAAAAATTTCTCCATCTTTTTTAGTTTACCATTGCCACTGTGTAATATTTTGATAACTATTAAGCTTTAGTACAGAATATATGAAAGTCTTTACAGTTAAAGTAACAGGAGTTTATTTACACACCTCTTGCATCTAAGGCTTCCACTACAACTCTCCACAAAGTTCTGTATCGATTACATTACATCACTTCCTGTGATGATGCTCACAATCTATTTACATATTCTGCCCAGTAACAAATTCCAGAGTTGTATGATTAATGGTGGAATGGAATGAAATGAACTGAAGGGGTGCCCAGCGGTACAACCTCTGATGAGTGGAGGTGCAACCTGGAACATAAGGCTGAAGGAGGTTGCATAGATGGGATGGTATGAGATTATGGAAGCCTATCTGACATCAAGTTGTGAAGAGGTATAAGTTCCTCCATTTAAAATGATGGCAAGATTTCAGTCATTCTATTTGGTTCTCAACAGAAAGCCTACTTTGTTGCTCCCAGTTCCATTTTTTCCTCCCCACATTCTTCATAAACACTTGAGCATTTTCCGGGACGATGAGGACTGGGTGATAGGTGAATGGGCCTTAGTGTGAACTAAAATGTGGGTAGTGAAATTCTGAATCTGTTGGTTTGTTTATGATACAGCAGGGTTGTAACCTGCTGCATTTACAAAAATCTGTTATATTTTGGCATTGGCAGATGTTTATATGTTTGAGTTGGTAAGTTTGTTTTGATACTTTTATATAGTAATAGTTTTTTTCCTGGCTTTTGAGTGAGATATGAAACTTATGCTTTATGTATGCCTCTGCAGGTTTAATGCATTTTATTTTAACCCTGGGCTCCTGAAGTCTATTGGAGGAGACTGATTCTGGGGAACCAAATTATGGCCAAAGGTCAGGTCCTCATTTTGAGAATTGGTCTCCTGCAATGGGCTTATAGATGAGCAAGGGCACAATACAAGCTTTATTTTTAAAAACATTCTTCACTCTTTATGAAAAAAAACTGTTGCGAGCCTTCGAGAAGACAGTGAGTCGTTCCCATGTTGTGACACATGCTTGCGTCACAATGCAGTTTTTCATTACACAAAACGCGTGTGTTCACTACAAATTCAGAGTGTTAACAAGGCTGTTGTAGACAACAGTGCTTGTGTTTGATAGCTGGATCGAGGGGAATTCGGTTTTTAGTAATATCAGCTGAACAAGAGGTTGGTAAGTTCACTTTAAATAATGCTGTTGAATGGCACAAAAAGTGTGCTGGGAATTGACAACACTGGATGAGCAAGGTAAAGGATTTCGACAAATTTTTAACCTGGGGAATTGTATTTTGCCTTGTCTTGGTTGAGTTACGACCACAAAGCCTTTTTGAATACCCTTGGAAAATTTAAGTATTTTGTTGCTGAAAGAATAAATTGGCCATCGTTTGACCACTTTCATAACTTGCATTGGAGAGGAGTCTTCACTTCAGAGAGAGTTCCCTTTAACTTATGGAGAACTGAGTGAGAATTACATAAAGCAGCTGCAAATAACTTTTTATGTACACAATTCAGTACTGTCTGGTAAGTAGATCTCAAGGGAGCTCTCGTATGGAGGGTTAATGGATTGTAATTATATAGGAAAGAAATAAACTCTGCTCACCTTGTCTTTATGCCTGTGGGCTGGCATTCTGCACATGGAGCTGTAGAGTGCTTTCTGTATTCAGAGTGATTATGTTTGAATAGTGGTGACTGCACAATATACTGTGCATTTTCAGAAGACTCTCAACACAAAAGTATGCTCTTTTTAAGGAATCTCAGGACTTCAGGGAAGTAAAAAGATTGGATTGGGCCTTGTTGCAATGCAAGCATTCTGTCCATGTGTATCTCATCAAAAATTGGATTCTTTTGGTGTTTCTGTACCATGGGCTAAAATTAGGTATGAGTGCAGGTAGATACATGACTAATAGCAATTTACAAATATGGGCAAAGTGTGAGAGCAGAGGTTATTAAATCTTTTATAAGACAATTCACACTCAGTGTGCAGTCTTGGCCACCCATCATAGGAAAGGCATTAGAGCCATGGAGAGGATGCATAGATTCAGCAGCGTGAAAAAACTGGTTATGCAAGGAGACTCTAGGTACTAGGGCTATTTTCACTGGGCACACAAATCGGAACTCAGTGATGCCATTGATTCTCTAGCCAGCGGAAAAGCCCCTGGGAAGGACAGCATTACCCCTGAAATAATCAAGAGTGCCAAGCCTGCTATACTCTCAGCACTACATGAACTGCTATGCCTGTGCTGGGATGAGGGAGCAGTACCTCAGGACATGCGCGATGCCAATATCATCACCCTCTACAAAAACAAAGGTGACCGAGGCGACTGCAACAACTACCGTGGAATCTCCCTGCTCAGCATAGTGGGGAAAGTCTTTGCTCGAGTCGCACTAAACAGGCTCCAGAAGCTGGCCGAGCCCGTCTACCCTGAGGCACAGTGTGGCTTTCGTGCAGAGAGATCAACCGTTGACATGCTGTTCTCCCTTCATCAGATACAGGAGAAATGCTGCGAACAACAGACGCCCCTCTACATTGCTTTCATTGATCTCACCAAAGCCTTTGACCTCGTCAGCAGACGTGGTCTCTTCAGACTACTAGAAAAGATTGGATGCCCACCAAAGCTACTAACTATTATCACCTCATTCCATGACGATATGAAAGGCACAATTCAACATGGTGGCTCCTCATCAGACCCCTTTCCTATCCTGAGTGGCGTGAAACAGGGCTGTGTTCTTGCACCCACACTTTTTGGGATTTTCTTATCCCTACTGCTTTCACATGCGTTCAAGTCCTCGGAAAAAGGAATTTTCCTCCACACAAGATCAGGGGGTAGGTTGTTCAACCTTGCCCGTCTAAGAGCGAAGTCCAAAGTACGGAAAGTCCTCATCAGGGAACTCCTCTTTGCTGACAATGCTGCTTTAACATCTCACATTGAAGAGTGCCTGCAGAGTCTCATCGACAGGTTTGCGGCTGCCTGCAATGAATTTGGCCTAACCATCAGCCTCAAGAAAACGAACATCATGGGGCAGGACGTCAGAAATACTCCATCCATCAATATTGGCGACCACGCTCTGGAAGTGGTTCAAGAGTTCACCTACCTAGGCTCAACTATCACCAGTAACCTGAATCTAAATGCAGAAATCAACAAGCGTATGGGAAAGGCTTCCACCGCTATGTCCAGACTGGCCAAGAGAGTGTGGGAAAATGGCACACTGACACGGAACACAAAAGTCCGAGTGTATCAAGCCTGTGTCCTCAGTACCTTGCTCTATGGCAGCGATGCCTGGACAACGTATGCCAGCCAAGAGCGACGTCTCAATTCATTCCATCTTCGCTGCCTCCGGAGAATACTTGGCATCAGGTGGCAGGACCATATCTCCAACACAGAAGTCCTCGAGGCGGCCAACATCCCCAGCTTATACATACTACTGAGTCAGCGGCGCTTGAGATGGCTTGGCCTTGTGAGCCGCATGGAAGATGGCAGGATCCCCAAAGACATATTGTACAGCGAGCTCGCCACTGGTATCGGACCCATCGGCCGTCCATGTCTCCGCTTTAAAGACGTCTGCAAACGCGACATGAAATCCTGTGACTTTGATCACAAGTCGTGGGAGTCAGTTGCCAGCGTTCGCCAGAGCTGGCGGACAGCCATAAAGGCGGGGCTAAAGTGTGGCGAGTCGAAGAGACTTAGCAGTTGGCAGGAAAAAAGACAGAGACGCAAGGAGAGAGCCAACTGTGTTACAGCCCCGACAATCAAATTTCTCTGCAGCACCTGCGGAAGAGCCTGTCACTCTAGAATTGGCCTTTATAGCCGCTCCAGGCGCTGCTCCACACACCACTGACCTCCAGGCGCTTACCCATTGTCTCTCGAGATAAGGAGGCCAAAGAACATAGAGATGTTTAATAGAGATTTTTAAAACTATGAAGTGTTTTGAAAGGTTGAATAGGGAAAGAAAATTCCCTGTGGTTGAGTTGTCATTGGTGAGGGTGCATTAATTTAAAATAGTCACTAATAGAATGAGAGTAGAGGAAAGGAAAATGTTCTTTGTGCAAAAAGTTGCTGGAGCATGGAATGCTTTATGGAGAGTTGTTGAGGCAGCGATCATTGCATATTTGAAGCAGACAAAAAGGAAGCGTGGCAGTGGCATTAGTTTTGGATTCATTCGTGGGATGTGGGCATCACTGGTCAGGCCTGCATTTATTGCCCATCCCTAATTGCCCTTGGGAAGGTGGTGGTGGTGAGCTGCCTTCTTGAACTGCTGCAGTCCTTGAGGTGTAGGTACACCAACAGTGCTGTTAGAAAGGGAGTTCCTGGATTTTGACCCAGCAACAGTGAAGGGACGTGATATAGTTCCAAGTCAGAATGGTGTGTGGCTTGGAGGGGAACTTGCGGTGGTGATGTTCCCATGCATCTGTTGTCCTTGTCCTTCTAGGTGGTAGAGGTCACGGGTTTGGAAGCTGCTGTTGAAGGAGCCTTGGTGAGTTGCTGCAGTCCATCTTGAATATGGTACATACTGCTGCCACTGTACATTGGTGGTGGAGGGAATGAATGTTGAAAGTGGCGGATGGGGTGCTAGTCAAGTGGGCTGCTTTGTCCTGGGTGGTGTCGAGCGTCTTTGTCCTGGGTGGTGTCGAGCTTTGTAGATGGTGGACAGGAGGTGAGTTACTCGCCACCCGATTCCCAGCCGCTGACGTCTTATAACCACAGCATTTATGTGGCTGGTCCAGTTCAGTTTCCGGTCAATGGTGATGCCCCAGGATGTTGATAGTGGGGGATTCATCAATGGTAATGCAATTGAATGTCAAGGGGAGATGGTTAGATTCTCTCATTGGAGATGGTCATTGCCTGATACTTGTGTAGTGCGAATGTTACTTGCTACTTAATCAGCCCAAGCCTCGATGTTGTCCAGGTCTTGCTGTCGAGCTTCGTTGTCCTGGATGGTGTCGAGCTGCACATGGGCTGCTTCAGTATCTGAGGAGTCGCGAATGGTGCTGAACATTGTGCAAACATCAGTGAATATCCCCACTTCTGACCTTATGGTGGAAGGAAGGTCATTGATGAAGCAGCTGAAGATGGTTGGGTCTAGGATACTACCCTGAGGAACACCTGCAGTGATGTCTTGGAACTGAGATGATTGATCTCCAACAACCACAA
Source organism: Heterodontus francisci (assembly GCF_036365525.1). Taxonomy (NCBI): domain Eukaryota; kingdom Metazoa; phylum Chordata; class Chondrichthyes; order Heterodontiformes; family Heterodontidae; genus Heterodontus; species Heterodontus francisci. The sequence continues at coordinate 30,223,732 of NC_090384.1, forward strand.
CCATCTTCCTTTGGGCTGAATAGTGTCCTTCTGTTCTATAAAATTCTGTGATTCTAAATTTATTCACTTTTTGTGAAAGCATAATTAATTACTTACTAATAAAACTTGCTCTGCAAACTTACCTGAAGTCTGGGGCAGTGGCAGGTTGCGGTGGACCTGGAAGGAACCGGGACTGGAGCAGAGATCTTAAATAAAAGAGCGTGGCTCGAGGCCCTTCACTTACCTGAAGTCCGGGGCCGCGGCAGGCTGTGGTTAGCTGAGATAGACCAGAGTAGAAACAAAGGTTCCTTTTAAAATAAAGCCCTAGGATAGTTACCTGTAATTTATTAGTAATTACTAGCTGTACTAATGCTGTTTGCACGGAGTGAGGCTGTAGAGTTGAGTGTGGGTATTTTCGCTGGCTGGGGGCAGTGGAAGGTTCTCTTTTCTGCCTTCTCAGCCTCAACGGTACAGGGGATAAAGCTGATTGTAAATAGCTTGTAAGTTATTAGACTAGCAAAATTCCATTGTAAAGTTAAATAATGGCAGGACAGCTCGGCCAAGTGGAATGTGCCTCCTGTGCAATGTGGGAAGTTGTGGATGTGCCATGTGACCTTGACGAACATGTCTGCAGAGAGTGTCTCCGGTTGCAAAAACTTGAGCTTCGGCTTTTGGAGCTCAAACGGCGGCTGGAGTCACTGTGGCGCATCCGCGAGGTGGATGGCACATTTCAGGAGGTGGTCAACCCGGTGCCGAGGCGAGCACAGTCGGGGGTGGGGTGGTGGGTACTGGGTGGCTGCCAGATGGGCAAAGAGGTCAGGACAGGTAGTGCAGAAGTTCACAGAGGACATCCCACTTTCTAACCGGTTTTCAGTTCTGAGTACTGATGGTAAAGAGGGTTTCTCTGGAGAGTTCACAGAGATTCATGACTGGAACATCATGGGTGACTCAGCTGTACTGAGATGGAGAGAAAGGGGCAAGAGGGCTATAGTGATAGGAGGTTCTATGGTTAGAGGAACAGATAGACGTTTTTGTGGTCGTAGACGTGATTCCAGGATGGTATGATGCCTCCCTGGCGCAAGCGTCATGGATATCAACGAGCGGCTACAGAGTATTCTGGAGGGTGAGGGTGCACAGCCGGAGGTCGTGGTCCGCATTGGTACCAATGACGTAGGTAGGAAGAGGGATGAGGTCCTGCAACAAGAATTTGGGGAGCTCGGTCGCAGATTAAAAAGCAGGACCTCAAAGTTTGTAATCTCTAGATTACTCCTGGTGTCATGTGCTAGTGAGTACAGGAATAGGAGGATAGAGCAGATGAATGTGTGGCTGAAGAGATGGTGCACGAGGGAGGGCTTTAGTTTCCTGGATCACTGGATCTGCTTCTGGCGAAGGTGGGATCTTTACAAGCTGGACGGGTTGCACCTGAACCGGAACGGGGCCAAGATCCTTGCTGGGAGGGGAGGTTTGCTAGTGGTGGTGGGGGGGGGTGGTGGTTTGAACTAATTTGGCAGGGGGATGGGATATAGAGTAGAGGTACAGTAGGGGTGATGCATATCAAATATAGAAGAGAAACTAAGTCAGTCTGGAAGGCAGAGCAAATATAGACCTGTTAAGGCACAAGAAAATAATGCAAGGCTGGATTGTATCTATTTTAACGCAAGGTGGATGAATTGAGGGCATTGATTAACACATGGGAATATGATATTGCCATCACAGTGACATGGTTGAGGGAAGGGCAGGACTGGCAGCTTAGTATCAGAGTGTATAGAATCTTCAGGTGTGATAGGGGAGGATGGAAAAGAGGAGGTGGCATTGCACTGTTGATCAAGGAGTCAATTATTGCAGTAAGGAGGGATGATATCTTAGAAGGTTCCTCAAATGAGGCCATTTGGGTGGAACTTAAGAACAAAAAGGGGGCAATCACTTTGCTGGGAGTGTACTACAGGCCTCCAAACAGTCAGGGAGAGATAGAGGAGCATAGCTGTAGGCAAATCTCAGAGAGGTGTAAAAATAATAGGGTAATAGGGGATTTCAATTTCCCCAATATTAGAGGGGATATCAATTTCCCCAATATTAGAGGGGATAGTATTGGTGCAAAAGGCTTAAAGGGGGCGGAATTCTTAAAAGTGCATTCAGGAGAGCTTTTTGAGCCAGCACGTAGAAAGTTCTAGAAGAGGAGGGGCGTACTGGACCTAATCCTAGGGAATGAAGCCGAACAAGTGGTAGGAGTGGCAGTGGGGGAGCATTTTGGGGATAGTGACCATAACGCTAAGATTTAAGGTAGTTGTTGGAAAAGGACAAAGAGGGACTGGAAATAAAAGTACTGATTTGGGGGAAGGCAGATTTCAAAATGTTAAAACAGGATCTGGCCAAAGTGGACTGGGAGCAGCTTTTTGTAGGAAAGTCTAAATCAGACCAGTGGGACTCATTCAGAAAGGAAATAGAGAGAGTTCAGGTCCAACATCTTCCCATAAAGGTGAAGAGTAGGACCAACAAGTCCAGGGAACCTTGGATGTCAAGGGATATAGAGGAATGGATAAGGGGGAAAAAAGGAGGCTTATGGCAGCTTCAGAATGCTGAAAATAGTGGAGGCCCTAGAGGAGTCTAGAAAGTGTAGGGGGGGGTACTTAAAGTAATTAGGAGAGCGAAGAAGGGACATGAGAAAAGACTGGCAGACAGGATAAAGGAAAATCCCAAGGTGTTTTATAAGTATATTAAGGGCAAGAGGATAACCAGGGAAAGATTAGGGCCTATTAAGGACCAAAGTGGCAATTTGTGTTTGGAGCCGGAGGATATAGGTGAGGTTTATAATTGCTTTTCATCTGTGTTCACTATGGAGAAGGACAATGTAGGTGCAGAGATCAGAAAGGGGGATTATGATTAGCATTGAAAGGGAGGAAGTATTAGCTGTTTTAGCAGGCTTAAAAGTGGATAAATCCCTAGGTCCAGTTGATATGTATCCCAGGCTGCTATGTGAGGCAAGGGAGGAGAAAGCAGGAGCTATGACACAAATTTCAAATCCTCTCTGGCCACAGGAGAGGTACCAGAGGACTGGAGGACAGCGAATGTGGTACCATTATTCAAGAAGGGTAGCAGGGATAGACCAGGTAATTGTAGGCCAGTGAGTCTAATGTCAGTGGTAGGGAAACTATTGGAAAAAATTCTGAGAGACAGGATTGATCTCCACTTGGAGAGGCAGGGATTAATCCAGGATAGTCAGCATGGCTTTGTCAGGGGGACATCGTGTCTAACAAACATGATTGAATTTTTCGAGGAGGTGACTCGATGTGTAGATGAGGGTAAAGTAGTTGATGTAGTCTACATGGACTTCATTAAGGCTTTTGATAAGGTCCCGCATGCGAGATTGGTTAAGAATGTATGGGATCCAGGGCAATTTGGCAAATTGGATCCAAGATTGACTTCGTGGAAAGAGGCAGAGGGTGATGGTCGAGGGTTGTTTTTGCGAATGGAGGCCTGTGACCAGTGGTGCACTGCAGGGATCGGTGCTGGGACCCTTACTGTTTGTAGTGTACATTAATGATTTAGACGTGAATATAGGAGGTATGATCAGTAATTTCGCAGATGGCACGAAAATTGGTGGTATCTTAAATAGTGAGGAGGAAAGCCTTAGATTACAGGACGATATAGTTGGGCTGGTCAGATGGGCAGAACAGTGGCAGATGGAATTTAATCCTGAAGTGTGAGGTGATGCATTTTGGTAGGACTAACAAGACAAGGGAATATACGATGGATGGTAGGACCCTAAAAAGTACAGAGGGTCAGAGGGACCTTGGTGTACTTGTCCATAGATCACTGAAGGTAGCAGCACAGGTAGATAAGGTGGTTAGGAAGGCATGCGGGATACTTGCCTTTATTAGCCGAGGTTATGATGGAGCTGTTTAAACGCTGGTTAGGCCACAGCTGGAGTACTGTGTACAGTTCTGGTCACCACATTATAGGAAGAATGTGATTGCACTGGAGATGTTGCCTGGGCTGGAGCATTTCAGCTATGAAGAGAGACTGGATAGGCTAGGGTCATTTTCCTTGGAGCAGAGAAGGCTGAGGGGGGGACCTGATTGAGGTATGCAAAATTATGAGGGGCATTGATTGGATAGATAGGAAGAAACTTTTTCCCTTAGCGGAGGGGTCAATAACCAGGGAGCATCGATTTAAGGCAAGGAGCAGGAGGTTGAGAGGGGATTTGAGGAAAAATCTTTTCATCCAGAGGGTGGTTGGAATCTGGAACACACTGCCTGAAGGGGTGGTAGAAGCAGGAACCCTCAACATTTAAGAAGTATTTAGATGAGCATTTGAAATGCCACAGCATACAAGGCTACGGGCCAAGTGCTGGAAAATGGGTTTCGATTGGATGGGTGCTTCATGGTCAGTGCAGACGCGATGGGCCAAAGGGCCTGTTTCTGTGCTATATTACTCAATGACTCTAATGCTTTACTGTTCTTCCTCAGTGCACATTCATTAATTGATAACTCATCATGAATGCATCTTATGTGCAAAGAAATCTGAAATTTAGTCAAATTAAAGGCAGAAAAAGATACTTGTGACATTTTGGATCTTCAGGATTGAAGGCTAAAAGTTTAACGCATTTTAGTAAGATGGGGGAAAATAGAGAGAAAAGGGGAAATGGTAGAACAAATAAAACAATCACAGAGACAAGAGTGTTCATGGGTTTAGAGGCCTGCAAACAAATAATCTGAATCCTGGATAAATTCCCAATAGTAATGTAATGAAGGAGTTGCAATATTCGTTCATAAATGCCATTGCTGCTGAGCAAATACTTGGGTGACCATGAAGTTTGCAAAAAAAATGCTTTACTACTTTTCATGTTTTATTTTTAGTTTACAACTGATAAAATAGATGCCAGGAAGTAGTACATCATTATGTTCTGGGTTTCATGTGTTTCTGTATTACTCTTGATTGGTGCTTTGTAGTTAACTGCAAAATAGCAGTTTTTGTAGCAGATGTCAGATGATTAGGATAGTGAAACTTGAATGGTTTTATAAGTCACTTGAACCCTGAGTGTACACATTTAATGACACCCCAACTGATTTGAAAATATATGGAATTTATGCCCCTTTTCTAGTTCAGCTAATGAGCTTTCTGTCTTCAGTGGTCAGTGTTTCATTTGCCTATATTAACTACTGCTACTGTGGTTGTCGAGTGCAAAATGATCAAAAAGTACTTGAGACAGAATAGTTTCTGTGCTGCTGTGGCTGGTAGTAATACTTGCAGAGTACAGGCAGTTGATGCTGAATACAGGAGGTATAGAATGGATAATTTTGCTCCATGACCTCAGGGAATTTGGAAGTATTAATGCAATAACAGATCAAATTCATGGGGTAGAACCCACAATGAGATTGTACTTGGTGCCTATGAGAAAAGCAGACTTGTTACCTTTTTTTGTATTCATTGCTTTAGGTTCCCGTCTACAAGTTCACATTTTATGCGCAGAATATATGTTAAGATTATGACATTAGATCAGAATTAGTATGATAGTTAACAGAAAAGGTGGTTGATAACGAAATGATGCACTCTTCTAATGGATTATATGTACTGTTTCAATACAAGTAGGATCATACTAGCTAAGGGAATTATCAGTTGTCTCCATTAACTTGCATTTATTTGGCAAATTGAAAGAAAAACATCTTGAGCACTACAGAGGTAAGATATCAGATGGTTTAAATGGAGAACAAACAATGGCTACAACCCAGGCCAGGAATTTGCATTACCCCAAATCACTAAAGCTGCCTAAGTTTACATGAACCTGAGAGTGTTGAACACACAGAATTTGAGGTTATAATTTATCAATCATTTGAATAATTTTTTAACCACTGACATTTCCATTTTTAAAAAAAACAGTTGTTGAATTTTGCTTGTTTATGCTATCTATGAAATGGGCAGAAATGGCAAAAGTGCAAAAGACTGGGGAATTTTAAATGTAGGTGAGTTATGACCAAAACCACTTACTGTGATAATCTTCACTGGTTTAAGATTCAGGTGACCCGCACCAGGTCCTTCTCACAAAAGTGAGTACGCCCGCAGGGCAAAATTGAGAGATTCCACTGATTTTGTGCTGATTCAGGAAGGCTCAACAAATTGTGCTCATTTTATTAGCTTCGCAGACACTATTAGGCATGTTTTTAAAATAAAAATTCATATCAAAAGGTATTTAATTTACTAAGAAAGTGACTATTGTAAACCAGTAACTCTATTAAATGGTTGTTTTTTGTCATTTTCAGTGATTTTAAATAGATTTACTTATAGGTGGCCAATCTTATTGAAAATGCTTGTTTTTGTTAATGAATCCATTTTAAGTCTGCACCAGGTTATTAACTGCATCAAGGGATACTTTTTAATAGAGAAAAAAGAATTACATTTTATTCTGCCCATCTGCACTGGTTCATGGAAGATTTTGTGATTATGCAAATTAATTTTCACAGAAACGTGAACTAACCTAACCAGTGCAATTTCAAGCACATTTCAGAAAAAAGTGGGAGCACCATCCTGTAGAATTGATTCTGGTTGCCATGAGTTCATTATGCAATAAGTGAAATGGTGGTAAAATGATTAATATAGGACCTAAAGGCATGTGGGTTCATGAGATGGATACTTTAATAATGACGACAAGAAATATGAGCTGTATACTATATATTTGGGTTATTGCACAGAATTGAAGCAGTATACAGATCATTAGTTTAAAATGTTCAATCTGTGTATAAGAATTTCCTTTAAATTGTTGACCTTTTTGACTTGTGTCTGAAATAATTATTTTTCAGATCAGTATCTGTGCCTATAGTCATCCTATCCAACAGAATGTTTTGGGAAGAGTAAATAGATGGTTTCCTGATGAGTGTGTATGGTGACAGTTGAGCCTTACAGTCCAAGGACCAGATTTTATTCTCAATTAGTGCTGAATTGGCTGATTTTAGCCAGAGCGGCAGTCTGGATGCTACAGTTAGCCTCTATTCCCCTTGGTTAAAGACATGAAAGTAGTCCAGAATTCCTGCCCCTGATTTGCTATCCTGCTGGAACTATAGATGAATGCTGGATGAATACAGGATTGGACTTGGTTGTTGTGTCCACTGGTGATGAACAGTGCCAAGGCTCACATTTGAAAAATGATACATGAGGACACTTGACGCCCATCTATGTAGGGAACCATATTCCAGCAAGAAGTCAATGCTTTCAGAAGGGGAAAAGAACTGAGGAGGGGAAGGAGTAATTGAAAATAAAAAAGCACACAAAAGAGCCAAATTACTTGCAAGTTCTGCCCAAGTAATTTTATTATTTTTGGCTGCTTCTAAGTGTCTTCAATTTAAAAATGACTGCAAAAACTTCATGAGACTATGATTATGTTTTCAGCAGTTTCCTGATGGGGTTATTTTAAGTGTATAAAATTAGAAATGCCTACACTCAAAATGCATTGTTTCAAGATTGCCAAGTCTTTTGTGATTTTTGCTGCTATTGGGCAGGGAAAGTTTCATTTTTGTTCATAATCTGAGAATACAACTATTTATAAATGCGTGCATTTGTGCAATCTATGTAAGTTCTGACATTTTCTTGACAAAAATTTAAGAAGTATAAAAACTTGCGTGTGTTGCAATACTGTATTCTGAATTGGAGTGTCTCCTGACAACGCAGAGCACGCGCAGAGCGATCGCCAATGTCATCAGTGCGACTGAATATTTGCCAGTATGGGTCCACGCATGCGCACGTCAACATCACGACGTAATGATGTCAGATGTAATGTTGCTTCGCTCCTCAATGGCCGCGATCGTTGCTTCCATCCCCCCAACAGTTTCCCGCTCCCTCCCGCAATTGGCACCTCAATTGCTGCTTCTCTTCTCCATGCTCACTTGCTCAAGACTGCTCGCCGCTCCTGACTGACCGCCACTCCAACCCGCTGTCCCTCCTGCGCCTGCCTGCTTGAGACTCTTTGCTCCATCCCACCTTCCCACTAGCACCCAGCTCGTTCCGCCCCACTCCCGCTGCTTCTGCAGACGGTGAGGCAAGAGGGAACGGCGAGCCGACGGCTGCAGCAGTGAGCAGTCGAGAGCCATGGGATGGAGCAGTGAGCAGTTGGGACCTGCGGGTTGGAGCAGTGAGCAGTCTGAAGCAGCGTAAGGGAATGGCGGGAGGGGGCGGGAAACTGAATGCGGCGATTGAGGCAGTAATTGCAGAAGGGAGAGGGTAACAGAAGCAGCGATCATGTGAGGAAGCAGAGTACTGTTTGGAGGCAGTGATTGCGGCCATTGAGGGGTATGGATGTTTGGGTTCAATTTGTTTTTTTGTGTCAAATTGAAAACACCATTTTTAATACTGGCAACTGCCTGAGACTGCATTTGCGCATGTGCTAGTACTGTGCCACCTAGTGGTTGTCTTGTCAACAAACGCAGCCTTCCTGAATCAAATGTACTTAACATCCCAGGATGCTTTGTGGGAATAATAACTGAGCTGGATAATAGAGCAGAGGCATAGGAGGAGGATATTATGGTCAACCATGTCGATAACTGCAGTGGTTGTGGAAGATTAAAAGGGAAAATGCACCATGGTCACAGTCACAGAGGATGCTATTTGTAATTTTGACATTGGCTTTTTTGGTGCTGGGGCTGCAATCTGATTGCAGAAATTCATACAGGCAGTTGCAGAAAATATGGGCATGGATGATGGGAGGTGATGACATGTTCAAGGACATTGGAAAGAATATGGAGGTTGGAGGTGGAGTGGCTGTTGGCAAGATTGAGGAGTGGAGGGGGGTTTTGTGAGAAGTGTGAAGATGGTGGTTTTGAATGGAAAAAGGCCATACCTTAGGAGAGGAAACCATTTACCATGCCTGTGCTCGCCTGGGGACCAGGAATGAAAGTTCTTTGGTCAGTAGTTTAGTGGGAGTGGAATCAAGAGAACAGGAAATGGCTTCATGGACAATATGAGTTTGGAGAGGGGATAAGGGGGGAATCTGAGAGAAACTAGAGAGAGACCTGGGTTCAGGTTGCAGCAGAGGGGTTGCTTTGGGGGAGGTTTGGTTTGGTGAGAAGAGGGAAGAAGTAGAGGCAGACGAACAGATGGCCTCACCCTTAGTGACAGAGTCTGTGGGCTCCCCATACTCATTGTTTCTGGTGAGTGTGGAGAAAGCAGGGTAGGATAGCATAAGGACATAGTTTTTTTTTGTTCTTTTGATGGGATATGGGCATCGCTGGCAAGGCCAGCATTTGTTGCCCATTCCTAATTTCCCTTGAGAAATTAGTGGTGAGCTGCCGTCTTGAACTGCTGCAGTCCATCTGTTGTAGGTACACCCACAGTGCTGTTAGAAAAGGCATTCCAGGATTTTCACCCAGCGTCAGTGAAGAAAAGGCGAAATAGTTCCAAGTTTGGAGGGGAACTTGCAGGTGATGGTGTTCCCATTTGTTTGCTGCCCTTGTCTTTCTATATGGTAGAGGTCACAGGTTTGGAAAGTGCTGATTCGTGGAGAAGAAAAAGACCAGCAGATGATCCTGGAGTATTGGGTAGTTTTGGGAGAAGTTTTGCTGGGATAAAGAAATCAAAGGTCGACATATAGGAAATAGGAGCATGAGTAGGCCCCTCGAGCTTGCTCTGCCATTCAACTAGATCATGGCTGATGTACCTACACAATATTTTCCCACACTATCCCCATATCCCTTGCTATCTTTAGTATCTAGAAATCTGTCGATCTCTGTCTTGAATGTACTCAATGACTAAGTCTCCACAGCCCTCTGCGGTAGAGAATTCCAAAGATTCACCACCCTTTGATTGAAGAAATTCTTCCTCCACCTCTGTTCTAAGTGGCCTACCTCTTATTCTCAGACCGTGTCCCCTGGTTCTAGACCCTCCCAACCCCTGCCAGGGGAACATCCTTCCTGAATCTACCCTGTCGAGCCCTGCAAGAATTTTGTATGCTTCAATGAGATTACCTCTCATTCTCCTAAACTCTAGAGAATACAGCCCAGTCTCCTTAATCTCTCCTCACAGGAATTAGAGTGGTGAACCTTTGTTGCACTCCCTCTATAGCAAGTACATCCTTCCTCAGGTAAGGAGACCAAAACTGTACACCACACTCCAGCTGTAGTCTCACGAAGGCTTTATACAATTGCAGCAAGATTTCTTTATTCCTGTACTCAAATCCTCTTGCAATAAAGGCCAACATATCATTTGCCTTCCTAATTGCTTGCTGCACCTGCATGTTAGCTTTCAGTGACTTATGAACAAGGACACCCAGGTCCCTTTGGATTTTAACAGTTCCCAGTCTCTCACCATTTAAGAAAAATTCTCTGTTTTTTCTACTAAAGTGGATAACTTCACATTTTTCCATATTATATTCCATTTGCCATGTTCTTGTCCACTCACTTAACCTGTCTAAATCCCCTTGCAGCCTCTTTGCATTGTTACGACCAGGGGAGAAAGGAGTCTAGGGGTTCCCTCTCAGCCTTTGCCTTGTTTGGCCATAACAGGGTTTAATTTTCATAACACCGTGTTTTTAGTTTCCCCTCAGTAAATGCTTGTTCACTGCTCTCTAATTGTAATGGCAAAGAAATCAACCAGACAGGTTTTCTTAGATTTAAACAAGAAAGGTATAAGTTTATTAACCTTAAAATTCTAATTTGGTTAACACTACAAGAAATACGGCATGTGACCACGCTAACATACATACGTGATAAACACACACACAAATAGAGACAGAAAAGGAGAAAGAATAAAGGGGAAAGATTTGAAGCAATAGCTGGAGTTCATTTACTAGCTTTTGGATTTAATGTAAAGTCTTGGTTTGCAGTTGTCTTGCAGTTCTCATTGGGGCCAAGTGCAGACTTTCAAACTTGTTTAGCTGCAGGAGTCTTTTTTGAGGTTTGAGTGACTTCAATGGATCCCCCTGGAACTTCGTGAGAGAGGGAGAGACCACCTCTGTTGTCTTCAAATGGCAGTCTCTGCTCAAAACTGTTCTGTGAGCACAATTTAAAACTCCAAGTTGACCAGCAGGTTAGTCATGTGACTAACCCCTTATTTGGAACAACCCCTCCTGCGGTTTGTGGATTTCAAAGCTGTGGGTGGGTGGGTGGGTGGAGGTGTGGTGTAGTGGTGTCTCTTAAACAGACAAGATGTGAATCACTGTTGTCCAGACCAATCTCTGTTAATTGAATCAGTGAGCAGTTCCCATTGACTTTTTTTTTTCAACTGTCTTTTAGAATGCAAAACGAGCAGTCATGTTTCCAGCCACTGTCCTTTGAAACCAAGCTATTTTTTTCAGTCCAGTAACAGTTTAAAATTAATGTTCCTTATGACTAAATTACTGTGTCTCATTTTGGCAGGTGTGGTTTTCATGATAGCATCCCCCTCACGACCTAGTTTTGTTTCATCAGCAAACTTGGAAATATTACATTTGGTCTCGACATTCAAATCATTTATGTAGATTGTGAAGAGCTGGGGCCGAAGCACTGATCCTTGCGGTACCCCACGAGCTGCAGCCTGCCAACCTGAGAATGACCTATTTATTCCTACTCTCTTGTTTTCTGTCAATTCCATGGATTGTTTTCACGGGGGTCATTGAAAGGACACTGAGAGGACTTGTTCGAAAACGTTTACTGGAAGTCACCTGTCTTCAAATAAATACCCAGCAGGGGCCTTTTGGCTTGGGGGAGATGTTTACAGAGAAGTGACAAGTCAAGATTTATAGGGGTCGGGAGGCTTGACTTTGAAGATATTCTTTTTGGTTTCGCTTTGGACAGTGTGTTGGAGTGAACTGTTTTGAAGGCAGTTGGAGAAAACCAGCCAAGAGAGCAGTCGCCATCAGCACCCTCCTCCATCTCTTTGAGAACTTCCTGAGAATCAAGTATAAGAAATAGAGAAACTGATGCTGCATTTCTCCTCAAAGTCCTGCCAAACTGATCTTCAACAACGCCTGACAAGAACTCTTGTAGAGAGATCCGAGTGACGGCCGTCTACACATATTTGGGGTGTCAAACCAAAAAGGGACAACTTTCCATATCCTCTTTCTTTTCTTGAAGAATTAGCAAGTATTTGGCCCAAGTATTCTTTTTGTCTTTTTTTTTGTAACCGAGCACTGAAGAGAAAATCTCTTTTTTTCGGTAACCTGTGTGTGTGTGGTGCTAAGGTGAAAAGGAAACTTTCGTATTTCACTCTGTGTGTTAATGCTTTGCTTCGTTACTGGTTATGTCTTGTTTTACAATAAGGTGATTTTGTTGTTGGTTACAGAAACCTGGTTTGTGTATCTTATTCTGGATAAATAATACAGTCTGTGATTGACCATATCGGTAATTGGGCACACATTTTAAATATATGTTGTGACTTGTGGAGAAGTGAAACGAGAAAAATCAGTGCACTCCTCCTGCCTCGGTCGTAAAATATAATTGGGGGCTCTGTGCAAGATAATGTCAACTGTGCAATTGTAAGTGGGATAATACTAATTGAAAGGTTGTTTGAAGGTAAATCAACATCTGACATGTGGGAGTCTTTCAAACGTCCGTTGATTCAAATCCAGGACCAGCATGTTCCTGTGAGGAAGAAGGATAAGTTTGGCGAGTTTCGGGAACCTTGGATAACGCGGGATATTGTGAGCCTCGTCAAAAAGAAAAAGGAAGCATTCGTAAGGATGGAAGGCTAGGAACAGACGAATCCCTTGAGGAATATAAAGACAATAGGAAGGAACTTAAGCAAGGAGTCAGGAGGGCGAAAAGGGGTTATGAGAAGTCATTGGCAAACAGGATTAAGGAAAATCCCAAGGCTTTTTATACGTATATAAAGAGCAAGAGGGTAACTAGGGAAAGGGTTGGCCCACTCAAGGACAGAGAAAGGAATCTATGTGTGGAGCCAGAGGAAATGGGTGAGGTACTAAATGAGTACTTTGCATCAGTATTCACCAAGGAGAAGGACTTGGTGGACGATGAGCCTAGGGAAGGGAGTGTAGATAGACTCAGTCATCTCATTATCAAAAAGGAGGGGGTGTTGGGTGTCTTGCAAAGCATTGAGGTAGATAAGTCCCCAGGGCCTGATGGGATCTACCCCAGAATACTGAGGGAGGCAAGGGAAGAAATTGCTGGGACCTTGACAGAGATCTTTGCATCCTCATTGGCTACAGGTGAGGTCCCAGAGGACTGGAGAATAGCCAATGTTGTTACTTTGTTTAAGAAGGGTAGCAAGGATAATCCAGGAAATTATAGGCCGGTGAGCCTTACGTCAGTGGTAGGGAAATTATTAGAGAGGATTCTTCGGGACAGGATTTACTCCCATTTGGAAACAAATGGACTTATTAGCGAGAGGCAGCATGGTTTTGTGAAGGGGAGGTCGTGTCTCACTAATTTGATTGAGTTTTTTGAGGAAGTGACAAAGATGATTGATGAAGGAAGGGCAGTGGATGTTATCTATATGGACTTCAGTAAAGCCTTTGACAAGGTCCCGCATGGCAGACTGATACAAAAGGTGAAGTCACATGAGATCAGAGGGGAGCTGGCAATATGGATACAGAACTGGCTCTGTCATAGAAGACAGAGGGTAGCAGTGGAAGGGTGTTTTTCTGAATGGAGGGATGTGACTAGTGGTGTTCCGCAGGGATCAGTGCTGGGACCTTTGCTGTTTGTAGTATATATAAATGATTTGGAGGAAAATGTAGCTGGTCTGATTAGTAAGTTTGCGGACGACACAAAGGTTGGTGGAGTTGCGGATAGTGATGGGGATTGTCAGAGGATACAGCAGGATATAGATCGGTTGGAGACTTGGGCGGAGAAATGGTAGATTTAGTTTAATCCGGACAAATGTGAGGTAATGCATTTTGGAAGGTCTAATGCAGGTGGGAAGTATACTGTAAATGGCAGAACCCTTAGGTGTATTGACAGGCAGAGAGATCTGGGCGTACAGGTCCACAGGTCACTGAAAGTGGCAACGCAGGTGGGTAAGGTAGTCAAGAAGGCATACGGCATGCTTGCCTTCATCGGTCGGGGCATAGAGTATAAAAATAGGCAAGTCATGCTGCAGCTGTACAGAACTTTAGTTAGGCCACACTTAGGATATTGTGTGCAGTTCTGGTCGCCACACTACCAGAAGGACGTGGAGGCTTTGGAGAGGGTACAGAAGAGGTTTACCAGGATGTTGCCTGGTCTGGAGGGCATTAGCTATGAGGAGAGGTTGGATAAACTCGGATTGTTTTCACTGGAACGACGGAGGTGGAGGGGTGACATGATAGAGGTTTACAAAGTTATGAGCGGCATGGACAGAGTGGATAGTCAGAAGCTTTTTCCCAGGGTGGAAGAGTCAGTTACTAGGGGACGTAGGTTTAAGGCGAGAGGGGCAAAATTTAGAGGGGATGTGCGAGGCAAGTTCTTTACACAGAGGGTGGTGAGTGCCTGGAACTTGTTGCCGGGGGAGGTGGTGGAAGCCTGTGCCATAGAGACGTTTAAGAGGCATCTTGCCAAATACATGAATAGGATGGGAATAGAGGGATACGGACCCCGGAAGTGCAGAAGGCTTTAGTTTAGGCAGGCATCAAGATCGACGCAGGCTTGGAGGGCCGAATAGCCTGTTCCTGTGCTGTGCTGTTCTTTGTTCTTTGAAAGGAAAGGGCAAAACCAGGGGAGGTGGTGGCGTACCGGTATTGTCACTAGACTAGTAACCCAGAGACCCAGAGTATTGCTCTGGGGACATGGGTTAGAATCCCACCATGGCAGAAGGTGGAATTTGAATTCAATTAATCAATAAAAATCTGGAATTAAAAGCTAGTCTAATGATGGCCATGAAACCATTGTGGTAAAAACCCATCTCGTTCACTTTAGGGAAGGAAATCTGCCATCCTTACCTGGTCTGGCCGACATGTGACTTCAGACCCACAGCCATGTGGTTCACTCTTAAATGCCCTCTGTAATGGCCCAGCAAGCCACACAGTTGTATCTAACCACTACAAAGTTGATAAGGAATGAAATTGGACGGACCACCCGGCATCGACCCAGGCACCAGAAACGACAATGGCAAACCTAGCCCTGTTGACCATGCAAGGTCCTCTTAACGAACATCTGGGGGCTTGTGCCAAAGTTGGGAGAGCAGTCCCACAGACTAGTCAAGCAACAGCCTGACATAGTCATACTTAACGAATCAAACTTTACAGACAATGTCCCAGGCACCGCCATCACCATCATCGGGTATGTCCTGTCCCACCGGCAGGGCAGACTCACCAGAGGTGGTAGCACAGTGGTATACAGTCGGGAGCGAGTTGCCCTGGGAGTCCTCAACATCGACTCCGGACCCCATGATGTCTCATGGCATGAAGTCAAACATGGGCAAGGACACCTCCTGCTGATTACCACCTACTGCCCCCACCTCTCCCCCCCCTTATCTGATGAATCAGTACTCCTCCATGTTGAACACCACTTGGAGGAAGCACTAAGGGTGGCAAGGTTGCAGAATGTACTTTGGGTGGGGGACTTCAATGTCCATCACAAAGAGTGGCTCGGTAGCACCACTGCTGACCAAGCTGGCTGAGTCCTAAAGGACATCGGTATAGGCAGCTGGGATCAAGCGAGTCCCTCGAGGAGTATAGGGGATGTAGGAGTACACTAAAGAAGGAAATTAGGAGGGCGAAAAGGGGCCATGAGATTTCACTGGCGGATAAGATAAAGGAGAATCCTAAAAGATTTTATGTAAATTAAGAGTAAAAGGGTAGCGAGAGAGAGAATAGGTCCCCTTAAGGATCAGTGTGGTAATCTATGTGTGAAGCCACGGGAAATGGGCGAGGCCTTAAATGTGGAGAAGGTCACGGAAGCTAGTGAGTTCAAGGGTGGGAACAGCGATATCCTGGAGCATATCAATATTGCAAAGGAGGAGGTGTTTGGGGTTTTGAAGCGCATTAAGGTGGATAAATCCCCAGGGCCTGGCCAGGTGTATCCTAGGATGCTATGGAAAGAAAGGGAGGAGATTGCTGGGGCCCTGGCAGAGATTTTTGTTTCATCATTAGCTACGGGTGAGGTACAGGAAGACTGGAGTAGCGAATGCTGTGCCTTTATTTAAGAAGGGCAGCAGGGATAAACCAGGGAACCACAGGCCGGTGAGCCTTACATCAGTGGTGGGAAAGTTATTGGAAGGGATTCTGAGAGACAGGATTTTATATGCATCTGGATAGGCAAGGTCTGATTAGGGATAGTCAGCATGGCTTTGTGCGTGGGAAATCATGTCTCACAAATTTGATTGAGTTTTTCGCGGAGGTGACCAAGAGGATTGACGAGGGCTGGGCGATGGACGTTGTCTACATGGACTTTAGCAAGGCCTTTGACAAGGTCCCGCATGGTAGGCTGGTCCAGAAGGTTTGAACACATGGGATCCAGGGTGAGCTAGCCAATTGGATGCAAAATTGGCTTGGTGATCGGAGGCAGAGGGTGGTAGTGGAGGGTTGTTTTTCAGATTGGAGGCCGGTGACGAGCGGTGTGCCGCAGGGATCGGTGCTGGGCCCTCTGTTGTTTGTCATAATTATTAATGACTTGGATGTGAATGTAGGGGGCATGATTATTAAGTTTGCAGCTGACACCAAAATTTGTGGTATAGTGGACAGTGAAAAAGGTTGTCTAAGGTTCCAACATGATGTAGAGCAACTGGGAAAGTGGGCAAGCGATTGGCAAATAGAATTTAATGCAGACAAGTGCAAAGTGATACTTTTTGGGAAGTTAAACCAGGGCAGGACATATGCAGTGAATGGCAGGGTCCTGGGGAGTGTTGTTGAGCAGAGAGACCTTGGGGTGCAAGTACATAGTTCCCTGAAAGTGGCAACACAGATAGACAGGGTGGTGAAGAAGGCGTATGGCATGCTTGCCTTCATCGGCTGAGGCATTGAGTACAAGAGTTGGGACATCATGTTACAGTTGTCCATATTGTTGGTCAGGCCACACTTGGAGTTCTGTGTGCAGTTCTGGTCACCGCACTACAGGAAAGATGTGGTTAAGCTAGAGAGGGTGCAGAAAAGATTCACAAGGATGTTGCCTGGTTTGGAGGGATTGAGTTATAAAGAGAGATTGGATAATCTGGGTCTGTTTTCCCTGGAGCGAAGGAGGCTGACAGGGGACATGATAGAGGTCTATAAAATTATGAGAGGCATAGATAGGGTAGATGGCCAGAGTCTATTTCCCATGGTAGGGGTGACTAAAACTGGAGGGCATAGATTTAAGGTGAGAGGGAGGAGGTTTAAAGGGGATCAAAGGGGTAAATTTTTCACACAAAGAATAGTGGGTATCTGGAATGAGCTGCCTGAGGAGGTGGTGGAGGCAGGAACAGTAGCGACATTTAAGAGGCATCTGGACAGGTACTTGAATGAGTAATATAAACGTTACTCTTAACGCTCAAGAAACCTTTTTTTTAATCAGTTTATGGGAATGTGGGTGTTGCTGGCTAGGCCAACATTTATTGCCCATCCCGAATTGCCTATGAGGAGGTGGTGGTGAGATGCCATCTTGAACTACTGCAGTCCATGTGGGGTAGGTACACCCACAGTGCTGTTAGGAAGAGAGTTCCAGAATTTTGACCCAGCAACACTGAAGGAACAGCTATATAGTTCCAAGTCAGGATGGGTGCATGGCTTGGAGGAGAACTTGCAGATGGTGGTGTTCCCATGCATCTGTTGCCCAGGTCCTTCTAGGTGGTAGAGGTCACAGGTCTGGAAGGTGCTGTCTGAGGAGCCTTGGTGCATTGCTGTAGTGCATCTTGTAGATGGTATACACTGCTGCCAATGTGTGTCGGTGGTGGAGGGAGTGAATGTTTGTGAATGGGGTGCCAATCAAGCAGGCTGCTTAGTCCTGGATGGTATCGAGCTTCTTGAGTGTTGTTGAAGCTGCACCCATCCAAGCAAGTGGAGAGTATTCCATCACGCTCCTGACTTGTGCCTTGTAGATGGTGGACAGGCTTTGGGGCGTCAGGAGGTGAGCTACTCGTCTCAGGATTCCTAGCTTCTGACCTCTTGTTGCCACAGTATTTATAATCGCGACTCCAGTTCTGTTTCTGGTCAATGGTAACTTACAAGATGTTGATAGTGGGGGATTCAGCGATGGTAATGCTGTTGAATGTCAAGAGGAGATGGTTAGATTCTCTCTTGTTGGAGATGGTCATTGCCTGGCACTTGTGTGGCGCAAATATTACTTGCCACCTATCAGCCCAAGCCTGGATATTGTCCAGGTCTTGCTGCATTTCTGCAGGGACTGCTTCAGTATCTGAGGAGTCACGAATGGTGCTGAACATTGTGCAATCATCAGTGAACATCCCCACTTCTGACCTTATGATTGAAGGAAGGTCGTTGATGAAGCAGCTGAAGATGGTTGGGCCCAGGACACTACCCTGAGGAACTCCTGCAGTCATGTCCTGGATCTCAGATGATTGACCTCCAACAACCACAACCATCTTCCTTTGTGCTAGGTATGACTCCAGCCAGCGGAGCGTTTTCCCTCTGATTCCCATTGACCTCAGTTTTGCTAGGGCTCCTTGATGCCATACTTAGTCAAATGCTGCCTTGATGTCAAGGGCAGTCACTCTCACCTCAGCTCTTTTGTCCATGTTTGAACCAAGGCTATAATGAGGTCAGGAGCCGAGTGGCCCTGGAACCCAAACTGAGCGGCACTGAGCAGGTTATTGCTAAGCAAGTGCCGCTTTATGGCACTGTTGATGACACCTTCCATCACTTTACTGATGATTGAGAGTAGGCTGATGGGGCGGTAATTAGCCGGGTTGGACTTGTCCTTTTTGTGTACAGGACATACCTGGGCAATTTTCCACATTGCAGGGTAGATGTCAGTGTTGTAGCTGTACTGGAACAGCTTGGCTAGGGGCTCGACAGGTTCTGCAGCACAGATCTTCAGTACTATTGCCGGAATATTGTCAGGGCCCATAGCTTTTGCAGTATCCAGTGCCTTCAGTCGTTTCTTGATATCATGCGGAGTGAATCGAATTGGCTGAAGTCTGGCATCTGAGATGCTGGGGACTTCAGGAGGAGGCCGAGCTGGATCATCATCTCGGCACTTCAGGCTGAAGATTGTTGCAAATGCTTCAGCCTTATCTTTCGCACTGATGTGTTGGGCTCCCCCATCATTGAGGGTGGGGATATTTGTGGAGCCACTTTCACCAGTTAGTTGTTTAATTGTCCACCACCATTCATGGCTGGATGTGGCAGGACTGCAGTGCTTAGATCTGATTCTTTGTTTATGGGATTGCTTAGCTCTGTCTATCGCATGCAGGTTGACACCTCATTTTGAGGTATGCCTGGTGCTGCTCCTGGCATGCCCTCCTGCACTCTTCATTGAACCAGGGTTGGTCTCCTGGCTTGATGGTAATGGTAGAGTTGGGGATATGCCGGGACATGAGGTTACAGATTGTGGTTGAGTACAGTTCTGCTGCTGCTGATGGCCCATAGCGCCTCATGGATGCCCAGTTTTGCATTGCTAGATCTGTTTGAAATCTATCCCATTTAGCACGGTGGTAGTGCCACACAACACAATGGACGGTTTCCTCAATGTGAAGGCGGAATCTCATCTCCACAAGGACTGTGCGGTGGTCTCTCCTACCAATACAGTCATGGACAGAAGCATCTGCGGCAGGCAGATTGGTGAGGACGAGGTCAAGCATGTTTTTCCCTCGTGTTGGTTCCCTCACCACCTGCCACAGACCCAGTCTTGCAGCTATGTCCTTTAGGACTCGGCCAGCTCGGTCAGTAGTGGTGCTACCAAGCCACTCTTGGTGATGGACTTTGAAGTCCCCCACCCAGAGTGCATTTTGTGCCCTTGCCACCCTCAGTGCTTCCTCCAAGTGGTGTTCAACATGGAGGAGTACTGAGTCATCAGCTGAGGGAGGGCGGTAGGTGGTAATCAGTAGGAGATTTCCTTGCCCATGTTTGACCTGATGCCATGAGACTTCATGGGGTCTGGACTCGATGTTGAGGACTCGCAGGGCAACTCCCTCCCTACTGTATACCACTGTGCCACCACCTCTGGTGGGTCTGTCCTGCCGGTGGGACAGGACATACCAGGGGATGGTGATGGCAGTGTCTGGGACATTGTCTGTAAGGTATGATTCCGTGAGTATGACTATGTCAGGCCGTTGCTTGACTAGTCTGTGGGACAGCTCTCCCAACTTTGGTTCAAGCCCCCAGATGTTAGTGAGGAGGACTTTGCAGAGTCGACAGGGCTGGGTTTTCCGTTGTCATTTCCGGTGCCTTGGTCGATGCCGGGTGGTCCATCCGGTTTCATTCCTTTTTATTGACTTTGTAGCAGTTAGGTTCAACTGAGTGGCTTGCTAGGCCATTTCAGAGGGCATGTAAGAGTTTACCACATTGCTGTGGGTCTGGAATCACATGTAGGCCAGACCAGGTAAGGACAGCAGATTGCCTTCCCCAAAGGACATTAGTGAACCAGATTGTTTTTTACAACAATCGACAATGGTTTTATGGCCATCATTAGACTTGCTTTTAATTCCAGATTTATTAATTAAATTCAAATTCCACCTTCTGCTGTGGTGCGATTCGAAGTATTTTTATTCTAGCTTGCTCCTTGTCCTTCTGCATAACTAATGTAAATGTTATAATATTGTGATCTCTATACCTACGATGCTCCCCCGCTGGAACATTCTTCACTTGGCCCACTTCGTACACAGAACCTTTACATAAAAGATAGTAAGTGCTGTGACTTATGACTCTTGTAGTTTCCAGTTTAAGCAGAATGGAGTTGTCTGGAGTGCAGAATTTTATTTTTCTGTGCGGGTGTAAAGGATAAGAGGCAGGAGAGGTTCTGGAAAGCGTCTTTGCAATTGTTGTATAAATGTTCAGCTTTTTTTTAAGGCACTGTGAACGCTAAGCATTATTCTGCACGATCCTCCGTTTCATTGAGCGTGATTGTTGTGTCTGTCCTTGACGTCATGTTTTGAATGGAAATTGATTTTGATTTGGAGTTTTTAAGAGGATTAGTTATGGTATAC
Organism: Heterodontus francisci; assembly: GCF_036365525.1. Lineage (NCBI taxonomy): Eukaryota > Metazoa > Chordata > Chondrichthyes > Heterodontiformes > Heterodontidae > Heterodontus > Heterodontus francisci. The sequence goes on from NC_090384.1 coordinate 30,244,681, forward strand.
TGAATATGCTTGATGTCTAGCTCGAGCTGAACTTTTTAATTGTGTTAAGAGTGCAGGGGTTGATATGAAGAAATGGTAAGATTATCAATCCACACTCATCTGATTAGTACTAGAAAGATGGACCTGGCATGTATGTCACTCGAGCAAGTCTTCAATATCTGGGAAACTCCACATTACTGGACTAATCCAGAGGCCCAGGCTAATGCCCTGGGGGTATAGGTTCACATTCCACCATGGCAGCTGGTGGAATTTATATTCAATTAATTAATAAATTCAATTAATAACAAAGTCTGGAATTGAAAGCTAGTCTTCGTAATGGTGCCATGAAATGATCAATTGTCATAAAAACCCATCTGAGTCAATAATATTCTTCGGGGAAGGAAATCTGCCATCCTTGCCTGGTCTGGCCTACATGTGACTCCAGACCCGTAACTGCCCTCTGAAATGGCCATAAAAACTAATCCTCTGTTGTAATGGACAATTAGGGATGGGCAACTAATGATGGCCCTGCCAGCAATCCCCTCATCCCATGTAAGAACAAAAGCAACTAGTCTTTTTCTCAACCATATTCTCCTGTAATATTGGGAAATTTCTTTGAATGAAAATGTAGAAAATCATTTAACTTTGTTTCTCCCACTCTGGTGGGAAGGTACTTAGTCGTTTATGGGCTGCGAATGCCATCTTCCAAAGAATGGTATGGATGAATTGGGAAACTAATGGATTTACCTACATTCCACCAGTATATGGTGCGTTCCACCTTGTTCTGTGTGCTCTGTAAATATCCCTCAAGGAAGCCTCAGCTTTTATTTTACTCATAATTTTGAATTAAGTTCCGTGTTCAGTATATTAGATGTGGTCTCCTCAAGTAATGAAAGAACTTTATTTTCATAACACCTTTCACAGCCTCAGCATGTCCCAACACACACCGCGGCTGATGAGCTACTTTTAAAGTGTAGTCACTCCTGTAATATAGGAAAACACAATGGTCAATGTGTATATAGCATGGTCTAACAAATAGCAATGAGATGAAAAACAAAAACTCGTCAAGACCCTCATTCAGGAAGTTAGAGAGTATTCGACTGAAAGAAGAGGCTTACAATGTTGCAAAAATAAGTAGCAAATCTGAGCATTGGGAGTGTTTTAGAAACCAGCAAAGGGCCACCAAAAAGTTGACAAAAAGGGAAAAATCGGAATATGAGAGCATACGGAATATGGCCAGCAATATAAAAACAGATTGTAAGAGCTTTTATAAGTACATAAAACGGAAGAGAGTAGCTAAAGTAGATGTTGGTCCTTTAGAGGCAGAGACAGGAGAAATCGTCAGGCGGAATGAGGAAATGGCAGAGGCATTGAACAAATATTTTGTGTCTGTCTTCACAGAACAAGACACAAGTTCCATACCAGAAAAAGTTAGTAACCTCGGGGCTTAAAAGAGTGAGGAAATTAAGGCTATTGATATCAACCGAGAAAAAGTATTGGAGAAATTTGAGGGACTAAAATTTGACAAGTCCCTGGGACAAGATGGCCTACATCTTAGGGTTCTAAACGAGATAGCTGCAGAGATAGTGGATGCGTGGCTACGATTTTCCAGAATCCCTTAGCTTCAGGAATGGTCCTATCAGATTGGAAGTTGGCAAATGTTACACCGCTTTTCAAGAAAGGAGGTAAAGAGAAAACCGGGAACTATAGGACAGTTAGCCTAACATCAGTCGTTGGGAAGATGCTGGAAACTATTATTAAAGCACTGTAGAATTAGAACAAGTCAGCTTGGTTTTACTAATGGGAAATCCTGTTTGACAAATTTATTAGAATTTTTGAGCATGTAACTGGTAGGGTAGATGAAGGGGAGCCAGTAGATATAGTATACCTGGATTTTCAAAAGGTATTCGATAAGGTTCCACATAAAAGATTTATAGGCAAGATAAGGGCTCATGGTGTTGGGGGTTATATATTACCATGGATAGAGGATTGGTTAACAGACAGGAAGCAGAGAGTGGGCATAAATGGGGCATTTACAAGTTGGCAGGCAGTGAATAGTGGGGTGCTGCAAGGATCAGTGCTGAGGCCTCAGCTATTTACACTCTATATTGACTTGGATGAAGAGACAGAGCAATGTATCTAGGTTTGCTGATGATACAAAGCTCAGTGGAAAGGTAAGCTGTGGGGAGGACGTAGAGAGGCTGCAAAGAGATGTAGACAGGTTAAGTGAATGGGCAACAAGATGGCAAATGGAGTATAATGTAGGGAAGTGTGAAGTTGTTTGCTTTGGTCATAAAAATAGAAAAGCAGAATATTTTTTTTAAAGGTGTGAAACTGGTAAGTGTTGATGTTCAGAGAGACTTGGGGGTACTCGTACAAGGAACACACAAAGTTAACATGCAAGCGCAACAGGCTATTAGGAAGGCAAGTGGCATTTTGGCCTTTATTGCAAGGGGATTGGAATACAGAAATAAAGAAGTCTTACTAAAATTGTACAGGGCTTTGGGGAGATCACACCTGGAATACTGTGCAGTTTTGGTCTCCACATTTAAGAATACTTGCACTGGAGGCAGTGCAGTGAAGATTTACTAAATTGGTCCCTGGGATGAGGGGGTTGTCATGATAGGCTGAGTAAATTGGGCCTCTATTCTCTGGAGTTTAGAAGAATGAGAGGCAATTTAATTGAGACATACAGGATTCTGAAAGGGCTTGATGGGGTAGAAGCTGAGAGATTGTCCCCACTGGTCAGCGAATCTAGAACACGGGGACATAGTCTCAGGATAAGGGGCCAATCATTTAGGACTGAGATGAGAAGATATTACTGCATTCAAAGGATTGTGAATCTTGGGAAGTCACTACCCCTGAGGTTTGTGGATGCTCCATCATTGAATACATTTAAGGCTGGGATAGATAGATTTTTGGTGTCTCAGGTAATCAAGGGATATGGGGAGTGGGCAGGAAAATGGAATTAAAGCCCAAGATCAGCCATGATCATATTGAATGGCAGAGCAGGCTCGATGGGCCATATGGTCTACTTCTGCTATTTCTTGTGTTCTTGTGAATGACCAATTAATCTTTTAGTGCTGTTGTTTGGGATAAATGTTAACAAGGACACTGGGAGAACTCCCCCACTAGTGAAATTTGCTGCACAATGCCTGTTTAAACTGTTTATTGAAAAAGAAAAACTATTATCATGAATTATGGCATTCAATAAAGGTTAGCTTGGAATCATGCAGCACAGAAGAAAGTTAATTGGCGCATCGTGGCTGTGCTGGCTATTTGAAAGGGATATCTAACTAGTCCCACTCTCCTACTTTTCCACCACAGACCTGCAAATGTTCCTTTTAAAGTATATATCCAATTCCTATTTGAAAGTTACTATTCAATCTACTTCCACCATCCTCTCAAGCTATGCATTCCAAATAATTTGCTGCATTTACAAAAAAAAATTTCATCTCCTTTCTGGTTCCAATTACTTTAAATCTGTGTCGTTTTGTTATTAGCCCTCAACAGTTTCTCCTTATTTACTGTATCAAAACCCTTTATATTTTGAACACTTCTATTAAGTCTCCCCTTAACCTTCTTTACTCTGATGAACAACTCCAGCTTCTCTAGTTTCCCCACATAAAAGTGGAGTCCCACATCGCTGGTGCCATTCTAGTAAATCTTCTCTGCACCCTATCCAAGGCCTTGATAGCAGCAACTGCTTCGAAAGAAAAGATGATACTTTTATAAACCTTTTTGCAGTTATCATTGCAGAACAGCATGGAGGCAGTGCACAGCCTAATCTATACATAATTGTGACTAGGTATATAGATTTTAAGTCAGAAAATTAGACATTTTCTGTCTGCTGCAAATGATTTAAGATGATTGTCCAAGAATGTGTTGTCCACAATCAAAAAATTCTAAATTATATGATGCTTTTTTGCCACTATTTTTTGAATTGTAAATTTTTAACTTTGGAATTTTGAAATAACTCTTGGGTTAGGCAGCAGGCTCCATGTTGAGACTTGAGATTGGTACTTAACGTATTGCCACCTCGGTAACATTGCCCAATTCTGTCCCTGCCTTAGCTCATCTGCTGCTGAAATCTTCATCCATTCCTTTGTTACCTTTGGACTTGGCTATTCTAGTGTACTTCTGGCCAGCCAGCCTCTCATGTTATACCCTCCATAAACTTGAGGTCATCCAGAACTCTGCTGCCTGTATCCTAACACATCAAGTGCTGTCGCTGACCTATATTGGCTCTCAGTTGAGCAGCACCTTAATTTTAAAATTCTCATCCTTGGTTTCAAATCTCTCCATGGCCTCGCCCCTCCCTATCTCTGTAATCTCCTCCAGCCCCAAAATCCTCCAACGTATTTGCACTCCTCTAATTCAGGCCTGTTGAGAATCTTCAATTTTAATCATTGGTGGCCGAACCTTCAGCTACCAAGGCCCGAAGCTCTGGAACTCCTTCCCAAACCCCTATACCTCTCTTTTCTCTTTGAAGATGCTCTTTGAAACCTACCTGTTTGACCAAGCTTTTGGTCATTTGCCCTTAAATCACCTTATGTGGCTCGGCATCAACTTTTGCTTTACAATGCTCCTCTGAAGCGCATTTTGATGTTTTACTAAATTTAAAGGCATTGTATAAATACAAATTGTTGGTGTGTGCCTGCTTGGGATTTCATTTGGTGATTAGAACAAAGAACAAAGAAAATTACAGCACAGGAACAGGCCCTTCGGCCTGCATTTATTTTTTTTCCCAAAAAAAGTTGACCTGTAGTGAAAGCATAGCTATCGTGTAGCATGTACTTCCAATGCATGTGCTGAGGTTGGATATTTTTGAAGAATGCTTTTAGGACAAAGCATAAATTATTTTATGCGCATAAATTCCTGAGTTGATGCCGAGGCTTGTTTATGTAGGTTATATCTAATCCTGTGCTTCAAAAAAATTGTTATGTTGTATATCGTTAACTATAATGTGTGGTTACGAGTTTGGATCGAACTTTGACAAGTCAAACTTGTTTAACTGTTGCTGGAAACTGTTTTAGGTTTTTAATGGGAGGCTGACTGCTTTAGCTTTGTTGCCTTCCTTGATTTTTTTTGTTGTACAGACAATTAGTTGTGGGTGCAGTTATATTGCAATTAATCTAAGGATAATTTGACTTGACCCAGAAATACCAAGTTTTGGCTTTTGCTGACATGGTAATGAGGGTGGGGGTACTGAACAACATGAAAGAAAAGTTAACTGCTACAGTGACGTAACACATAACATTAAACGTTTAGAAATGTGGATGTGACTCGATTCAGAAACTGTTCCTTTAGATTGGAAAATTGCACATGTCTTTATTTAAGAAAGCTGAGAGAGGTAAACCAGAGAATTATATACCATTAGTCTAATATCTGTTGTCAGAACATTATTAGAGTCTGTAATTCAGGAAGAGTGACTAAACATTTTGAAAATTTTCAGTTGATCAGAGAGAGCCAGCATGGATTTGTAAAGGGTAGGGCTAGTCTAATGAATCTGATTTAACTTTTTGTACAAGTGACTACAGTAGTGGACAGGGGCATGTCTGTGGATGTTATTTGTTGGACTTCAAGAAGGCATTTGATAAAGTCTCTTGTAAGAGACTGTTAGATAAAACGGAAGCTCATGGAATTGAGGACAAGATTTTGGCCTAATTAGGAGATTGGCTGAGTAGCAGGAGACAAAGCATTGGAATAATGGGCAGGTACTCTAATTGGTGGTGTTCTGTAAGGATCTGTGTTGAGGCCTCAACTGTTCACTGTATTTATTAATGACTTAGATGATGGAATAGAAAAAGCCACATATCCAAGTTTGTTGGTGACAAAGATAGGTGGCATTGTAGACAGTGTAGTTGAAAGTATAAAATTAGAGAGAGAGATATTGATAATGGTAGCTCGAGCGTAAATAGGAGGATAGGGAGGGTTAATGCATGCTTGAGACATAGTGCAGGAAGGGGAACTTCAGATTCTTGGGGTATTGGGATCAATACTGGGGCGGGAGGTAACTATTCAAAAGGGACGGGTTGCACCTCAACAGGACTCGAAACAATGTCCTCTTGGAAGTTTATGAGTATGGTTGGGAAGAGGGAGGTGGTTTAAACTAAGTTGGCTGGGGGATGGGCACCAGCATGCAGAAGTAGAAAAGATGAATCAGGAAAGGAATGAGAGTAATGGATAGTACTAGAGAAGGAAGTAGTGGATGTGGTGTATATGGATTTCAGTAAGGCGTTTGATAAGGTTCCCCACGGTAGGCTATTGCAGAAAATACGGAAGTATGGGATTGAAGGTGATTTAGTGCTTTGGATCAGAAATTGGCTAGCTGAAAGAAGACAGAGGGTGGTGGTTGATGGCAAATGTTCATCCTGGAGTTTAGTTACTAGTGGTGTACCGCAAGGATCTGTTTTGGGGCCACTGCTGTTTGTCATTTTTATAAATGACCTGGATGAGGGTGTAGAAGGGTGGGTTAGTAAATTTGCGGATGACACGAAGGTCGGTGGAGTTGTGGATAGTGCCGAAGGATGTTGTAGGTTACAGAGGGACATAGATAGGCTGCAGAGCTGGGCTGAGAGATGGCAAATGGAGTTTAATGCGGAAAAGTGTGAGGTGATTCACTTTGGAAGGAGTAACAGGAATGCAGAGTACTGGGCTAATGGGAAGATTCTTGGTAGTGTAGATGAACAGAGAGATCTTGGTGTCCAGGTACATAAATCCCTGAAAGTTGCCACCCAGGTTAATAGGGCTGTTAAGGCATATGGTGTGTTAGCTTTTATTAGTAGGGGGATCGTGTTTCGGAGCCACGAGGTCATGCTGCAGCTGTGCAAAACTCTGGTGCGGCCGCACCTGGAGTATTGCGTGCAGTTCTGGTCACCGCATTATAGGAAGGATGTGGAAGCTTTGGAAAGGGTGCAGAGGAGATTTACTAGGATGTTGCCTGGTATGGAGGGAAGGTCTTACGAGGAAAGGCTGAGGGACTTGAGGTTGTTTTCGTTAGAGAGAAAGAGAAGGAGAGGTGACTTAATAGAGACATATAAGATAATCAGAGGGTTAGATAGGGTGGATAGTGAGAGTCTTTTTCCTCGGATGGTGATGGCAAACACGAGGGGACATAGCTTTAAGTTGAGGGGTGATAGATATAGGACAGATGTCAGAGGTAGTTTCTTTACTCAGAGAGTAGTAGGGGCGTGGAACGCCCTGCCTGCAACAGTAGTAGACTCGCCAACTTTAAGGGCATTTAAGTGGTCATTGGATAGACATATGGATGAAAATGGAATAGTTTAGGTCAGATGGTTTCACAGGTTGGCGCAACGTCGAGGGCCGAAGGGCCTGTACTGCGCTGTAATGTTCTATGTTCTAGTACCAAATTAGATAGGAGCAGACTAAGAAGGACCACATAGAATACAAAGACAGGTTTAGAACGCATGTGTGCAAATGCACAAAGCGTAGTGAATAAGGTTAGCGACCTACAGGTACAAATATAAATAGTAATGTAGCGGCAAAAACGGAAACGTGACTTAAAAATGCTGATACCCACCACCTTCTGGGTGAAAATGTTTTTCCTCATGTCCCCTCTAATCCTTCTACCAATCACCTTAAATCTGTGCCTCCGGTAATTGACCTCTCCACTAGGGGAAACGGGTCCTTCCTGTCTACTCTATCTAGTCCCCTCATTGTTTTGTACACCTCAACTAAGTCATCCCTCAGCCTCCTCTGTGCTAAGGAAAACGACCCTTGCTGATCCAATCTTTCCTCATAGCTGCAATTTTCGAGCCCTGGCAACATTCTTGTAACCCTCCTCTGTACTCTCTGCAGAGCAATTATGTCCTTCCTGTAATGTGGTGGCCAGACCTGTACGCAGTACTCCAGCTGTGACCTAACCAGCGTCTTATACAGTTCCAGCAGTATATTCCTGTTTTTGTATTCTATACCTCTGCCAATAAAGGAAAGCATTCCAAATGCCGCCTTCACCACTCTATCTATCTGCCCTGCCACCTTCGGGGACCTGTGGACATGCACTCCAAGGTGTCTTACTTCTTCTACCCCTCTCAATATCCTCCCGTTTATTGTGTATTCCCTCACTTTATTTGCCTTCCCCAAATGCATTTACCTCTCACTTCTCTGGATTGAATTCCATTTACCACTTTTCCACCCACTCAACCAAACCATTGATATCATTCTGAAGTCTACAGCTATCCTCTTCACTATTAACTACACGGCCAATTTTTGTTTCATCAGCAAAGTGAACTGGCAAATCAGGTTAAGGGATAGGTCAATAGAGATGCAGTGGCAGACATTTAAGGGGATACTTCAGAATACACAGAATAGATGCATTTCAACGAGAAAGAAAAATTCCAAGGGGTGGCACCTGCCCTTCGTGGTTAACTTAAACAGTTAAAGATAGTACCAAACTTAAAGAAAAAGTCTATCATTGCGCAAAGATGGGAGGCGGGTCAGAAGATTGGACAGAATATAAAAAAAAAACAAGAATGACTAAAAGATTGATAAGGAAGATAAAATTAAAATATGAGAGAAAGCTAGCTAGAAATATAAAGACGGATAGTAAGAGTTTCTAGAGATATTTAAATAAGAAAAGTTAAAGTGAGCATTAGTCCTATAAAAAGTGAGTCTGGGGAATTAATAATGGATAATAAGGGGATAGCAGATGAATTGAACAGATATTTTATATCAATCTTCACTATTGAGGATACAAGTAACATCCCAGTATTAGCTGTAAGTCAGGAAATGGAAGGGAGGGAGGAACTCAAGAAAATTACAATCACCAGGAAGGTGGTACTGAACAAATTGTTGGAGCTGCGGGCTGACAAATTCCCAGGTCTTAAAAGAAGTGGCTAGTGAGATCGTTGATGTGTCAGTTTTAATTTTCCAAAATTCCCTAGATTCGGGGAAGGTTCTGATAGATTAGAAAATAGCAAATGTAACTCCTTTATTTAAAAAGGGAGGGAGACAGAAAGCAGGAAACTACAGGCCAGTTAGCTTAACATCTGTCTTAGGGAAGATGTTAGAAGCTATTATTAAAGACATTATAGCAGGGCATTGAGAAAAATTCAAGGTAATCAGGCAGAGTCAACATGGTTTTGTGAACGGGAAATCATGTTTAACCAATTTATTGGAGTTCTTTGAGGGTGTTACACGTGCTGTGGATAAAGGGGAACCGATGGATGGACTGTACTTAGATTTCCAGAAGGCATTTGATAAGGTGCCACATCAAAGGTTATTGCAGAAAATAAAAGTTCATGGTGTAGGGGGTAACATATTGGCATAGGTAGAAGATTGGCTAGCTAACAGGTAACAGGGCATAAATGGGTCATTTTCTGGTTGGCAAGATGTAACAAGTGGTGTGCCACAGGGATCTGTGCTGGGGCCTGAGCTTTTTACAATTTATATAAATGACTTAAATGAAGGACCGAAGGTATGGTTGCTAAATTTGCTGATGACACAAAGATCGGTAGGAAAGTAACTTGTGAAGAGGACGTAAGGAGACTACAAAGGGATATAGGTAGGTTAAGTGAGTGGGCAAAGATCTGCCAAATGGAGTATAATTTGGGAAAGTGTGAAATTGTCCACTTTGGCAGGAAGAATAAAAAAGCATATTATCTAAATGGTGAGAGATTGCAGAGCTCTGAGATGCAGAGGGATCTGTGTGTCCTAGTGCATGAATCGCAAAAGGTTAGTATGCAGGTACAGCACGTAATTAGGAAAGCTAATAGAATGTTCACGATTATCGCGAGGGGAATTGAATACAAAAGTAGGGAGGTGATGCTTCAGCTATACAGGGCATTGGTGAGACCATATCTGGAGTACTGTGTACAGTACTGGTTTCCTTATTTAAGGAAGGATGCGTTGGAGGCAGTACAGAGAAGGTTTACTAGATTAATACCTGGAATGGATGGGCTGTCTTATGAGGAAAGATAGGACAGGCTAGGCTTGTATCCACTGGAATTTAGAATAGTAAGAGGCAACTTGATTGAAACATATAAGATCCTGAGGGGTCTTGACAGGGTGGATGTGGAAAGGACGTTTCCCCTTGTGGGAGAATCTAGAACTAGGGGTCGCCATCGTCTTCTTTGGCCTCCTTGTCTCGAGAGACAGTGGATAAGTGCCGAGGGTTGGTCAGTGGTTTGTGGAGCAGCGCTGGAGTGGCTATAAAGGCCAATTCTAGAGTGACAGACTCTTCCACAGGCGCTGCAGATGAAATTGGTTCTCAGGGCTGTTACACAGTTGGCTCTCTCCTTGCACTTCTGTCTTTTTTCCTGCCAACTGCTAAGTCTCTTCGACTCGCCACTCTTAAGCCCTGCCTTTATGGCTGGCCGCCAGGCGATCACTGGCAACTGACTCCCACGACTTGCGATCTATTTCACAGGACTTCATGTCGCGTTTGCAGATGTCTTTAAAGCGGAGACATGGACGGCCGTGAGTCTGATACCAGTGACGAGCTCGCTGTACAATGTATCCTTGGGGATCCTGCCATCTTCCATGCGGCTCACATGGCCAAGTCATCTCGTTGCAGGCTGCCGCAATCCTGTTGATGAGTTTCTGCAGGCACTCTTTTGTGTGGGATGTTAATGCAGTATCGTCAGCAAAGAGGAATTCGCTGATGAGGACTTTCCGTACTTTGGTCTTCGCTCTAAGGCAGGCAAGGTTGAACAACCTGCCATCTGATCTTGTGTGGAGGAAAATTCCTTCTTCTGAAGACTTGAATGCATGTGAGAGCAGCAGGGAGAAGATCCCAAACAGTGTAGGTGCGAGAACACAGCCCTGTTTCACGCCACTCAGGATAGGAAAGGGGTCTGATGAGGCACTGCTACGCTGAATTGTGTCTTTCATATTGTCATGGAATGAGGTGATGATACTTAGTAACTTTGGTGGACATCCGATCTTTGCTCGTAGTGTGAAGAGACCACGTCTGCTGACGAGGTCAAAGGCTTTGGTGAGATCTATGACAGCAACGTAGAGGGGCATCTGTTGTTCACGGCATTTCTCCTGTAGCTGGCGAAGGGAAACAGCATGTCAATGACGGATCTCTCTGCTCGATAGCCACACTGTGCCTCAGGGTAGACATGCTCAGCCAGCTGCTGGAGTCTGCTTAAAACTATGCTGAGCAAGGAGATTCCACGGTAGTTGTTGCAGTCACCGCGGTCACCCTTGTTCTTATAGAGGTGATTGGATTGGCGTCGCGCATGTCCTGTGGTACTGCTCCCTCATCCCAGCACAGGCAAAGCAGTTCATGGAGTGCTGAGAGTATAGCAGGCTTGGCACTCTTGATTATTTCAGGGGTAATGCAGTCCTTCCCTGGGGCTTTTCCACTGGCTAGAGAATCAATGGCATCACTGAGTTCCGATTTTGTTGGCTGTTCGTCCAGCTCATCCATGACTGGCAGAGACTGGGCCGCATTGAGGGCGGTATCAGTGACAACATTTTCCCTGGAGTACAGTTCTAGGTAGTGCTCCACCCAGCGGTCCATTTGCTTGGGTTGGTCAGTGATCGTTTCCCCTGATATAGACTTGAGGGGGGCGATCTTCTTGATGGTTGGCCCAAAAGCTCTCTTAATGCCATCATACATTCCTCTGATGTTTCCGGTATCGGAGGACAGCTGAATACGACTGTATAGGTATTACCCGTAGTCATTTGCACAGTGCCTGGCTGTTCTTTGTGCAGCGCTTCTGGCTACTTTAAGTGCTACGGATGTTAACTCGCTGGGGGCTTTCTTGTAGTTCAACACTGCAGTGTGCTTAACAGCTATGACAGGTTCCAGCTCTTCAAAGTGAGATTGAAACCAGTCTGCATTCTGCTTCTCATGTTTGACAAAGGTGGTTATTGCTGAGTCATAGATGGGCCCACTTCCTCTCTGCAACCCCTGCAGGAGTGTTTTGAAGGGCTTTTTCAAGTGAATCTAGAAACTTATGTTACAGCTGTGGATAAGAAATTCTGTTAGTGTTGATGTGCGGGCGGTCTTCCTGCTTGGAGTGATGTAGCTTCTTTGGTTTGAGTCTAACTTTGCTGAACACCAGGGAGTGGTCAGTGTCGCAGTCCGCACTGTGGAAGCCGCCTGTGAATTGGACACTGTTTATAAAGGCTCGCCTTGTGACGATGTAGTCCAGCTGCTTATGGTCGGTCCTAACCCTGGGGTTAATGTCCCCCAGCAAGAACAAATGTTCAGTATTAGGAATGCTACTAATGATATTATGGAGTTCCTCGTAGTGACTCGGGGTCACTGTTTAAAAATAAGGGGTCGCCCATTTAAGACGGAGATGAGGAGAAATTTCTTCTCTGAGGGTTGTGAGTCTTTGGAATTCTCTTCCTCAAAAGGTGGTGGAAGCAGAGTCTTTGAATATTTTTAAGGCAGAGGTAGATAGATTCTTGATGAGCAAGGGAGTGGAATGTTATTGGGGGTAGGTGGAAACGTGGACTAATAAGTTCAGCCATGAACTTATTGAATGGCGGAGCAGGCTCGAAGGGCCGAGTGGCCTATACCTGCTCCTAATTCGTATGTTTGTATGTATGTTCATAGTCTCCTCCACGAGGGGAAATATCCTTCCAATGTCCACTCTATTAAATCCCCTCAGGATCTTATATGTTTCAATAAGATCACCTTTCATTCTTCTAAACTCCAGTGGGTATAGGCCCAACCTGATCAACCTTTCTTCATAAAATTAGCCCTTCATTCCCAGAATTAGTCAAGTGAACCTTCTCTGAATTGCTTCTAATGCAACAATATCCTTTTCCAAATAAGGAGACCAAAACTGTACACAGTACTCCAGATGCGGTCTCGCCAAGGTCCAGTACAGCTGCAGTAAAACTTCCCTACTTTTATACTCTAGTCCCCTTGCAATAAACGTCAATATTCCATTTGCCTCCCTAATCACTTGCTGTACCTGCATACTAACGTTTTGTTGTTCATGTACCAGGGCACCTACCACAGGGTTCTGCAATCTCTCTCCATTTAAATAGTCTACAGATTTTTCTATCCTTCTTGCCAAAGTGGACAAGTTCACATTTTCCCACATTATACTCATATGTCAAATTTTTGCCCACTCATTTAACCTGTCTATATCCCCTTGTAGACTCTTTACCTTCTCTTGACAGCTTACTTTCCTTCCTATCGTTGTATCATTGATAAATTTAGCTACCATACATTCAGTCCCTTCATCCACGTCATTGATATAGATTGTAAGTAGTTTAGGCCCCAGCACTGATCCCTGCTGGCACTCAACTAGTTGCAGCTTGCCAACCTGAAAAAGACCCATTTATCCCTACTCTCTTTCCTGTTAGCGAACCTGCCCTTTATCCATGCTAATATGTTACCCCTACACCATGTGCTCTTATCTTGTGTTCTTTCTCTTTTCTTTGGCCTCCTTATCTCGAGAGACAATGGATAAGCGCCTGGAGGTGGTCAGTGGTTTGTGAAGCAGTGCCTGGAGTGGCTATAAAGGCCAATTCTAGAGTGACAGGCTC